>NC_143072.1:12893942-13203846 GCF_052426305.1 Pelodiscus sinensis | reverse complement strand
CTCCATCAATTTGCCACTTGGAACGAAGGAGCCCAAGGAAGGCAGGAGTGGCGGCAGGAATCCGGGTGTGATGCAGCGGCAGTGATAATGTCGGGGAAAACCTCAGCTGCTCAGGTGTCTTTCTGCTTTCCTCAGCAGGGCAGTGCGCAGGCATCTTCATTTTCCCTTTCGGCTTCTCTCTCCGGGCTCTGCCTCGCAAGGCAGGCTGGGCAGTCACTGTGACAAGGGCATTGGGGGAGTCTGGGCAGATGTGGCGCATGCAGCAGATCCGGGCTCTGGAACCCTCTTTAAAAGGAGAACGAGCAGCCAGCCCCCTGCTCTGGAGGTTAGGCTGGGGGCTATGGCTGGACATATTCCTGGAGGTGTCGTCCCAGGACATAATCTTCTCTCAAAGATGAAGCTTTAATCCCTGGAGGCGTGGCCACCCTATCGGAAGGGCTGGAGTGGCTACAGAGCAACTGCTCTTTAGGAAAAGCCTTGGGGCTTTACGGGCCAGTGACGGTGTCACGGCCTCTGAGGAGCTACATAGACACATCCGCTGAGTTCCTGGCCCTCCATCTTCAAAGGGCTCTACTGCTGTTAACTTATTATGAGTGATGGGACGCGAGTCTCACCCTGGGTGTTCAGAACTGCAGGGTTATGGTGATTTCAGACCCCTCTCTACTCACCTAGCATCACCTCACCTTGCACGGTGACGACTACTGAACTCCTGTTATGGAGGGGAAACTGAGTCACAGAGGGGTGTGGTGACATGCCCCATCCTGCCAATGGGAGGCAGGGCTAGACACAGAACTTGGGAGTTCTTAGCCATGTGCTCAGCCCATTAGACCATAATGCCCTCGGTAGTGGAATGCTGCCTCCCCCCCCCCCCCCCGGCTTGGCTCATCACTCCTTCACTGGACTAAGCCAGGCCCCTGGATAGCTGAGCATGGCACCTGGAACTGCCCATGCCCTCTGCCTTTCTGCCATTGCTGTGTTTGACCTGGGGCCAGCCTGACCTCAGTCCTGCACTTGATACTTCGGGGTGCATTGTGGTAGAGCCCCTTAGTGCCAGTCTGCCTCCATCCGGCTGCAGAACGTGGCCCTGTGGGGAACACTTGCCAGTGTTGCTCTGCTGGCGCTCCTCCCAGTGCCAGCCCCATTCGCAGCCAAAGCCGTGCATGGACCCTAAGGGCCTGCCCTTCCGCTGCACTAATGGAACCCAAGCCCCCGGACCATTGCTCGCAGGTCCTAGAGTCTTCTACCCCTTCCTGCTGCCCATTCGGTTCCATCTCATTACGCCCTGGGCGCTCAGCTCCCGGGGAATTACTGCCTGTGCTTGCAGGGAGCGTGGATCTATTCCTGCATTAACCATGTAATTAAAGCCTGTCATAGTAATTTAAGACCCAGGCAAGTGCCAAAACACTAATTGTGGCCATAGCTCAAAATCATTCCGAGAACGCTGGGTGCAAATCACTTCGCGAGGGTGAGAGCAAAGGTTGCTGGCAGCAGCTTCCCATTCCAAGCACAAGAGCAGCAGGCTGTTACAAAGGGAGCGAAAAGCCCCAGGCCAGAGACTGAGGGATGTCGGGTGATATGGCTGCCTCGGTGTCAGTGGAGTCATGATGCTTTGCAGCCTCTGGGGATGTGGCTCATTGATTTCAATCCTGTTGTGGCTGATTGACACCTGCCAGGAATCTGGCCCCTCCAAGGTCGGTGACTGGATGGAGGACAGTCACGAAGGTGGGAGAAAATGCTAATTCGTCGGCTAGCGTCACCTCAGGAGCCCTGCTGCCCCAGTGGGGGTACAGAACAGCAGGGCTTGCCCCAGGAGCTTCAAAGCCTGGGGCTGGGTTCTCCTACCGGCTCCAGGGAAAGAGGCCAACAAGCCCGGATGCTTTCGGAGTCTTAACAGGGACAATGGCCACCCTGGATGGGATGGACCTAAGATGGAAGAGCACTGAGGGTTCATCTACACTGCAACACTATTTCAGAATAACTAGCGCTGTTCCGAAATAACTTAGTCCACATCTACACAGCAGGCAGCTATTTCAAAATAGTGTCAAAATACTGTCAAGCTGGAGGACTTCTTACTCTGACTCCTGTAACTGTCATTGTACGAGGAATAAGGGAAGTGGGAGGAAGGGTGCTGTACTTTGAAATAAGCTACGCAATTGACATAACTCGAAATAAGCAATGCAAATTGAGCTAAGCCCTGCAGTGTGGATGCACCGAGTCCTGAAAGAGAAGCCGCTGCAATTCACCCACCTCTGTCAGCAGGGGGCGCTAGAGAAGCAAGGGGTGCTACACCATCCCTGGCCAAGGGGGGAACATGGTTACATAGGTAGATCAGTAACAAGGACATGTTCGATCGAGCCTGGCAATGGCTGACTTGCCACCTCATACTTGGAAAGGGGCAGGAGTGTAACGTCGCCATCTGGCTTCTGCCCTCGTTATCTGGGTCACTAACGGGAGAGGCTTTCAGTGCAGGTCACTTGCTCCTCATACTCACGGAAACTTCCCTTTTCACCTCTTCTCTTGTCACCTTCTCCAAGTGACCCAGCCACGGCCACAGGAGGTGTCAGATCCTGCATGGGATGGAGGAATTCATGTCTCTCTCACACGGTTTGTTATGTAGGACCCAATTTGTGGGTGAGTGACACAAGGGGACCCAGATTTTCAAAGCAACTCAGGGCACCAGAAACTGAGCTCTTCTGGAAACCTGGCCCTTATTTTGATGCCTGAGTGAGCGCTGAGCCCGTGCATACTTGGCCCTATCTCTGGGTGCTGAACACTGAGAGAGCTGGTCCTGAGCACTTCTGAGAATCTGGCCCATTGTATTGTTCTAGTGAAAGGTGCTAATGGCGACCACCAGGTGAGTCTTGGATCCAAAGACAATCACAGAGTGTAACATGGTGCGGCTCATTGCCATGGCACCTCCTGTTAGTCGCTTGGGAATTAGCTCAATTCAGCGCTGGAGCACCCCCTTCTGGCCGTGTCTTATCTGCTGTTACCTGTTGTTCTTCACCACCTAGTGTTAGGACCCTTTAGCCCCCACACTCTGGGTCCTTCCTCCCAGGGAACCTCCCCCCTCCCCCCGATTCTCCTACATCTACCTTGCTTCAGTGACCCACTTCTAGTCATCATCTAGCCCCTGCCTCGGGAAAACTGCCATCTGACATGGCCACCTTTCATAGGCAAGAGGGTGTGGTCTTTTGCCTGCCCTGGCTGCCTTCTGACAGCCCTAGTATCCTTCAGGCCCCTGTTACTGGGCCTCAGCCTGGGACTACTCAGGTTGGAACTCCCCTGGCTTACCCTGTCTTTCCCCAGCACTGCTCTATCTATAGTACCCTGGTGAGCAGGCATCTAGGTCCTTCTCCCTCCAGGGCTGGAGTGAGAGTGCGCTCAGCCTGGCCAGCCATCTCTTTTATACGGCCCTCATGAGCTCTTAAGTGGCTGCAACAAGGCATCTCATGATTGGCCCATAGCTACAGCCCTCTCCCAAGGCTCTTTGACCCCTTTTTATGTCTGGAGCGGGATGACCGCCCTGCTACACAGACCTAGGCTGTGTCTGCACCGGGAAGGTTGGTGACAGAAGTGCTGTCGACATGCAGAAGTTGGCAAAAGTGAAAAATGGCCAAACAAGTTTTTCTGCCTCCCATAGTCAACTGTTTCCTGGCCACGCTGCTAGCACCCTATGGACAGACAGAGCAATGCATTGCTCCAAGCATCCCACAGGGCAGTGTGGTGAGAAGTCAGAGCTGATCCCTGCAATTCTTGGGATTCCCTCATAGCTCTGTGAGCTCTCTGTGCTGAAGAATGTCCAAGCAGCACAGCAGCCTCATCAGCCCTCCCTCTGCAGCAGCAGCCTGCCTGCCTCTGTGTTCCTAACTGGGCAGAACAGAAGCACTCCAATGATTTGTTCTTTGTTCCCCAAAGGGAGCAACTCACTCAGCTGTCAGATACTTCCTGGAGCTTTGAAAGGAGAGGTGTGCATGCCTGCAGGGCAGCAAAGATCACAGAACACTGAGCACAGCCACCAGGGCATGCATTGTGGGATACTGGTGGAAACCAGTTCTCTCAACAAAACAAATATTTAATTTTCACTGTGTAGCAGAACACTGGAGAGACTGCCCAAGATACATGGTAGCTTCGAGCTGAGCTGTGTGGAGTGAGCTTAATGCTTGCGAACAAAGGATATTGGTGTTGCGGCTTGTGCGTGTTTGGAGAAAGAGAGCCTGGACAAGGGTCTGTGGGCATGACCCCGAATGGAGACCCAGAGATCTGGCTTCTTGGACACAGAGCTCTCTGGAGTAGCAGACTTGGGAATTTCTGAGCAAAGAAACCACTGCTGCTGGTTGTCTGCTGGATTCAAGGAAATGGGATTTTGTGTAAACAAACAAGACTGTACCAAGGAAGACCCCTGTCCTGTCTCTGATTTCCCTCAGCAAAATCAACTCTGCAAAGATTGGAATATTGGCCAACAGCTTGAGCCAAGGGAGCCACAGTATTTATGCCCATGCTTTCTATGCCAGTGCTGCACGTACACCCATGAGACTGCCCCACACTGGTCTCTTGTCTCTCTGTGACAAGCCCCCATCCCCGCTTGCTTTCCTGCTAGTGAATGGCTGAAGTGAGCAAGCAAAACTGCCTCCTAATCATTTAAATGGAATGTAAGCGGTTTGCTAAAGGAATGTGGGTCTCTTTGAGCCGCTGCTTTTGAACTCCAGCCCTTTTGATGAGTCGCAGGATTGGTGTGGCTGAGCGACTGGAGCGTGAGCAAATTACCCAGGGCAAAGCTCCAAAGCGGCTTGCAGATGAAGGGAACTTTGTGAATGGTCTGTCCCGAGGCAGATCAAAGGAGCTGCTCAGTAAGAGACAGTGAACGTGAGAGATCTGTTCTGTCCCAAACTAGACGCCACCTAGAGCCTGAAAGACTTAACTGGGCCACTGAAGGGCGAGGGCAGGAGAGGGTTGAAGTGGGGGATTGTAGTGGGGCTAGGACCCTAAGGCCAGAGAAGAGCCATAGAGAAGTCCTCCCGGCAAGCTAGAGTGACTGTGGAGGAACCAGCCAATTAGGAGCCAGGAGGGACTACAAAAGGAGCTACAGGACCAGTGACAGCTCAGACCTGGAAGGGAGAAGGTCGGGGTGGCTGGCTGGCTCGCTCGCAGAAACAGGGACACCTCCCAGTGGAGAGCTGTTGAGAGACTCATGGACTTGCAGGTAAAGCCCTGAGGAAAGGGCAAAGGACATCTCCAGGAGGGGAAGCCCTAGAGACACCACTCTCCTTCAGAGTGAGGCAACAAACTAAGGGAATGGCATTGAATTTTTCTCGTCAGAAGTCGGGTCGTGGTGCAGTGAGGTTTGAGGACCCCCCAGTCGAGTGTTTTAAACCTGCCTGTTGTTCTGCACCAAGCCTGGTGTGTGTTTTACCTGCCTCCGGCTCCCTGGCCTCTCCTTGGAAGGAGGGATGGAAAAGCTGGAGAGTACAGCAGCTTGGTCCATTTTCCCTTTTCCTTCATTCTCGATGGGCTCTACCCTGGCTAGCCCACTTCCATTTCCACCCCCCAGGGTTACCTGTCAATGGGCAGATTCCGTCATTGCTAGACCTGGCCAATTCCTTGGCTCCGGGCAGCGAGCACTGAGCCCCCAGCCCAATGTCCCTGCTGGCGTGCCAAGGGTCTATAGAGTAGCAGTGGTGCTGGAACGGGGGGCTGAGGGTGTACGTGCCCCTTGGCTGGAAGCACTAAGAACAAACACGAACTACATGGTTTCCACGGTTCCCATTGGGAGCACCCCTCCCCTCCGTAATAAAACTTGTTCCAGCACCCCTGAGGCGCAGCGCTTCACCACTGTTCACTCCTGCGCTGGCTGAGAGCCACTTAGGGCTCAATAAACCAGGCCTCGCTCCTGGTGCCAGGTCGGCTGTTGACCCTGAGATAGTCTGTGCACGCCACAGTGCCTTTCCGCTCCCCGACTGTGGGGATATGGGCTTCTCGTGTGCCCGGCGAAGAGCTGGGTGGACTGGCGTGGTATAAGAACGTCCCTGTCTGGGAACAAGGTGGGGGGAAGGGTTTTATTGGCCTACCCAGGAGCCCTTGCTTGGTAACTCCACTCATTTCTTCCCATCCAGGGCTTTGCTAAGGGCCAAGCTGCAGGAAGCTTCCTGCCGTTCACTGCATAACTGTAATAGGGCGAATGGAGCAGTCAGCCCGAGGGATTTGGCGACTACCCGATATGCAAATGCTTGTTGGGTAGATGAGTAATGACTCGCCTAGTCTCCCCACCCCCCTTGCTGCCTTTATCAGAGAGAGGCAGCAAGGGGGGGAGCAGGAGCCAGTTCTGGGGGGAGCAGTCTTAAAAGCCGGTTTCCCCCAGCATCATCCCGGGGAGGCAGAGGCATAGCAGAGGGGACCGAGCGTGAGCCAGGACTCAGCTGATTCCTGGCTTTGTCGGGTCTCCCCCACCCCCACCCCGCTATGCCTCTGCTTTTTAAATGTATTAAGAGCCTGGCAGCTCTTATTCATTTAAAGGGCAGAGCTGCAGCAGAGTTAGCTGCCAGGGCTGGGAGCTAACTCCGCCTGCAGCTCTTCAGTTCTCCCCCTTATTGACTAATCAACTAGTCCATGGAAATTCTTCAACTACTCAATTAACTGATTAAACACAATTGAACAGCCCTAGCCAGACCAGGGCTGGGAGGGCCATTGGGGCAGGGCAGTGGCTGGAGGGGGTGTGTCTTAGGCTGGGCTGACGTCAGGTCCTGGGTGTGAGCAGCTAGCAAAGGTGCAGGGAGAAGGTGTGGGGGACATATAGGGCAGGTATGGCTCCTCCCAAAATGGAACGCAAGGTCAAAGCAATGGCTGCTTTCCATGGGGGGGGGGAACATGGGGGGGGGGGGGGGGACTGAGGAGCGGGGAGGCTAATCAGAGTGAGGGGGAGGAAGGGAGTTGGAGCACAACTGGGTGGAACTGGGGGCTGAATCGGGGCTGCCAAGGGTGGAGGAAGGAGGGGTTAGAGCAGGGCTCCTGGGGCAGAGGGGAGAAGTGGGGCTGGAACAGACTGGGGGAGGTGGTGGCGGAGGGTTTGTGTGGGGTTTGAAATGCGGCTGGGAGGGGGGGGCTAAAGGGTCTGGGGAGCCGAGGGCTGGGTTGCAGACGGGTGGAGTATCAGAATCGGAAGGGAGCAGGGGGCTGGACTGAGGTGACAGGGCTGGAGTGGAGTTGGGGCGGGGGCACTGGGGTAGGGTGCTGAGGGGCACATTTGGGGTGCAGGAAGGGTGCCTGCTGCCTTCATGGGCTAGACACAGAGCTCAAGGCACTATCCAAAGAGGCCAGCAACATTGGCTCCATTTCAAAGAGGTGAAAACTGAGGCCCGGGGAGGGGCAGTGACATGCTCGGGGGCACCCGCAGGTCAGTGGCAGAGCTGGGACTCAAAACCAGTCTCCTGGTTGGCCCAGACCACACTGGCATCGGCTTGAATTATGACAGTTTGACTGACTTCCAAATCATCCCCGAGTCCAGAGGCTTGTGAGCTTTTGGCTGGCATCTGGCATGGCCAGATCCACTCCTCAGGCAGCCAGCTGGAAGCTGACCAGCCAGCCCGATTTGATTTTGATTCTAAAGAGCAGCACACTTCTTCTTCTTTTTTTTTTTTTTAAAGGAAACTTTTTTTATTTATTGAACTGCTCAGGCTCTGGGAGATCTTTCTTTGCTCAATATTTATTGTTCTCGCACCTGCCTGGAAATCGGAACGGCTGCTAGCATTTTGATGAACGATTCCAAAGGCTCGTCTGGATTCCTGTCTGCAAGGGTTGGTCTATTGAGATGCTGCTCCTACCTTCTGCCGGCGGAGCCTGCCGCAGACATAAATGCTGAATGGGTCACTGGGTAACAGTGGGGGTGCTTGACTCAAGCCCCACGGCCAAGGCAGGGCTGTTTTAATTAGTGTATTCTGGGAGGATGAGAGGACAGCCGTTTCAGAGTGTTACCACAGAGTAGCATCCCTGCCTAGTTGTGCTGCAGCCAGATGTAACCCGCTGGGGCGTGTGCCGCATGAGTCGCTTACAGCCCAACGTGGAGAGCTGTTTGCGAGCGGTAGCTTCACTCCCAGAGACCCCGGTTGTGTCTCCAAGACAGCGGTCGTCTTGGAAGCCCTATTGCATCACCACGACTAGACCTGCATCTCCTAGATACCACAATAGCAGAGCTGCTGGTCCTCGTCTCTCAACGCTGGAGAGACACCATAGCACTGCCCCCTTCCTCAGAGAAATGAGTGGGACCTGGACGTAGGGAGCTGAGCACCTGCGGGTCCCAGGAGATCCAGTTGGAGTGGCGGCTGCACCATGGTCCGGAGCAACAGATCCCCAATCTGACGTCCTTACTTTTTCTTCATTTGGACAGGCCCCGTGGGCCAGATTCTCCTCTCAGCTATACTGCTGTGAATCCTAGAACGGGAAAGGACCTTGACGCCATTGAGTCTAGTCCCCCTCCCCACGGCAGGACCAAGCACTGTCTAGATCATCCCTGATAGATGTCTAGCCAACCTGCTCTTAAATCTCTCCAGTGCTGGAGATTCCACAACCCCCCGGGCAAGTTATTCCAGTGTTTAACCACCCTGACAGGTAGGAAGTTTTCCCTAATGTCCAACCTAAACCCCTCTGGCTACAATTTAAGCCCCTTGCTTCTTGTCCTGTCCTCAGAGGCCAAGGAAAATAATTTCTCTCCCTCTTCCCTGTGACACCCTTTTAGATACGTGAAAACTGCTATCGTGTCCCCTCTCAGTCTTCTTCTTTCCAAACTAAACAAGCCCAGTTCCTTCAGCCTTCCCTCATCGCTCATGTTCTCTAGACCTTTAATTATTCTTGTTGCTCTTCTCTGGGCCTTCTCCAATTTCTCCACATGTTTCTTGAAATGTGGTGCCCAGAACCGGACACACGACTCCTGTTGAGGCCTGGAGGAACTCTACGGCTCAGCAGAAAAGCACCCCGCTATTGTTCCAGCCTCCACACAGAAGGGATGCTTAGCAGCTAGTACTTATTGTCCAACAGGGCAGATCCTCAGCTGCCTGAAACTGGCATAGCTGTGCTGAAGTTGGCGGAGCTAAGGTAGCTGACCCCAACTGAGGAGCCGCTCCAGTGGGAGCTGGTAGTCTAGGGCTATGTCTAGACTACACCGATTTATCGGAAAAGGATTTTCTGAAATTTGGCCCATCCACACTGGGCCAAATTTCGGAAAAGCCTCCTCTTTCGGAAGAGCCCTTCTTCCTCGTGGGAGGAGGAAGACAGGGCTTCTGAAAGAGCGTGTCTGTTCTTCTGCAACAACAACAACAACAAAAAGCGGAAGAGCAGACGCATTTCCTGGACGTGGCAGAGTTTTTCTGGGATTATCCCTTTTTTATTTTAAGAGGGATAAGGGATCTTTTGGAAAAGGCTTTATTTTCCGAAAGATCTGCGTCTAGACTGGCGCTTTTTTCCAGCAAAGCTCCGTGCCGAAAAAAAGTGGCAGCTATTTTTATGCTAATGAAACAGGGGAGATTTAAATCCCCGCTTCATTAGCAACTGCGATATGTCTAATTTGCATCCCTTTTACGAAAATCTAGACGTAGCCACTGTGACAGCCTCCATTCTTGAGACTCAAGGACCCAACAAACTCCGGCCATATGCCTGTAGTGTAGGCAGGTATTGCAGATACCACTCTGTTAAGTCTCAGACCCTGCCAAGATGTTTAGATTCATGCATCTATGGGCAACCGCTAGGGGAGTTGGTCAGATGACATGAACTCAAGTGTCAGTAGAAGGCAGATGACACCTAGCTGTACCTATCCTTCACCCAGTCCCACCGAGATATAGATGAAGAACAGCTGGGTGAAGCAGTGCCTGAGCAAGATCAAGGTGATGCTGGTGGGAGGCGGAAAGCATTTTGGGGAGTTTGCAGCCTCCTTTTGTTTGGAAGTATATTTCTTGAGGGTCCCTAGCCTAGGGACCGTCTTGGATTCCTGGCTGTTTTCACATCTCAGTGGCTGCACGCAAGGCTTTCTACCATCTCCAGCTGGCTAGAAGATTCCATCCCATCCGGGTGGACAAAGGCCTGGCCTGAGTTAGTTATGCCTACGTCCCCTCTCTGCTGGACTCCATCAGTGCAATATACGTGGGCAAGAAACCTGCAGCTCTTAGGACATTCCAACTAGCACAAAATGCTGCAGCACATCTCCTCCATGACACAGGCTACTGTGAGTACATCAGCAAAGTCTTGGTCCTCTTCTTCTAAGTGCTCAGTGGCCTGGGGCCAGGATACTTAAAAGATCATCTGAAACTCCGGGCTGGAGACCACGTGCTCTTGTGGCACAATGGAACTCTCTATAAGAGTGTCCATACGGGAGATGGAGCCTTCTCTGGGAGGTCCAAGATTGTGGCATGAACTTGCCAGGAAGGAAGGGCCATTGCAAACTTCAACAATTTCTGCTCCAAGCACGAGGGGATTTCTCTGATCTTGCCTCTTCTAACTTAAACACGGAGCACCGGCTCCATTCATGTAACAACCCTCCCAAAACAAGACACTGTACCCCACATGCAGCTCCCTTTGGAGAGAGGATGAGAGAAGAAACAAGCCGGGTCGGACATTGTGACGGACCGGGCCGTGTCTGGGAACAGCTGAGGGCGTCCGCTCAGGGCGAATTGCTCAAGTCCGGGGCTTCTTACAGCCCCCTTGACTGGTGACCTCTCCACGCAGGCCACAAACCAGTCCCACAGAGCGCTTCAGCAACCTGCCTGAAGCCTCCTGAGCAAAACCCCTCTGACACCCCAGCAATATCTGTGCCCCAGATGGCCCCGGGCCTCATACACAGGTGGGGGGTCCTAGCACCCAATCCCACCTACCCCGAACAAGTTCTGTCCGGTTCCAAGAAACCAGCCACAGATCCCTGGTCAATTTACCCTCTGGACCTTACCCACAAATCACGCTGGGCCAATCCTTTAGAATCTATATCTAAAGGTTTATTATTACAGGAAAGAAAAGCATGAGAGTAAGGTTATTAAAGTACAGTACGTTACATGCACCGAATCTCCCAGTTCTCGATGCAGGCTCTAGCAGAGATGTTACAGCTGCTGGTTTAAAAGTTCTTATTGCACATCCTAAGGTCAGGATGGGTTCACAGGTCTTCCGGGCTTTTCGATCCCTGCATTGCTGCCTCTGGGATGAAGTGCTGAGCTGAGAACAAAATGGCATCGACCACATGGCCTCTTTATACCTCCTTCCTAGCCTCTTCTGGTATGCAGCAGGTCACCTGGTCCTCAGCCTCTCTGTGTTCCCTGCTGGCTGCTCTCAGGACAGCCCCCATTCTTTGGGTGTGTCTTTGGCCCATTGAGAACCATTGTTCCACAGGTAATTAGCATGTCCACAGGCTCCACAGGCTCGGCCCTGCCCAATGCTTAACCACATGCAGGGAAATCTTCAGTTTCCACACAGATTACAGATCTACACACACAGACATTATATACTCACATAAACAGTGTACACAGGATCAGAAAACAACAAGCTCCCATTCAATACCCCACATGGCTCCCTTTCATACCGATTTCTGGGGCCAACACCCCCACCTACGGGTGCAGCAGCGATCTGGCTGCTTCCCTCCAATTCGGTAATGTGACAGACATGCAGTCACATTGCAGAATGCACGACTGGAAGGCGCACAGGTACGAGGGTAGGGAACAAAGGGTAAAAGCTTACATCGAATAAAAAGGCCTGCAGGTGTTTGGTGTGATATCATTTCAATGGATGTGTCACCTATGGCTCTTTCAGCCACATGGTCCCTGGAAGTGTTTAAGTCTCGGCTTGACAAAGCCCTGGCTGGGTTGATTTAATTGGGATTGGTCCTGCCTTGGGCAGGGGGCTGGACTTGATGACCTTTTAAGGTCTCTTCCAGCTCTGTGGGTCTATGGTGACTTCTCTCCCCACCCCCTGCTTTTTGTTTGCATAAGCAGCATCTAGTTGTTGGTGTGTGCATGTCACTCTCTCAGCCTTCCTCTAAGGACAAATTTGATTTAAAGCGTTTTATTGTTTCCCTGCGATTGCTGAGATTAAAAAGCATCCAGAGGAGGGAGTTCTCGGGCAGCACTGACCTTCTGTTCCAGCTCTCGGTTCCTCTAGAGAATGGAGCTGTTAATTGTACAGTGTCTGGGAGATAGATGCTGCTGGAAAAGTAGCTGATGACTGAATCATCTTCCTAGAGATTTAATTTGTAACTCTACATGGCCGGAATCCCAAAGTCTTTACTTGGAGACAAAGCTTCAGTGCACCGTCTGGGTTCCTTGGGGGTTTAGCTCTGCAAGGCCAGTGCTAGTGTGTGTGTGTGTGGGGGGGGGGGGGGGGGGCAGAGTTGGAACCAAATTGTCCCACTGCCCATTCGCAAACCCTCTGGCCAATAACTGAGGGGTGTTGCTGATGGCCTCAGCTTGAGGACCAGGACCAGAACCTGCTGAGATGATGACCCAGGGGTTGGGCTTTGCCACCTCTATGTGGGAGGATGAACGCTGAGGCAGGGGATGTCTCTGTGTACGTGGATGGAGTCGTGCATGCTCCTTCATGATCATCCTTAGTGGGTACTGCAGAGATACAGCAGTGATATTAACATGGCTGGAAAGGAAGGGCATCCTCACGCAGCCACGCCAGCAGCCCCGCTCTATCTCCCGAAACATTCTTCTTCCCCTTTAACGCCATGTAGCCATTTAGTGCGGCCCATGGGAAGCCATTTTCAGTCAATCCAAAACCACGATATTGCCCCTTGTGACGGCATGGGCAAGCCTGGCACTGGCTAGGAGGGGCTTCACGAGGGCCTGCAGCTCTTCTAGGGGCTGGAGCAAGACCATGAACCCTCTCTGTAGACCCTTCAACCACCTCTGCTAAGGCATCTTGAATGGAAGGCTCTCTCCAACTTGGTTTGTCAAACCATTACCTGCTTCTCCTTCACATCCCGCCTGAAGGCCCTTTCCAGAGTGGAGCCAACCGCGCAGCCAGTCACCTGCCATAGCTGTGATGGAAAGCTCTTTGTGGCAATGGGTCACCATCTCCTGCTTTTGCTGGGTACTCAGCAAATGATACTGAGCTAACTTGCTGTCCCTACAGCTATCCAGGCGAAAGGGGTGAAAGGTTCTGTGTCACTTCTGCAGGATCCTAAGTCACATGTGGTCTCATACAGTGGCCCCGACCAGTGCGTCTGAGACCAGGTCTACACTAGACCCGGCTTAAGGGGCACACCTCCAGCTACGCAGAAGACGTAGAATACGTGGCTGGAGTTGGCGTACCTTAAGCTGAGCGTGGCAGCGTCCCCACAGCGGGAGGCTGATGGCAGCAAACGCTCCCAAATGTCGATCTCCGGCGCAGCCAGTGAAGACGTGCCCTCAGAAAACAAATCCCAGGCCCCTCCAGACCACCTAGCTATGAAGAAAGGGGGATCACCCCCCCTCTTGTTTGTGGCCCCTTGGCGGAATTATAACTCAGTTGTAGGGGACCTAGTCTCCGCCTAGTGGCTGGTCTCGGTAATTACATATCGCTGCTTTGCCTGATTTAGGGATGTAATCATGTAGTGGATTAACCTATAAGCTTTTGCTTATCGGTTAATGCTATAGACTACATACATTTCTCTCCGCCCCCCCCCCCCCCCCACTGTCCCCGGCCAGTAAATTTTTTAGCAGGCTGGCCAGCAGCTTGGCTCCATCCTGGCTTGCGACAGGTCTGGGACCTATCCCTGCTGTGGCTCTGCATTAGGAGCCAGGCAGGCAGACAGCCCAGCTTAGTTCCAGCTCACGCCAGGTCTAGGAGCTCAGATCCCACCCGCAGACAGAGGCTGCTGCCACCCCGTGCTGCTGCCTCTTTATCAGAGGCAACAGCACAGAGTGACAGGCAGCCAGTCCGTGAGGGAAGCTGCTTTTTAAACTGGCTCCCCTCACAGACCAGCTCTTGCCTGGCACTCGATGCCACTGCCTCTGATACAGAGGCAGCAGCACGGAGTGGCAGGGGCTCCATGGGAGTGAGGCGCACTGGCTGCCACCCTAGGGACTATAGAACAGTTGGCTAACCAATAGGAATTCATGAGGTGACTCAACTATTCGATTAACTGATATTTAACATCCCTACTTTGATTCCTGCTCACATACACAGCGTCTGCAGGAACTATTTGCACAAGGCTTACACAGCTGGGATCTTGGCTTAGGCTGAGTTCGTAGCCGTCAGAGCTTTGTTGGGAGATGCCACCCAGCTTCAGAAAAGGCTATTAGCCGGGGGTAAGGAATGGTGCCCCTGGCCTCTGTTTGTCAAAGGCTGGAGATGGATGGTAGGAGTCAAATTGCTTGATCATTGTCTTTGGTCCACCCCCTCTGGGGCATCTGGTACTGGCCACTGTGAGCAGACGGGACACTGGGCTAGATGGACCTTTGGTCTGACCCAGTACGGCCGTTCTTATGTTCTGGCCTCTCCATCCTAGCACCTGCTGCGACTGGCCCAGAGAGACACTGCCCCCTGGAGGGGTCTCTGCCCAACTGCCAGGGGTCTCCAAGCTATGCAGTGCTTGTCCCTGGATTGGGAAGTTTTCCACTCTCTCTCACTTTTGGTTTTTTTTCTTTTGAATCCAGGCCTTGAATTTTTTTCTTTGTTTTTCCTCTGTCACATGGACTCACCCACACAGAGTTGAGTGACAGACTCAAATCCCAGGTGTGAGACATCAGCCCAGAAAGGCAAGCCCAACATTTGGCTGCTGCTGGAGGGACTGCATTCCCTGGGGTGCTGTCGCTGGGCCGGCGGCCACAGCAGTTGTACGGGTGATGTCCCCATCTCCATGCCAGTCTGCCTCTCACCTGAGCGGCCGGGACCTCTGCTTGGATTCCAGTAGCCCCTCAAAGGTCCAGCAGAGTTCAGGACCCTGTTGTGCTGTGAACAAGACATTGGGCCTGCCTTGAAAATCCAACCCCCTACATAGACAAGCTGGATGAAGGAAGAGTTCTCACCCTCGCCTTACAGAGGTGCCTACAGGATAAGGGATTTGCCCAAGGTCACTTAGGGAATCTGTGGCAGAGCAGGGAACTGAGCTTGGATTTCCTGAGCCCTCGCTCAGCACCTGACTTGCAAAATCTGCTTTTGTAGGAAGCTGACTTACTGCCCCTTGCTCCTCACGGTCTCTTCCGGGGCTGCTGACAGAGGCCAAATGGACATAGCTGCTCCCCCCTCTGCTCAGCCCCTTCCACCCTCTCTAGCCCAGCTCTGGGAAGATGCCATGGAACTGAACAGCAAACGAACGCCCAGGGCTTTTGACCTGGCCCATGTAGAATTGAACAGTGAATTCTAGCCATGCAACAGGATCCTGTAAGCCAGTCCCAAAACCTGCCAGACGATCTCATTCCTGATTCTGTTCTGTACACTGGAGAAATCTCTTCTCAAGGCCCCCTATTAAATCCCTACAAAAGCCCCTTGGTTCCCCCCCCCCCTTTCCTCCAAACAATCCACCAGAGCTTTTTTCTGTAGGGGCAAAGAGCCATCAGACGGGAACAACTTCCACTTCTTTGCTGGTCCAGGCTGGAGCCAAATCGGAGACCTCAGCACAAAGGGCCGTATCAGGTTGCCTGAGCCATCCAGTCCCCATCTCCTGTTTTCCCACATTAACATTTTATGGGCTTTCTGCAGACAGTTACAGGGGACTGGAATCTACAAGCAATTACTACAACCCCAGCCCACTCAGTAGACAGAAGAGACACAAACTCGCAGGGTAATCAGGAACGGGCTTGGCCTCTTCTTTCTTTTATTCTCTCCCTGCTGAATGAACTGCTGCAGCCTCAGTGCTTAATGATCTTTTATCCTTCGCAAATGCTCTTCCTTTCATGGCAATAGCTAAGCAGGTTGGAGAAGCAAAACAACATGATTTATAATATTAAGTCTCCTCTGAAGGACATTTTGCATACTCAGAGAATGCAGATCTTGGTAGGAGCTACAGACACCTCAAGCACATCCACAGTCCTGCTCCGGTGCCACAAAGGGCTGGAAAGCCAGGGCAGCTGATCCATGGGGGCTTCCCCCAGCACAAGGGAATCCTCTGGTTATGCAGCATGGGGGGAGATGGGGTTAGATCAAAGCTGCTCATCCCAGGACCAGGGGACAGGTTATGGGGGGCGATGCCCCCAGCAAACCTGGGCCTTCATCGCTTAAAGCTGCCTCGAGGCTGCTCCAAAATATTCTGGGGCGGGGTTGGTGTAGCACAAGCCTCTGGATAGAGAGCTGCAAATGGTTCCAATGTGGCCCACCCGGATCCACCCAGGCCTGATTAACTTTAGGTGAGGATGGAGCCACTTACAGGAACAGCCTGGGGCTAATTTTACTGTCACACGAATACCAAGTCAGCGGGCCGGACTCTGATCGCTAGCTGGCTTCATGCGGCTGGAACTCAACTGAAGACCATGAGGGGACTGCCCGTTCTCACGTCAAACCCAGGCCTGGGGCTCTGAGCTCCCCTGCCACCTTCATAGAGGGAGAACGCAGCCCAACCTCAAGAGCTCGGAATACTCTTGGCTTGGGAACGGCCTCATGGCCCTTATTCAGGGGCCCGGACGTGCCTCAGACCCCACATGTGCTAGCTGACAGCTTAATGGGCGTGAGCCAAAGTCCCCTCCTGCTGTGGTGGGGAAGCCCTCGGCTGCCCACGTGATGTCAGTGCCAGTCTCGCACTATTGTCCCACATCTGCATCCCCCTCGCAAGCAACAGGGAGCGGATGCAGAGTGCGGCTCACGCGCACACACCCAAGGCCTGGCTCACTAACGAGGCTGCAGTGCATATGTGGTCCGGACACAGACCAATGGAAGAGCTGCTCCCATGTGGGTTCCCCAGCAAAATCAACCTCCCTGCCCCCCAACACTGCATGGAGCCATTGAGAGATGATTTGTTTGGTTAGTGAATTAGATCGGCGCTCTCTTGTTCTCCAGGAAAAAGCAGATCTAGGCTTAATGGGCCAAATCCAGCCCTGGTGTAAGTAACTCTGTGGGGACCATTCCCCCACCAACTGAGCTGAGATGGGCCAGCCTTAGCCCTGCCAAGGGTCTCTCATGAAGTGCGGCCATATCCTAGGCGCACCAGGCAGCCCGGAGCCAGGACTTGGTCTCCAAGTGAGAATTTATGTGCCAGTTTCAGTGGAATCACTCCTGGGAGTGGGGCTGGGCTCGAACCCCCTGCTTTGCAGTCCCTCCTCACGACCCTGCTAAGGAAGCGCCAGAGCCCTAATTAGTCTCATTGCGCAGATGGGGAAACTGAGGCTGAGAAGGGCCATGCTGTTGCCAGTCAGAGCCAGATCCCAGAGTAGAATTTAGCATCTGGAGGCCCTCCCTGGGCGGGGTCGGGGCGGCGCCGGGTCCCTCCCTGGGTGGGGTCGGGCGCCTGTTTGGGAATAAAGGATCATGGCGCTGACCGACCCTGCAGGCCTGTCATATTACACAGGTCCATGTAGGGCAGCTCTAAAGAGCAGGCTCTTCAGCTGTCTTCTCCTCTCCTCACCTCTGCCCTCTCTGCCTTTGGCCCTGCCAGGTGCACGGGCAGGAACTAGCCCTGCCACTGCCCATGGCACCACATTCCCCCTGGCCCTTAGGAGCCCTGTGGTATGAGGAAAGCCGAGGCCAAGACCTGCAGGGTCTGTGAGTCCACGGGGCTGATCTCCTGCCGGCCTGGGCTGCTCACTTCCACTCACTCACCCTGATATTGTGCCCAGTGACTTGAGCATGAGCTAAAGCATTTCAGCCCCCGGAAGTCTGAGCTGCCAGGTGCTACAGACAAGCGCAGGGAGACCAAGACACTGCTGCTGATGGCCAAGGCCCCTGCAATGGCAGGGTATTACTTAGCTGAGATGGATGGAACCCCCCCGCCCCGCCAAAGACCCTTCTATTCTGGTCTTCGAGAAAATTATTTCCTGACCTCAAATTTAATTTAACCCAGCAGGTGAGCAAGACCCACAAGTGGGCACTTAGCTAGAGGATTTTCTGCATCACCTCAGAGCACTGCATCACCTCAAGACACGGGAGAGAAATCCCAGACTGCATCTGGCCAGTTGTGCATCCTGCCTGACCTCTGCAGGCATCGTGTGGAAGCTGTGAAGCATGAGAGTTGAAGCATGAGATTCTTAACGCAGGGCAGCAAGTGCGGTGAGCATGCTGAGGGCAATGCGGTGCAGCTGGAGGATGGGAATGCCTAAGGGGACACAGATTCCAAGGCCAGAAGGGACTACCAGGACCATCCAGCCTGACCTCCTCCCCCTTCTACAGGCCATAGAATTTCTCCTAGTGACTGGAGTAAAGCAGCCCCACTTGCCCATCTCTCTGCCCCAGGCTGGGACAGCAGGTAAATGTCAAGTGATCCCTCCCGTCATCCACTTCCAGCCTCTGGCAAACAGGCTAGGGACACCATTCCTACCCGTTCTGGCTAATAAATTCATGGAGGACAGATCCACCAATGCTTATCTAGCTCTTTTTTTAACTTTGTGAAAGTCCTGGTCTTCACAACATCATCTGGCAAGGAGTTCCACAGGTTAACTGTATGTTGTGTGGGAGAAGGGGAAATCTTCCCTTTGTTTGTTTTAAACCTGCTACCTATATACCTAAGTCTACCCTGGCTGGGGCCATTTCTGCTTTATTTCAGGCTGCTTGACATTGCCAGAGCAGCACAAAGGGGCCCTGCTATGACAGATCAGCCAGCATCTCGCCCTCATTTGTCTGCTCTTGGTATTTTGCAGCTGTAGCTGTTCCCACACACGCATCACCCGCAGGTTAGCATTGGAGGGGGAAGAAAAGTGCCACTGCCGTCAGCGTCCCCAGCCCTCGAGGAAATGAGAATTAATGACAGCGCGCCGCGCTCGTTAGCTCTGCCTCATTACCTTTGCCACAAGGCATTTGTGGCCGGCACTGCCACAAGCTGCTCAGGATCGGATGGGGCTGGGTGAGGCTGGGTGAGACAGGGCACAGAGACACCAACTTCAAAGCTCCCAGGCGAGGCAGAGAGCCTGCACGGGGAGGGGGGAACCTGGGCCAGGCCCAGCTCAGTGAGCCTTTCTCAGCCCCACCTACCAGGCCTGCTTGGTCCTTGCCACGCGCCTGCTGCAAAATAGATTTGGACCCCCCTGTGTGCAGGGCAGGACTGGAGGCAGGGGCAGGCTCCTGCGCCCTTCCTACCTCATGACCCCAGGGGCCAGGCAGGGTCTGCCTGGTGCCAGAGGGAGTTTGAGCGGCCTGCAGGCATCTGCCTTGTTGCTGTGGCTGGGCTTTGGGGAGAATTGAATTCCAGCCCCGGCCCGTGGCTCTGGCCGTGAGACCAAGACTGGCCTAGAGCCCCGCTGCCACTTCTGCCCCACTGGAGCTATTTCTGTTTTATTTCAGGCCCCTTGATGTTGCCAAAGCAGCATGAAGGGGGCCTGCTTTGACAGAACCTGCCTGGTACTGTGGGGACCAGGGCTTCTGAGAGTCTCTGCCTCAGGGGATTCCCTTGGAGCTGAACAGGCCTCTCGTTTTCAGCCTGGGGAAAGGCCACTTGGCAAATCCCAGAGAAGATGCTGCAGGGAGCTAGGGCCCAGCAAAGCTGGGGGGGGGGAGGCAGCTGGGGCCCAGCGAGGCTGGGGGGGAGGCAGCTGGGGCCCAGCTCTTACAAACCGAGGCTAGAGCATCAAATGTGTCTCTATCCTGGAGGGGGCAGGAAGGCTGGTCCTGCCTGTGGCTCTTCTTGGCCAGCTGGCAGCGTGTAACGCCATTTCAGCTGCTCCCTTCCACAGCTCGGGCCCCATCATGCACGTCTACGCTGCTGCTGGGACGGAGCCTGCAGTGCTCCTGCTGACATGCCAGCAGCAGCCCCGGGGTGTTGCCGCTTGGGCAGCGGTGGGGGCAGGAGTGTCTCATGCAGCGTAGCTGGTCCAAGTCTCCCTGCTACATCCCTGCTTGAGCCCTGCGAGCAGAAATCCGCTACAGAGGGCTGGGGCACTCGTACCCAGCTGCATTTAGACCTCCCTGCAGGGTGCTAGAGGCAGAATGTGGAGGGAGGATTTCAAGAACAGTTACAAGTTCTGAAGAACTTTAATGATAACCAAGTTTATTAAGAACTAGCCAATGGAGCTAGGAGGTGGGTGTCCCTGAGGGACTAGAGAAAAGTTAACCCCCATAATTTGTCCCTAAACTGCTAACATAAGCTGTTGGATCTGCTGATGGATGGGCACACCGGACCCAGACCCCCGAGCCCGCTCTAGGAGCTTGGCCTGCAGCCCTGATTGTGGAGTTCCCGAAGCTCACCAATAAGGAGGAGAAATCCAGAGAATAAAGAGGTGCTGGTATGGGAGACCGAGCACTTAAAATCCTACTTTTTCAAGCTTGCCACTGCATCACAAGCAACCAAGCAAAGCCACTGGCCAGGGACATAAACTAGAAGTATTTTATTAAACACCTGGCAACACTCTGCATTTGGAATGACAGGTAGCCAGTCTCATGCAGTTCCTCCCAAAAGGCAGAAGATATTGTGAAACTCTGCAAACCCCTCTCTAGTGCACCAAAGGAGACAGCCAGGGACTGATCAGGCGGTATGGCATTTAGGCCTTGCGCCCTGAGCTCTGACAGGGCTGCGCCAGACAAGTTGATGGTGGTAGCTGGAGTGTGAGACTTCTTTTGTGTCTCTCATTGCAATTGGAGGGTTAATGGGTGACCATCAGCTTGTTTCCCATTGCCTTAACTCATGGGTGTTTAGTTGGGATTGGTTCTGCCTCAGACTTGATGGCCTCCTGAGGTCTCTTCCAGCTCTGTGATTCTATGAAATCTATGAAAGGAGCATTCGTGTAAAATCCATCATTATGTTGGCAGTTTTCAAGTATCCTAAAAGGAGGAAGGAGAAAAACAGCCTCTGAGGATAGGACAAGAAGCAGTAAATGGTGGCAAGGGAGGTTGAGATTGGACATTAGGAAAAATTTCCTACCTGTCGGGGTGGCTAAACACTGGAATAAATTGCCTGGAGAGGTTGAGGAATCTCCATCGCTGGAGATATTTAAGAGCAGGTGTCACGTTGCTGAATTGGAGGGAAGCAGCCAGATCGCTGCTGCACCCCTAGGTGGGGGTGTTGGCCCCAGAAATTGGTGTGGGGGGAGCCATGTGGGGTATTGAATGGGAGCTTATTGTTTGTTAATCTTATGTACACTATTTATGTGAGTGTATAATGTCTGTGTGTGTAGGTAGGAATCTGTAATCTGTGTGGAAGCTGAATATTTCTGTGAATGTGGTTAAGCATGGCTATGGACAGGCTGAGTAGCAAAGCCCTGTGGAACAATGACTCTCAATAGGCTATGGACACACCCAAAGAATGAGATTTGTCACCTGAGGGCAGCCAGCAGGAAATACAGAGATTGGCCTCTGACCAGGTGACTTGCTGCAGACTAGAAGAGGCCAGGAAGGAGTATAAAGAGGCCATGTGGTCGATGCCATTTTGTTCTCAGCTCAGCACTTCATCCCAGAGGCAGCATTGCAGGGATTGAAGAGCCCGGAAGACCTGTGAACCCATCCTGATCGTAGGATGTGCAATAAGAACTTTTAACCAGCAGCTGCAACATCTCTGCTAGAGCCTGCATCGAGAACTGGGAGATTCGGTGCATGTAACGTACTGTACTTTAATAACCTTACTCTCATGCTTTTCTTTCCTGTAATAATAAACCTTTAGATATAGATTCTAAAGGATTGGCCCAGCGTGATTTGTGGGTAAGGTCCAGAGGGTAAATTGACCAGGGATCTGTGGCTGGTTTCTTGGAACCGGACAGAACTTGTTCGGGGTAGGTGGGATTGGGTGCTAGGACCCCCCACCTGTGTATGAGTCCCGGGGCCATCTGGGGCACGGATATTGCTGGGGTGTCGGAGGGGTTTTGCTCGGGAGGCTTCAGGCAGGCTGCTGAAGCGCTCTGTGAGACTGGTTTGTGGCCTGTTTGGAGAGGTCGCCAGTCAGGGGGACTGAAAGGAGCCCCGGATTTGAGCAATTCGCCCTGAGCGGACGCCCTAAGCTGTGCCCAGATACGGCCCGGTCCGTCACAGCAGGTTAGACAGACGTCTATCAGGGATGGTCTAGATCAGTGGTCCCCAACCTTTTGAGGTTGTCGGGCGCCGGGGGGCATGGCCGTTCGCCTGCCGGGCGCCAGGGGGCGGGGACACTTGCGCGCCCGGGGGCGGCGCGCCCAGGGGCGGCCCCCCCATAGCTGCATGCCCGGGGCCGGGGCCCCCCCATAGCCACGTGCCCGGGGCCGGGGCCCCTCCATAGCCACGTGCCCGGGGCTGGGGCCCCCCATAGCCCCGGGGCCGGGGGCCCCCTCCAAGGGCTGCGCGCCCGGGGCCGGCGCTCCCCCTGCAAGTGCCGCACGCCCGGGGCCGGCGCTCCTCCACTCCCCCCGCAAGTGCCGCGTGCCCGGGGCTGGCGCTCCCCTCGCAAGCGCCACACTCCTGGGGCCGGCGCTCCTCCCCGCAAGCGCCGCGCCATGTGCCCGGGGCCAGGCCAGCCCCGAGCACCTGGCGGGCGCATGCAAATGCCCCCGCGGGTGCCATGGCGCCCGCAGGCACCGTGTTGGGGACCACGGGTATAGATGGTGCTTTGTCCTGCTGTAAGGGCAGGAGACTGGACTCAGTGACCTCTCGAGGTCCCTTCCAGTTCTATGATTTGATTAGTAATGATATATCGTCACCACTTAGTTATATGGCGCTCCCTTATGGACTCCTGGGTAAAAGTGCTAGTGGCAGTAGGTAATTTTGGGGCTGTAGTGACTGAGGATCTCCAAGTTTCCCCTGGTCCAGCCATGAGTCTTTATTCCAGTGTAGACATCCTCTCTGCTTCACAGGTCTATTTCTGTTTGATTGGCACTAATCTGCAGCTCTCACTCCACTATCTTTTCTGCTTTGTTTTTTCACTCATTTAATTGCTCTTTCAGCCCATGTCCTGTTAGCCTCCCAAGCTGGACTTTTCCTTCCTACTCCTGTAGATTATGTACGGGGAAGCTACAGCCTATGGCCTGAGTATATACATTTCACTGCTTTGCTCTGCAAGAGCTGTGTTGCTCAGGACAATTTGCAATTTCTCTTTAATTCACAAAGCGACTTTACAGGCACTCTGGTATATTTTAACAGTGCTGGCTCCCACAGGCAAATGTGTCTTCTGGAACATAAAGGGTTTTAATAACCCTATTAAAAGAGAAAAAATACACTTGGGGCTTTAAGAAGAGCATATTGATGTTACCATGCTCCAGAAAACACGACAGACAGAATGTGAAGCTTGTAAACTGACCAGAGCTTGGATAAGCCTCCTCATTACTAGCTGCTTTAATTGTGCTGCACGTGCCATACGGAGACATAAAGAGGTGACGTTAATGTTCTGAGCACAAGGTCTGTCAGTGAGGGCAGATTTACTGTCCTCATGGCTGAAAACGGAAATTCTACAAACACCTTTGCCAACTGTTCTGCCCCTTAGCCCATCCTTCTGCTGCATGTCCACTCTCCCCTGCCCGACCGCTGCCATCTGGCTGCCCAGGATGATCCCAAATGTTTTCTCCCAAACTTTTGATGAGTATAAATGAGATGGACCATCATCCTGTTATAGCTTTAACAAATCTCTAGCCTCAGGCCTTGATAAATCTTCTCCATCGCCGCATAAAACCGCTTCTTACATACGTGGTACTTCATGCATACATGGCTGATTTAGGGTCACAGTTGTGTGGGAATTGGATTGTCACGCAGCCGGAGATGACAGACTTTTCATTCCGCAACTCACTGAATGGATTCAAGTTTGGACTGTTTCTTAGAGTCACAAGACTTGATCAGTTCAGTCACTGATTGTGGCATAGACACTATTGTGATATTGGAGTATGGTCCAATACACATATCTTTTAGGCCCACCACATAATTCAAGCCCCACTAAAATGTGGAGGTGAAAAACCACTCTGCTGTTTGCTACATTATTTGTTAATCTTCTCCAGCAGGAGTTAGAATTGTTTTCTTAAAACAAATGCCCCCTTCCCCCCCGCTTTGTCAACTGTCATGCTTTGGAAAGCCTCTTTGGGAGACCATATCAGTTCTTCTGCCACCTTTAAAAAGAAATCGCGAGCGCACAGAATTGATGCCCTTGTGAGGAAAACAAAATGCGTCTGCTCCGTCCTCAGAGAACATCAGAATCCTCGTCAATCTAAGATATGAAATCAACTGGCTTCCATCCCCAGAAGCCGAGTTTTCTCTCGTTCCTTTGAAGCAAAGCTCCTGGGAATCCGGAGAAGGAGCTGGCAAAGCTGTTGGCAGGCAGACTTAAGCAAAAGGCTAACTGAAATAAGATCGCTGCTGTTCGCAAAAGTATTTATGCATGTACATTAATCACATACAACACGGGCAGCTGTCAATAAACAGCTTCAGCTGATTTATTCAAAAGTATTTTTAGTTACAGAGGGAATCAGTGAAGATGGCCTAGATTGCCGCTTTTGTGCATTGTCTCTACCACACATCTCCAAATCTTCTAGCCGCCTTCTACCGGGGCGCTGCAGGAACTATTTGTACCGGGGGAGGAGGGTTGAAAGCCATTGAATTAAACTGGGAACTGGAAATATTGGAACCACTTTCAGCTGGGGGCGTGACAACAGACCTCTGGTTTCATCATGAAAAGTCACTTTTAAAATATACTGGCCCACACATGAGCTATTGGCAATGGGCCTCATCCATGCTGAGCAATGTTGCTTGGTATATTGGCTCAGATGTCTTGGGTGCGCCCCTCAGTCAAAAATTTCCAGGATGGGGCGTGTGTGAAAGGACCACTTCTATATTGGCTGCTAAGCTGGAGCCTTTCCCCTTAAGTTTCATTCTTGGATGTATTTCTTGTCCCTGGAGTTCACCTGGGAATGGGCAGCTTTGAATCCCCAGCCAATCTGGCTGACCTCACTGGCCATGAACGACTGGCATTCTGCAGCAGTAGCCTCCCCAGGACTTGAAATCGGGGGAGTGTTCGAATTTACAAGGGGGGGGGTGACAGGGCCAATGAGGGGTGAGACCGTGAGGGTGAAGGTGGGCTGTATGACACCATAGTTCACAAAACTGGGGGGGGGGGAAATTCAGGGGGGTATACACCCCCATGCGGGGGGGTTTAGGGAAATCCTTGTTCTGCAGAAAGGGAACGCCCCCAAAATGCAGCACACCTGGGGCTAGCTTTTTAGAGGTCTCTGATTGCTGGAGGCCCCGACGGTAGACACCTCCCCATATCCCAGCTCTCTTTACTGACTCTGTGCGTGCCGAGGAACCCACAAGCTTGGTATACTGCTTGAATTCAGGGAATGCAGTGAAAAGGTGTGAACAAGCTGCCATGACACGGGAGTGAGGTGACCACACTAAGCGATGTTCACCTTGACAAAGGGTTTGGGGATTGTAGTTTTCTTCTCCATTCTCTCCTGTTGCTCAGCTCCTATCCCTGCCTGCCACAGCTCCAGATTGTCCCTCTACTGGGCTAACTTGTCTCCCCTTTCTCCAGACAGGCTCAAGGATGGAGGATGGGTGGGCTTTGTCGGGAGAGGGTGGGTGATGTTTGCCCACAAGGGTCCCTAAGTGTTTCACTGATGCCGGTTCCATATGGAAACGCTGCTCTCTGCTCTTGGAATCCAAGAGGTGCTGGTTGTTTATGCCAGTGGGCGAGGTCATAGAAGGCTTCGTTCCATAGCAGGTGCAGATCTGAGCAGAGCCCAATGCAACGGTCTGCACCTCCATGGTGCAATCATACCTGCAGGAGCATGGCATGCTGCATTCATCACCCCCAGAGCCAGCGCTGTGGATGACCAGGGCCATCCAGGAGATGGAGCAGGCCACAAAACGAGCCCTGGAAAAAGGCAACAAAAATGATGAGGGGTTTGGAACGGGTCCCATATGAAGAGAGATTAATAAGACTGGGACTCTTCACCTTGGAAAAGAGGAGACTAAGGAGGAGGGGGGACATGCTAGTGGTATAGAAAATAATGACAGTTATGGAGAAAGTGAATAAGGAAGTTGTGTACTTATTCCCATAACACAAGAACTAGGGGTCACCACATGAAATTAATAGGCAGCAGGTTTAAAACAAACCAAAAGAAGTTTTTCTTCACTTAGCACACAGTCAGCCTGTGGAACTCCTTGCCAGAGGATGTTGTGAAGACCAGAACTTTAACAGGATTCAAAAAAGAGCTAGATAAATCCATAGAGGATGGGTCCATCAATGGCTATTAGCCAGGATGGGTAGGAATGGTGTCCCTAGCCTCTGTTTGTCAGGGGCTGGGAATGGGCCACAGGGGAGGGATCACTTGATTGTTTTCATTCCTTCTGGGGCACCTGGCATTGGCTGCTGTCAGTAGATGTGGTACTGGGCTAGATGGGCCTTTGGTCTGACCCAGTATGGCCTTTCCTCTGCTCTTATGAAGGGATAGAAGGCAGTGCATCAGCTCTCAAGCTAAATAGCAGCAAAGCAACTGCATCTGCTGGGGCAAGAATTGCTGCTGGAGGCTCCAAAGACCCACTGAGAGGCCAACAGGTCTACTGAGCAGTGGGATCCACCTGAGTGTTCAGACAGGTTCCCGGCCCTGCAACTCCTCCAGGATGTGCTGCCCCAGAGAGAGAGAGGCCCTGGCAGAGCCCAGCTGGCATGCCTTGCCTGGATTACAATCCACCTGCGGGAACTCGCATCTATGGAAGGTTGTTGAGTCAAATCCTGCGGCTAGTTTAATCAAAGGTCAGTTTCTAAGAGCTGCTGAATGCGTGTTCCCTTGAGAGTGGCTGGTGCTCTGCCCCGTTCTGAATTTGGACCTGTGTATTTTTATTCATGCTAGGACAATTCAGTCTCAGGCTTCAGGGTTTAAAACTGATCATTTGCAGGGGTCAGGAAGGAATGTTTCCTGTTGTGTATAGCACATCAATGTGGGGCACTGGGATCACATGGTTTGCTTTCTTCTATCATTAGTCACTTCCTGAGGTGGATACTAGCTGGTGAAAATGTCCTTCGCAGATATTATAATACTGCTAACAGATGTTGCTTGGCCTACTACTTGTAGGCCATAGTAGTCATCCAGATCAACAGCCGAATGGGAGTGGTACAAGGGCAGCCAGCAGCTGATGCTACATGGGATATTTGGGCTTAGCGTGGACCTCATAACATGCCCTTCACTCCTGGTCCCTGAAGATCAGTCACAGCCATAGAGTTTCCCAAGTTCAAGGTGACTTCTAGCAGGCCACCTGGGTTACACCCTGCACTGTGGATGCTTGAGGATGGAAGCTGCCTGCCTGAGTGAACCAATAAAGCGTGTGACTGTGGCTTGCAAGGTTGTGGCTATGGATGTTAAATATCGGTTAATTGAATAGTCGAGTAACCTCATGCATTTTTATCGGTTAGTCGACTATTCTAGAGTCGCTATGTGTGGGGCTGGCAGGCAGTGCACCTCACTCCCAAGGAGCCCCTGCCACTCCATGCTGCTGCCTCTGTATCAGAGGCAGCAGCGTGGAGTCCCAGGCAGGAGCTGGTCTGTGAGGGGAGCCAGTTTAAAAAGCAGCTCCCCTTGTGGACCAGGTGCTGGTCACCCTGTGCTGTTGCCTCTGATAAAGAGGCAGCAGCGCGAGGTAACAGCAGCCCTTGTCTAAGGGGGAAACTGAACTGAGCTGTCTGCCTACCCGGCTCCTAGTACACTTTAAATGCAGAACCACAGCAGGGGTAGGTCCTGGACCTGTTGCAAGCCAGGACTGAGCTGGGTTGCTGGCCAACCTGCTAAAAAATGTACTGGTGGAGGGGAGAGAAATGCCTGTAGTCTGTAGCATTAACCTACAAGCTTTTGCTTATCGGTTAATTGACTGTACTATTACATCCCTAGTTGTGGCTACAAGCGCTGTTGTGGCAGAGGTTCTCTCGGCCCATGGAGGTGATGGAGACAGGTGTGGTATGCATCCCTGGGGGGGAGGTATGTGCCTTCCTGCTCTTTGAACCACCATCCTGGGCTTATTCAACAGCAGCGCTAAATCTGCTCCTCCCAGAGTGCGGGGGGAAATTGTCGCACGCAGAGGCCAGTGCCATTTTCCATGCCTCACATGATAATACAGAACTTCAGTTCTCAGCCTGGGACCTACAACTCCCCCCCTGCTCTCCATGGTTGTGCGGGAAGAGCCTTGAAATGTGTGGTCATGGCCCGGAAATGCTGGTAACCACTGGCGCAGGGTGATTGTTCTTGGCCTGTGGATGGATCCCTAGTGCTGAGGACACAGAGCAGCTGATCTGGGACAATCTTAACCCTCTTCTGTGCTCCTGTTTCACAGGGCTTCACTGCCTGGCCAACTGCAGAGTGGCACCATGGGAGCTATCAATGGAGGAGCGATTGGCAGGGCTTAGGGAACCAAGGCAGCTTATTGTAGCCAGCGTAGCCTAGTGGGTAGCGCCGTGGCTAGAGACCTGGGTTCAGTTCCTAACTTAGCTGGGCGGTGACATTGGACAAGTCTGTTCTTGCCTCAGTGTCCCCACCTGCACAATGGGAATAATGATGCTAACTTCCTTTGTAAAGTGCTTTGAGCTCTGCTGCTGCTAAGAGCGAGGGATGATTGTTTCTCTTGTGTGGGAAGAACAAATTCTATCAATCATTCATCCTCTCGCTTGGATTCTCTGTTGCTTTCTCTCTACGAATCGTGGGTTTTATAACGTAGCCATTGCCCTGTTACCTCACTGCCAGCTTAGTACGAATGGGGAGTGGCAGCAAGCCCTGGAACTGAGCCCCATGTAGGGGTGTCTATGGTAGAGTTCGGTCCGGCTAGGCAGTCCTCTGCAGCGCATGCAAAGTGGCATGGGAAAAAAGTTTTGTTGCAAAGCGGGTTCTGGCCGAAAGCTTGCGCTGGGTGTGGGAGATCTGGGCTCTTGGCTCAACCTGCTAGAGCTGCGCTTGGGTGGATCTGGTTCCCAACTTCGTCAAAGTCCGGTGGGGATGAGGAGGGGAAGGGAAGGCGAGTGCAGTCCCAGGGTTCTGGGCCAGTCTGCTACGACTGAGCTGTGGGGGTCTGGTTTTGAACTCCCCCAGTGTTCAGTGTGTGGGGATGAAGGGGGAGGCTGGGCCCGGGTGTCTGGTTTGGCCCAGGAGAACAGGGCAATTTGGATCTAGACCTGAACACCGGCACAGTCCAGGGGTTTCCAGTTGCAGAGAAGTTCCAGGCCCATCTGTAATGCCCGCCTGCTGACTGGCTGCAGGAACTTGGCTGCTAGCACGAAGACGGACCCTTTGGCCCACCTCCCAGGCTGCACGGCTTGGCTTGCCCAGTGAAGCCCTGCTTGCAAGAGATTCGACTTGCAGAGGAATCCAATGTGATTTCCTTTCCCAACTGCTCGAATGCTGAAGTTCTTTCCCCTTCCCCCTCCAGCCCCAATAAAAACCATTTCCTCCCAGATTTATTCAGGTAGTTGGAGATTTTATGTTTTGTATTTATTGGTTTATTTAGGAATTTTAATTTCGGTGGCTGTGATTTACCATGCCGCCTGGCAAGGCATGCTGGCTTCTCCTGCGTGATTTTAAAGTTTATTAATACACGCTGAGCAAGATTCAGGCTTCCAGCAGTCCTATTTGATTAGACGTATTTCCTTTTTATAGTTGCAAAGCTCTATTTGCAGGACAAATCTATCACTTCTGGGGCAACACATCTCGGATAGGAGTCTACAAGGTCTGATAATGCCAAACAAACATCTGACAGTAAACATTCCTGAGCTCATTAGAACGTTAACCCTTTGCTAGCCTCAGATAGGTAAGCCACTGTATGTAGCGAGAGAGGGGCTGCTTTGTGGTTAAGAGGTGGTGCCTGGGTTGTAGGTTCGGTTCCCTGGTTTGCCACTTTGATGGGACCTCTGCCTCATTTCTCCGCTGTAAAACAGGGGTTATGATTTCCTTCCCCCCGCTCTTTATCTGCCTTGTTGAGTTAGATTGTAACTACTCTGCAGCAGGGACTGTCTCTTGCTAAGTGTACGTACAGCACCTAGTGCAACGGGCCCCCGACCTCGGCTGGGCTCACCTGGGATGATGACCGGTCACTCTGAGCAGTTACTTGCTTGGAATGTACCAGTACTTTGAAACTCCTGGTCCTTCGGCCGTTTCATGGGTTCCTAGGCCAGAAGGGATCCTCACTGTTAAAAACATGCACCGTAGCATCCTCATGCAGCTTTTGTCATTGGCAGACAAAGACGAGGCTCCCTCCCCCTGCATGGGAGACAGCAAAGGGCAGGGTCTGGCAGGCCAGAGTTCTGGGGTGTTATTCCTGGGTCTGTGGTGGCCTTGCTGTGTGAACGTGGGGGAGTCGTGTCTGCCCTCCCATGCCTCATTTTCCCTACCTGTAAAATGGACTTATTAATGCTTAACTTCACTCACAGGGATGCTTGGGGCTTCATGTGACAAGAGATGGGCCATGCTGCCCCATCCCAGGCCCTAGTCTGTTTGTTTTCTCTCTCCCCTCATCTGGAAGCTCCCTCGCCATTGCCCTGCTCTCCTGAAGGCTGCTGGCATGTAGGCATCCAACGGCCCTGGAAGTGGAACACAGAAATTCTGGCTGCTGCATGAGCCTGGAGCCCCAGATGCATGAGCAGTCCTCTGCCCTAAGGGCGGCAGTGGCTATTTGGCTGCAGATCTAAGAGCAGGGGTGTGGAAGGGCAGATCTGCGGTTGCACAGCTTTCCCTGCCCTTCCTGATCTGCCCCAGTGCCCCCCTGAGCCAGGCTGGTGCCTCCACCCCACGTTTGGAAAACTGTCCCCCTTAAAGTCTGAGCCACATCATTCCAGCTGTGCAGGCCCCTTCATCTCACGTGGCCTCGGGCTCTTTGTTTCCCCCTCCCACCTTGTGTGGTTCTGTGCCCACGTGGCAACCCCAGCTCCAGCACCACGGTGCTTTGCCACGACTGGCCTTTTGCTAGAAAATCCTTCTGTGCGTCTCAGAGCAGATGTACCAGATCGATGTGAAATATCAGCCAGGTTGCTGATTTCAGTGCGGCTGGCACTTGTGGCTGCTGGGAGAGAGGGGCACTGCCTGGAAGACTCCCTCTCTCCCCCACCCTATTAACTCAGGTTCTGTTTGACCTGGGGGGGTTGGAGGATTGCATCTTGTCTGTTTCTTGCCTGGGTTGGCGGCTTGTATTCCTAAATGCAGCATCCCTTCCCCCCCCCCCCGCCCCCCCACACACTGCTTCCGGCTGCATCTTATCTCGGTACGTCCCCCCAGGCCATGCCACTGCACTAGCATTTGGACACGTGTATGTGTCTCGCCATCTCCATGTGCATGTCCCAAGGCACTGCACATGTCCAAGAAGAACATCAATAACACTTAGTGCTGATACAGCGCTGGCTGCATCCTGGAAAGTCATTACTGCTGCTACAGGCCACATTGAACCGACTGGCCTGGAGGTTTGATTGGAAAGGGGACGCGGGGAGGGGGAAATGGCTTTGCCTGGTGCACACCAACTGGAGAGAGGCTTTTCTCTCCAGCCCCACACGCCTGGATGGCTCTGAGCGCCATTAAGCCTGGTGTAACTCGATGAAATTACTGCGAGGCTGAACTGGGCCCTTTGTCTCTAGAGTGGGTTGGTTTTTATGGTGGGAAATCGTGAGGGTTAAATGAATCTGTTTGAGGCCTGGTGGAGAATCCTGCCCAAGCCCAGGATTAGATTCTGGCACAAGCACAATAAACCCCCACCCACAGCTGCAGCTCCCGGAGTCCTGGGATGAGATCAGACCCTCCTCTCTCTCATCTCTATTTCTAGCCTCCGTGGATGCAAAGAAAAGCAGGACACGGCCTGAGTGTGCAGAGAGCCTAGGATGCTAGCTCAGAGAAGTGGGACCTTCCCCCTCTGGCTGCACACTGAGACCTGTGGCCAATCTGCCAGAATGACTTAGGTTTGGGGGCGGGGCCTTGGCGCTCGGTTCCAGCCTGTGGCACTGCCGTGGCCGTGTCAAGATGCCCTCCCGTGGTGGCTGGGTATTGCCCTGTGGCTGGGAGAATCCCTGGGCTGCAGAAAGAGGGGGAGGGAGATGGCGAGTGGATGAAGCTGGCTGTGAGGGTGAGGGCTGCAGAGGGGAAGGCTCTCGTGCTGCCTGTGGTGAGGCAGAGGCGAATGATATGGACCAGCTCCGTGACCTTGCCATGACCCCTTTGCAAAGCGGATGGATCTTGCTGGCGGGAGACACTCTCCCGCTGGAGCAGGAGCGACAGTGTCTAGCTCTGTGCCACTGTCTCATAACCCCCTCCCCATGGGGCATGAATTGGGGGCATGATCAGCAGAAAGGGGTGCAGCCAGAACACCACCCCACCCCACCATCCCTGGCAAGGTTTGACATAAATTACACCACACGTCAATCCAGCCACAGGCATTGGGGACTGAGCCCTAATACTTTGCCCTCCTTTGGTGTCATCCAACCAGGGATCTTCAGGGAAATGGCAATGAATTAACACTTTAAGTAGCATGCTCCTCATTGCAAAAGTGGGGAAACTGAGGCATGGAACGGAGCAATGACTTTCTGGTGGGGCCAGTGACAGAGCCAAGGGTAGAATATAGGTCTCCTGACAGCCAGTTATGTGCTTGAACTGCGTGCCTGTGCCTCTCTTAATAGCCACGACCGGGAAGTAATGTCTGTGATTTCTCATCCTGAACAGCCGCATTACCTCCCCAGATTAAATTTTTAAAAACGTGATCTGTTACTGTCATCTGTGCCTTTAAATTGGGACTCCTGGGGTACCTCATTAGCTAGCATAATCAGTTACTGTCACAGCCTTGGCAGGGGCTAGCATCAGACATACGCTGGTTTTTGGTGATGAAGTGGAAAAAGCACGGAAAAAGTGAAGAAGGAAAAGTTATTTACTTGATCCCATAATATAACAACTAGGGGTCACCAAATGAAATTAATAGGAGGTTTAAAACAAACAAAAGGAAGTTTTTCTTCACTCAGTGCACAGTCAACCTGTGGAACTCCTTGCCAGAGGATGTGGTGAAGACCAGGACTTTAACAGGGTTCAAATAAAAGCTAGATAGATTCGTGGAGGCTGGGTCTATCAATCGATGGGTAGGAATGGTGTCCCTAGCCTCTGTTTGTCTGGAAATGGATGACAGGAGAAGGATCACGTGAGGATTACCTGTTGTGTTCCCTCCCTCTGGGTCATCTGGCATTGGCCACTGTCCGCAGACAGGACACTGGGCTAGATTGATCTTTGGTCTGACCCAGTCTGGCCGCTCTTACGTTCTTATGACTGGCATGAGGGCACTGCCAGGAGGGCAAGGGGAGTTGCAGCCCCGGTGCCTATGGGATTCATGAAAGAGCTTTGGACCATCCATTGGCCAGCAAGAGCCTGTTCTTGCAGTAGCTGCTTGGCCCCTTTGAGGACTGAGAGCCCTGGGCTTCGGGCCGCTATTGTGGGGATCTGCAACACATCTATTCCTGACAAGCTGAAATGCCAGGGTCCTGCTGTGCCAAGTGCCGCACAGAACAAGTGCCCATCCTGCCCCATGCTGGTATCTAGTGAAGGTGGTTACATGGTCCCTGCTACCACAGGATCAGAACCCTTCCATGTGGTTAGCCCAGCTGCACCCCATCAGGTAGGGAGTGAGGCCACAGCCCAGATCCTCAAAGGTAAAGCTGGGAATTAAATATCATTGAGGATCTTTGGCTAAGTGACTTGATGAAGGTCACAGCGTCAGACTGTGGCAGAGCAGAATCTTAACCAGGTCTTCCAAGTCCCAGGTTAGTGCTCTAACCACTGGCCCATCCTTCCTCTCTGTGTCAGAAAGAGATATGTGTGTTGATGCTGGTCTTGCTAGTTGGCTTTAGTGGTTCAATTCCAGACCAGAGGAACAGAAAACTCTCCTGACTGTATCTATTTGAATTGATTCCACCTCTGCCACTGACTTCTAGTGTGATTTTTGTCAAGTCCCCTAAGCCAGAATTTTCCAAGGAGGTAAGTGACTTTGGGGGCACCCAACTTGAGAGACTTTCAAGGGGCTGGACTGGGCAGGTGTTCAAGACTTTCTGAAAGCCAGGCCCCTTTCATGTGGCTCACATGGGTCACCCCAAATCACCTGCCCCTTTGGAAATCTCTGGCCTGCATCTCCCCCTGCTTCAGTTTTCCAGCTATAAAATGGGTCTTGTTAGAAGAGACACTCTCCAGAGAGAGAGGGCCTGTTACTGTGTGTAGGTACAGTGCCTAGCACCGTGCAGTCCCAAGTCTCTGCTGCTCCAATCTCTAGCCAAGAGGCCACGTTGTCAGCAGGTGTAAACTAAAGTCAGTGCTTTACACCATGGATTGGCGGTGCATTGGCCCGATGGATTTACTGGGCAGGATGTTTGGGGAATCTGAAGCGATTCGAGCACGCATGTGAGAAAGTGAATTACGAGCTCACCGTGGGGAGCGTTCACACCAGCAGTGCGCTCTAACCAAGGGACCCGAAGCACGTGCCGGGCGAACAGCTGGCCGCTTGCGCACTGTAGCCTGCGGCTGGTAAACCAGCTACCGAGCGGGGGTTGTTCGCAGCCACGCTCTGGGGCCAGGACCCCTCTGGGGTGCTGCACAAACACTGAACCCAGAGAGAGCCCTGCCCCGAGAGCTATCCCCCCCCCCCCACCCCAGCACGAGGCTTGGCATCATGCCTGCAACACCTTGTTCAGGATTCGGTCCTACAGCCATTTGCAGGCAAAACCCAAGTGATGCCTCAGCGTTGCCTAGAGTTAGCCCCGGGGCGAAAGGAGCGTAGATGTCTTACGAAAGATGGGTCCGGGCCAGCTCTGTCAGCTCCCTGCTGGCTTTTGCCACAGCCCAGGGGGGTGCTGGTTGGGATCTCTCCAGCTGGGGGCCAGTGTGTGGGGCTGCCTCTTAAAAGCCCCTGGAAGGGACCCCCCCTCTGGTTTCTATCCCTATTGTCTTCTTTCCCCTCCGCCTCTGCCCCCAAACTCGCCCAGTGATGCGTGTGGTTCTCCTCGCAGCCCAGTGGCATGCTTTGCAAAAGCAGAAAAGCTGAGCTATATATGATACAGGACTATGTAGCACTTTAAAGACTAACAAGATGGTTTATTAGATGATGAGCTTTCGTGGGCCAGACCCACTTCCTCAGATCAAATCGTGGAAGAAAATAGTCACAACCATATATTTAAAAAATTGTATCCTTTGGTATATACGGTTGTGACTATTTTCTTCCACGATTTGATCTGAGGAAGTGGGTCTGACCCACGAAAGCTCATCATCTAATAAACCATCTTGTTAGTCTTTAAAGTGCTACATAGTCCTGTCTTTTGTTTCAGCTACCCCAGACTAACACGGCTACATTTCTATCACTTAGCTATATATGGTGTGTGTGTGTGTGTGGGGGGGGGGGGGGGGGTGGAGGAGAGGATCCTGCTTTGCTTCACCAGCCCCTCCCGGCCTCCAGGGGGCCCTGTGGCAGAAGATGAGATGAGCAGGCGACTTTCTTGCGCGAGGACGGGAGGCCTGCTCGCTGGTGCTGAGCTGTCCAGCAGTTCAGCATTGCATTGAGCACAGCTGCAAGAGGGATCCAGGCAGGGCGCTGGGCGGGGGGGGGCTCTGCCTGGGGCCGGCGGGGAGGGGGGCAGAGGCATCTGCAGGGGTCCAGGAGGAAGGGCCGCAAAGGCTGGACTCAGAGGGGGAGAGGCAAGAGCACAAGCCCAGCAGCCGAGCCTGGCAGGGACACAAGCAGCCTGCAGAGCACAAGCCGGGCCGGGCAGGATTCTCCAGCGAGGTAAGGCTGCCGGGGCCCGCCGGCCTGGCTGGAGCAGGGGGGCGCTCGGGGATGCATGCTGCAAACGCCGGGCTTGGAGCGGAGCCATGGCCGCGGTGGAGGCTGGGGGCAGGGAGACGTATTCTGGCTGCGATCCCATCTGTTGTGGGTTTTTTTTCTCGCGCTCTGCGATGGAGCAGTCGGCGCAGGTGGGGCAGGGGGAGGCGGGGGTCCTGTCTCTGATGCGCCGCGGGGAAAGGAGGGCGGGCGTTAGGATGAACCCTGTTTCCCTTGTCTGCGGGGGTGGCAGGGTCTGTGGAGGCAGCGAGGGGCAGGCGGGAGGCTGCCGCGCTTTGCCGGGTGCAGAGGGGCAGGGATCACCTTTGCTGCTGGCGAGAGGCTGAGATGCCAGACGGGCGCGGCGCACGCTCCGAGGAGGCTCTCGGATTCCGAACGCCACCCGTTCTCCAGCCCCCTGGGCAGCGTGGCGGGCAGAGAAGGGCACTCAGCGCCCCTCCTGCAATAAACCAGCCCAAACAGGCTGCCCGTGAGCGGGCACAGAATGGCCCTGGGGCCTACAGACCAGGTCACCCCCCTGCCGTGCCCCCTTGGTTCGGACCCCCCACCCCATAGTCGCCACTCCCCCTAGATGCTGTTTCAGCCCCAGCAGCTTGGGGGCAGCATGTTGTCTGGGCGATTTTTGTTGCACCTGGAGAGTGTCTCGCACCCAATGAGGGGGTTTCGAGCCAGGCCAGCAGCTCTTCAAACCCCCGAGGGACTGGCAAAGAGGAGCGCAAGGCAGGGGGTGGGGTGCAGACAAGGGGACCGCTGACTTCTTAGCGCCCTTGTGCGCCCCTCTCTCTTTGGGCGGGGGGATTGGCTTATCTCATTGCCTCTGGGTGTGCAATTTCGTGGGCCGGGCTGGAGGAAGTGTAGCGAAGTCCAGGCTGGCCAGGGATGAATTCACCCTGCCGCAGGGAGGGGCTCCCGTTTTCCTAGGAAACGGGGCGTTGCAGTTTGACTGGGTGTTTTTGCTTATTTGCACAGTCTCTTTACAAGACCGTGGTCTGGGTGTGTGTGGGGGGCAGTGCTGGGCTGTGGGGCAGCGACCGTAGAACGATGTACACAAGCGAGGGAGAGTTAGAGCTTGTCCTGCCAATGTCTGGGGATGCATGGACCGTCGTGCCGTGACAATCCAGGGGGTGCAGGAGACGCGCGCTACAGGTGGGACTGGTACTGTTTGGGGGCCGAGTGTTGGATGCCAAGGCAGGAGGTGCATGCGTGGTACGTGTAGGTCCGTGGCCAGCACACACGGCAACACATACACACACACGCCGCATGTCCTGGCGTCTGGATTTTCGTCTCCAAAGCCGGGGGGCTTGCTCCTTGGCTTTGCGCCACGTCCGACCTGATGAGATCCAGCCCTGGCCTGCGCTTGGCAGGTGCGCTGTAGCCAGCGAAGCAGCGTGGGGCTCCGAAATGCACCAGATCGCGGTGCTGTTTGGCTGGCTTGTGTGTAAACAGCGGCAGCACAGCTGGCCTGAGGGACCCTCGGCGTGCCGCCCAGCCCTCCCTTTGGGCGTGATCTTGCAACAGGAGACCCCTGGCCTCCGGAAGAGGGGGGCTTATGTGCTCCAGCTCCCGCGCCCTGACTGGCGTGCGCCCCAGGGTCCTGACCCGCTTCGAGACTCCAGGCCTTGGGACTGCAGGCTGCCTGGTTCCCTTCTTCCTCTTCGTAATCACACGCTGCTTGAACCCCAGCAGCCTCGGTTTGCTGCCCTTTACGCTGAGCGCGGGGCTTCCCCCTCCCCACTTACATCTGTGCGCCCCTTGGCTCCCAGCACGCCCCCTCTCCCAGCACCTGCCTCGAGCCACCCGTCTGCACCGCCCAGCCGGCGGCCCCAGGGAAGTTCCCCTGGGCTTGCAGGGGGGGGGGGGGGGCTGCTGAGCGAGCTGTGAAGGAGGCGGAGGAAAAGCGCAGGAGGCTGTTTCTTCCCACAGACTCCGAGCAGCCCCAACCAGAGATGGGAGGGTCTTATGCGCGCCCCTGGGAGGGGAAACACTTCGCCTTCCCGGAAAAGCCCCCCGCTCAGCTGCCGCAAGACGGCTAATCCATTGGGGCGGGGGCCGGAGAGACCTGAGCTCTCCGCGGTGTGTCCTGGCAAGGCCGGGGCTGCCGGGCAGACGCGCCGGTCTCTGGCCAGAGGGGGTCTGGGCATGCTCAGAGTCTCGGGCAAGAAGAACCGTCTCGCGTTTTCTCCGCATCCCTGCGCGGCCAGCTGGCCGGACCCCCGGGGCCTCCGAGCGCGGCTTGTTTACAGCTGGAGGGCGGCGCCGGACCGGGGGGGGGGGGCTTTTTAAAGCGGAGTTTGCCCCCGTCTGCCCCTTCTTAGCCTGAAATGTCCCCTTTGCGCGTTTCCTGCCCGGAGGCGGCGGGGCTCCAGCCTGGCTGCTTTGCGCGTTCCCGGCCTTAACGCGGGGCTCCGCGGCTGATGCGCTCGGTCCGGGACTGGGCAGGTCAGACTCAATGAGCCTCCGAGCTCCCGCGGGCCCCTCTCTGCCTAGCTAGCCCCACCCCGGGCTTCCTGCCAGCCCCGCCCTGCGCGTTGCTCTAGCAGACTGGAGACGCCCGGGCCCCCCCTCCAGCCAGAGCCCTCAGTGCACCCGAAGTCACACATCCTGAGAGGTTAGTGTTTAGTGTTTCGGTCGCTGCACCGGCCGCACGCAGGAGCTGGGCTGACAGGGGCGCAGCGGTCGGGTCTGGCTTGGGAAGCTCTGCAGTTACTCTGCTTCCTTGAAGAGGCCCGGGGGGGCCTCCCCGGCTCCAGCCGCGCCAGAGACAGAGCGGAGCGAAGTCAGCTCCCGGGCGCTGTTTGCTTTGCTCGAGCCCCGGGCCTCGCACGGGTTAATCGGGGGGGGGGGGGGGGGACTTTCCCTTTGCGCCTCTTTTGCATGTGCTGGGCCGAACGCGGCGCCCCCTTCCCTCGCTGTGCGGGAGATGGGGGAGCGGCCCCCCTCCCCCGCTGATTCCTGCCCCCCAGTCCTGTGCTTCGGGGGGGAGCAGGCCGGTGTTCGCTCCAACCAGGACAGAGCCTCCCGCGGCCCGAACAGCCCCGCTTCTCCCTCGCACCCCGTCGCGGCTGGGCTGCGCTGGGAGGGGGGGGGGGTGGCCTTGGAGGGAGGTTGGCGCCGGGCTGGGAGCACGGCTCCGGATTTGTGCCCGCGGTGGCACCGTGAGCGCCCCGGGGCCGGCCAGTGTGTGCGGGGCGCTGCGCAGATACATGCCGGGCCCCTCACCCTGGCAGGGGGACGAAGCAGGCGAATGGGAGAAGCCTGCATCCCAGAGAGTCCCCCCTCGCCCCTCACACGCCCGGGCCAGATGGAAGTGAGGGGCAGGCACAGGGCAGAGGGGGGCTCTAAGTAGCCCTCGGAGGGTCGACAGGGAGCCTTTGCCATGCCTGGTGGGGGAGGTGTGGGGCAGTTTGGGGGGAGGTGGGGGAGAAGGGCCTAGACAGGCTACTGAGCCCACCAGCCCTGGCTGGGGGACGGTGGTCATTCTGACTGATAGGTGAAAGCATAAGAGCTTGTTCAGTGTCCACAACAGGCAGGAATCGAACCCAGCCCCAGCTCTAACCACAAGCCCCTACTACCCCCTCCCCATAAACCACAGGACTCTGCAGGAGGGTATGAGTTACCAGGCCCAAGTGTCTCCCGGAGGCTCTTGGATTGAAGATGAGGATAGATAATGTGTAGCTCTTATATGGGGCTGTTTATTTTCAACACGCCTCCCAGACTGGCAGCCTCTCAGTGAGCAACTGCTGCTGTCCAGATGGGATGGATGGGGAAACTGAGGCACAATGGGGCTTGATGCAATGTTTTCAAAGGTGGCTGCTCCTTGGGGGCCTCCATTTTTGAGACGCACAGAGCACTGCGGCGCCGCATGGAGAAGCCATTTCTTCCATGTGACCCCCAAGGCCTCCGTCTACTTAACTGTGGGAACTCAACACTAGTGGGGGTGGATTCTCCATCACTGGCAAGTGTCAAATCAAGCTTGGCTGTTTTCCCTGGAGGATCAGCTCTCCGGCCTGGGAGTTCTCTGGGGCCATTCTCTGACCTGGGTTATGGAGGAGTTCAGCCCAGCTGATCTCTGTGGTCCTGCATGGCCTTCAACGCTTCAGAGCCCTGCTGGGGGCATTTTAGCGCCTTGCTCTCTGCTCTGACCATGCCCCAGCATCGTGCTCTTGGACACAGTGGCATCTCGGCAGCGCCTTGCTTGTGCTTGCTTTGCTGCTTGCTGAACTGGCCCATGTGCTGTCAAAGCCTTCCCATATAAAAACACCACTAGGAAACGTGTGTCAAAGGCTGCATAGGCTGGGGGCAGGAAGGTAGGACTGGGGAGGCAAGTTCCCAACCCTGCCCCCAGCTCCACCCATTCTGTCCAAGCCCCATTCCCCATCATGGGGAGGGTGGGCCATGCGGCCTGCCCTCCCCAGCCCTGGAGCACGGAGAAGGCAGGCACTCCGGGGCAGCAACACTCCACTCCCAGTTCCCTACAGCTTCTGTACCAAATAACTGGAAGATAGCTGACGTGATGCCAATATTTAAACAGGGCTCTAGAGGTGATCCTGGTAATTACAGATTGGTAAGTCTAATATCAGTACCAGGCAAATTAGTTGAAAGTATAGTAAAGAGTAAAATTGTCAGACCCATAGATGAAAATAATTTGTTGAGGGGAAGTCAACATGGTTTCTGTAAAGGGAAATCATGCCTTACTAATCTACTAGAGTTCTCTGAGAGGGTCAACAAACATGTGGAAAAGGGGGATCCAGTGGCTATAATGTACTTAGACTTCCAGAAAGCTTTTGACAAGGTCCCTCACCAAAGGCTCTTAAGTAAGTAGTAAGCTGTCATGGGATAAGAGGGAAGGTCCTTTCATGAACTGATAACTGGTTAAAAGACAAGAAACAAAAGGAATAAATGGTAAATTTTCCGAGTGGAGGGGGTAACTAGTGGTGTCCCCAAGAGTCTGTCCTGGGACCAATCCTGTTCAACTTATCTATAAATGATCTAGAGAAAGGGGTAAACAGTGAGGTGGTAAAATTTGCAGATGATACCAAACCACTCAAGAGAGTGTTAAGACCAAAGCAGACTGAAGAGCTTCAAAAAGATCTCACCAAACTAAGTGATTAGGCAACAAAATGGCAAATGAGATTTAATGTTGATAAATGTAAAGTAATGCACATTGGAAAAAATAATCCCAACTATACATCCAATATGATGGGAACTAATTTAGCTACAACTACTCTAGAGAGATCTTGGAGTCATTGTGGAAAACATCCACTCAGTGTGCAGCAGCAGTCAAAAAAGAAAATAGAATGTTAGGAATCATTAAAAAAGGGATAGAGAATAAGACAGTAAATATCTTATTGCCTCTGTATAAATCCATGCTACGCCCACGTCTTGAATTCTGCATACGGATGTGGTTGCCTCATCTCAAAAAAGATATACTGGCATTGGAAAAGGTTCAGAAAAGGGAAACAAAAATGATGAGGGGTTTGGAACGGGTCCCATATGAAGAGAGTAAAAAAACTGGGACTTTTCAGCTTAGAAAAGAGGAGACTAAGGGTATGGCTACACTGCAGCGGGAGGGGGAGAGTTGAAAGGAGGTATGCAAATCATGCTCTCATTTGCATATCTTCCAATTCTTTTCCCAGAAGAGGTTTTTCCTTTATTTGGACCGTCTACACAGGGCCAAATGTTGGAAAAAAGCCTCTTTCAAAAGCCCCTGTAAACCTTGTTTTATGAAGGATAAGGGGGCTTTTGAAAGAGGGTTTTTTCCAACATTTGGCCTCGTGTAGACTGGCCAAATATCAGAAGACAATATGCAAATGAGAGCATGATTTGCATACCTCCTTTTGGAAACACCCCTCCCCCCGCAGTGTAGCCGTACCCTAGTGGGGATAGGATAGAGATCTATAAAATCATTGACTGGTGTGGAAAAAGTGAATAAGAAAAAGTTATTTACTTATTTCCACAATATAAGAACTAGGGGGTCACCAAATGAAATCAATAGGCAGCAGGTTTAAAACAAACAAAAGGAAGTTTTTCTTCACTCAGTGCACAGTCAACCTGTGGAACTCCTTGCCAGAGGATGTGGTGAAGGCTAGGACTTTAACAGGGTGCAAAAAAGAGCTAGATAGATTCATGGAGGGGAGGTCTATCAATGGCTATTAGCCAGGACGGATAGGGATGGTGTCCCTAGCCTCTGTTTGTCTGGAAATGGATGGCAGGAGAGGGGTCATGTGAGGATTACCTGTTGTGTTCCCTCCCTCTGGGACATCTGGTATTGGCCACTGTCGGCAGACAGGATACTGGGCTAGATGGACCTTTGCTCTGACCCAGTACGGCCGCTCTTTTGTTAATGGCGGGATTCAGTGTTTTACACAAATAAACCCATTTTGGCCATTCTTATAGGGCCTGGCTGGCAGTGTGGGAAGGCAAAACCTTCCCTGCCTGGTACCCACCACCCCTGAGTGCAGGTTAGGTGCTCTCCTATTGAACAGGAAGGATAAGCCAATGGATCCATCTTGTCCCCCTTGCCACAGCATCTGAGCCACTCACAGTGCTGAATGTTACACTGCCAGCCCCCCAGGGATAGAGGAGTGTTGTTGTCCCCATTTTACAGATGGTGAACTGAAGCAGAGACAGGTGAAATGGCAAAGCAGGGGCTTGAGCCCCCTGCACCACAATCCCATGCCAGAGCTCTAACCACTAGCCCATGGTTCCCCTTTTCATATAGGCCTATTTGTCCTTGCTGTGGGGTTTGGCCACTTGCCACCCCATGTGTAACAGCCGTGGGGACCATTACAGGCCGGCCACAGGCACAAGCCAGGGTTACCAACCCCCCCTCAGCTCCCATAACCCCCCCTTCCCATCCCTCTGACAGGTGGCATGTAAAGTTACATAATCGCATCAGCCCAGGAATAGCTGCCTCTTATGTAAGTGGAGTCAATGGGCAGAGGGTGGGAGCCACCTCTGGTGGGGGAGGGGCGAGTGTTTGGCCTGGGGGTGCTTTCAGCAGCCAGCCTGCTCTGACACACTCAGCCCCGGGGGTGGGGCTGCATTTGGCCGACTGCTCATTACCAGGCATTATGTCACTTGTCAGAGGAGAACCCAGAAAGTTGATGCAGGGAGAGCAAATATTTTCCATTCCCTGGAAACACTGGGCTGGAAGGGACTGAGGTAGGTTGCATTGGCCGAGGGAGTTTATTGCACCAATTTCTCTTCTGCCCCATGGGGCGGGGCTGTGGGTACGTGCGTCTGAGTGCACCAGCAGTCCCTGCTGCCACTGGGGGGCTGATCCCCCAGCATGGAAATCCCCACCCCTGGGGAGAGGGGTTCAGCTCCCTGGGGGAATGAAGCATGGCGGAAGGGAGGCCCTGGGCCTGGCTGGTCTCTTGTCGGCCACAGAACAGGCCCAGCGTGGGCAGCAAGGGAAAGGACAGCGCGGGGGAGAAAAGGGGAGAATGATCCAGTGGTTGATGCACCACATAGGCCTGGGTTTGCTTCCTGCCCTGCCCCAACGGCCTGCCCGATTCTGGGTAAGTCACTCTGTGCCTCAGTTTCCCCCTCTGTGAAATGGGCTTAATGGTCATGCCTGCCCCCACAGGTGTGGTGAGGATAAGCACGCTGGCAGCTGGGAGGGGCTCCGGCATGCGCAGCTGCTTTTAGTCGATAGCCAGCAGTGCCAGCAACATGCCCCACAAAGCGGTCTCTTGTTCTTGGCCATCTAGTCGCTCCTGGGAGAGGGACCAAAGCAGAGATGGATTCTGCCACTGGAGGGGGTGGCATTTCAACAGAGGCTGCAACCCAGGACCCTGATGCTCACTCCTGGCCTGCCCTGGCTTTGACTTAGGGTACGTCTACACAGCAACATTATTTCGAAATAATGTAGTCCGCATCTACATAGCAGGCAGTTATTTCTAAGTAATGTCAAAATACTGTCAAGCTGGAGGACTTCTTATTATGACTCCTGTAACCCTCATTGTCCGAGGAGTAAGGGAAGCCAGAGGAAGAGCTCTCTATTTCGAAATAAGTGCTGTGTCGATGCTCCCAATTTTGAAATAACCTGTTCGAGTTAAATTCTGCTGTGTAGACGCGCCCTTACTGACCGGAGCTGAAATGATCTAAGCTCCCTCCTGCACCTCTGCAGCCTTCAGACAGCCCTGAGGGCAGTGGAATTAGCGTCCAAAGGAAGCAGCTGCCTTTGCTGTTTGGCAGCTTTGCGCTAAGTTCGCTCCCAGGGCGGCGTGTGGCACCCTGGCTTAGCGAGGGAGCGCTGGCTGGTGGCGTGCAGCACCACCCCTGCCCTGCCTGGTCAGCCAGGCATTTCCTAAGGACACTGGGACCTGAATGGAACAATTAGCAGCCAGAGCTCAGCTGCGAGCAGCCTGCGTTTCTGCCTCCTCTGCCCTGGCCCCAGGCTACACAGCCCGGCCGCAGCCCAGAGCTCTGCCCGTCCCATTGCCCGTGGGCACATGTGGTTGGGCTTGGCAATGTGGATGCACCGCTTGTTTTGAAATGATTCCCTCGTGGCTGCAGACCAGGGCTCGGGGGGCATGGGAGAGGGAGGGCTTGATCAGCGCACCGGGCAGTTTTCTGAGCATGGTCGGAGAATGGGGAGAGGGGGCTTGTGAAGATGGGGGCAGCTTCCCTTCCTGTTTGTCATCCTCACTCCCAGGCTTCCAGGTTTCCACCAGCTGCTGGCGGGGATCCCCTCCCCCGTCTGTGTGTATCTGGGGGCGGGGGAAGGTTCCTTTCCTGTCTGTGAAGCATCAGAGATGGCCACAGCTGGAGCAGGCACATCAGGCGGGAGGGACTCGCGCTGAGGATTTTCTCTCCGGCGCTTGGCTGGCAGGTTCTAGTTCATGTGCTCAGGGCTCATTGATCACCATGTGGGATCAGGAAGGAATTCCCCCCCCCCCCCGGTCAAAGTGGCAGTGAGCTGGGGGGGGGATTGCCTTCCTCTATAGTGGGGGGTCACTTGCTGGGGTTATCTGGCTGTCTCACTCAGTGCCCTGGCATGGCAGGAGCCTCGGTGGCACACAGCCCAGTCTTGCGCAGGCTGTAATATTTGGTCTCTCTTCCACTGCTGGGCTTAGCATGTGCGCACTGGTGCTGGGGTGGGGGGCTGTGCCTTTCAGGGGGTCAGACTAGGTCCTCTGGTGGCTCTGTCTGGCCTCGAACTCGGGCCCCTCTGACTCTCGCCCAGGGCGGGCCCGGTGTGAAGGGGGCGAGTAGTTGCCAGGCAGGATGCCAAAGGGAGCCGGTGAGCCCCGTGCTCCAGCCACCCATCAGTGTCCCATGCTCTTTGTGTGCCCAGACATGCTCCCGCCAAGGCCTGGAGCCCGGCTGAATGCAGGACAGGGTTTGCCCCGGGCCTGGCTCCCCCAGTGGCATGGGCAGGTGTGAGGCTGTCGGGGTGCCAGCAGAGCAGGCACCCGGGCCAGCGGGTGCCGTGCAGGCTGGGGCTGGTGCGAGCCTGGGGAACAGCGCAGGGCTGAGAGGCTGCCCTGTTACCATGGCACCGGCAGTCTGCTCTCCTGGGCGTTTGTGCGCCACACAGCAGCCGGTGCTCGCTCGCGGCACTCGGCCGGAGGAGAGGGGCTGATGCGGGGCGAGGGAGGAGGGGAGCTCTCTCCACTTCACCTGGCTGCTGCTCCCCCTGTCCTGAGGGAGCCCCCTCCCCACCTGACCCCATTAGCCCTGCCCCGTGGGAGGCCTGAGTTAGTCCTGTCCTGAGGGGGAGAATCGTTAGCTCTGGCTGGGGGGAATCTCTCCCCCTCTGCCCTAGTTTAGGCTTCGCTGGTGAACCCCTGTGCTGAGTTGCCCATTGTTCTTTGTCCTCTGAGCGGGCCCTGAGATGGCCTCGTGGAAAAGGATGTGCCAGAGGTTTCCTCACTTGGTCAGAACTCCCCTCTGCCCCATCTAAGGAGATCTCTGGCCCCCTTCCTCTGCTGGTCCCACCGAGAGGGCCTAGGTAAGAAAGGCTCATGGCCTGGGCTCTCAGAGGCACCTCTCCGCCAGCCAAACAGTGGCTCAGCAGAGTGAGGGGGAGCTACTGGTGTGAGTGCAGTAGCCCCTGCTAGGCCCCACTGTGCACATCCCCATTTCAGAGCTGGGGAGCTGAGCCCAGACATGCCTGGGGTCCCACAGGGTGTCTGGACCAGAGCCAGCTCTGCCGAGTGGCTGGACCAGGATCTCCTTCCTGCCCCCGGCCCCGTGCTCGCCGGATGGTGCCCTGGTCCTCGAACCTGCCCAGGGGTGTGTGTTTTGTTGTTGTGTTTCAGGGCTGCGTATGAACTGTTCACCCGGGTAGCCGATTTTTCCCGCGCAAACACATGGCTGCCTCCCCCAGGGAGTGTGTGCCGTCCGTCACACTGCCCTTGGCTGTGCTCACGGCATCCCATCAAAACCCACTGCCGAGCAGGCTGCATGGTTCCCCCCTGAGGATGGGGCCGGGACGTGGCATTTGGGGCGGCAGATGTCGCCTATAGGGCTGGCACAAGGCCCCTCACGCTCCTCTCTGTTGCCCTCATGGGAGCCGAAGTTCTTTGCAGCGCCAGTGTTTTGGGGCCTGCCGTCCATTCCACTGCTCCTTGGGCATGTGTCTGCTGAGGGGCAGAGACGCCTGTGGAGGGGGCGGGACTGACACACCACCTGCCATGTAGAAGGGAATAAAAGGAGCCGTTAATTACAATACCTCAGTGCACCTGCTGGGCTGGAAAGAGGCTTCACAAACAACCCCTCCAAAGCAGATTGGTTTCCAGACCGCTGGGAAACACAGAGGCGCAGCCGCATGAAGTGACTTGCTCAGGGTTACACGGGGTTGGCTGCAAAGCTGGAGGTCCATGCCCCGATCCCCAGTGCTTCTCCTGTAACCACTAGGCCACACACCCTTGTGGTCCAAGTCCCTGGAAAGGCTCTGGGACTTCCTAACTCTGCCTGGGTCCCTGGGCTGGCCCGTCGCCCTTCCCAGCCCTCGGAGCGCTTGGGATTCTCTGTGTCCATGTCTCCCCAGCTTGCTAGAGGCCCTGTCTAGCCTGGTGTGTCCACCCAGCACCCCCCCCACCGCTGCTCGCCGTTGCTGTCATTAGATCCATGACATGGAAGGGCCCAAGCAAGAGCGCCGGGGCAGGGAGCCGTCGGCTGGGCTCCGCCTGCAGGAAGCCTGCCTGCCCTGGGAGAAGGCAGGGGCACGGCTGTAACACCTGGCTTCTCGGCAGAGCTCGGGGGCCGAGTTCACAGCACGGGGCCGTGGCTGCCGGAGCCGCGGTTCGTACTGGCAGGCGTGGGGCCTGAGTCTGAGTGCGGTCGGGTTCCACGGGGGAGCCAATGGGCATGGCAGCTGCTCAGCACCTCAGCTCAGGATCAGGCCCAGTGCAAAGGCTGAGTTAGCAGCCCATGTGCCCAAGCTTTGGCCCTCCTGCGTAATCCCCCCATAACTTCTGAGATTTCTGGCATAAATCCCCCCGTGCTATTTCCAGCTCTGTAATACGGCCCTTCTTAGTGCCTCTGATGACATAAGCCCCCCTTTTATCCTGGCTCAGTTATAAAAACCCTCCCTGAGGGTGCCTGCCATGCACCGACCCCTCTCCCATTGCCCCACTGTGCTCTCTGTGCCCTAGCTAAGGCACCGGCCTTAAACCCTCCCCTGAGGATTTTGCTTTGCTCAGATGACCCGCAGCCAACACTGGGCCCACCGCCGCCTACACGGAGGACAAAGCAGAGCCTGCCCTCGATAGCACTTATCAGCCGAGGACCTCAGAGCACGTTGACAGATGGGGAAACTGAGGCACAGCGGGTCTGTGCCACGGCTGAGGTTTTGCCAGCAGCAGCGAGAGCTGGGAATAGAATCCCTCTGGGCCTCTGCTCCCGCCGCTGTTGCTGTTATTAATAGTAATAACTTTATTGTGCTGCAAATGAGTGTAGTGCTGTGTGACTCAGCCCTGGCCGGCCCACACTGCTGCGAAAGGGGGCGCAGCGGAAGGGTGGAGAGGCGGGGCTGCCCTAGCTGACTAGCGGGCAGGGTGCTAATAATCCCGGAGAGCAGCCCCCCTGGGCCTGTGAGCTTGTTGCCCGGAGAGGCACATCCATGGCAGATGTTTGCACGAGGCCTGCTGCTGGGCTGGAAGCAGCCCGCTCCTGGGGGAGTAGCCAGCTGCTCCCTCTGTAGCGATGGGGGCTGAGCCTATGCAGGGAGCTGATCCCACCAGCCAGCCGGGGGATGAGGCAACATGTCGCGGATCGGATGAATCCAGAATTTACCCAACGCCCTTCTAAACCAAAGCACCCACGCAGGGTGTGAAATCCTCTTTCATTGGTTCACATGTAATGTTTGGCCGATTAACCAGGAGGGCAGAGAGGGCGATGGAGGGGCCCCGTGGGACTGGGAGTTGCTCCAGCCCCCAACTGCAAACCTGTTACCAATTCACATCCCTACTGCCCATACGTGTGGGATTTTGTCCAGCCAACTCCCAGCGCAGACCAGCTCCTGCCTGCCGCCCTGCGCTGCTGCCTCTGTATCAGAGGCGGCAGCAGACGGCTCCCTGGGAGCCAGTGTGCACCGGGAGTCAGCGATATAGAGCGATGCGGAGCGGCTTCTCATTGCTGTACGTCTGAGGCAATCATCCGCTCTATGGACACTTCACCACCTCCGGGGGAGTTGCACCGGCAGGGGATTTGGCCCTTCTGGCGCTGCCTGGTAGGCTCTTTACCCCCGCTTTACGGGATGTGGGAGGGTGTGATTAGCGCCATCCTCCAGGCCCTAAGAGGCTGCAGCAAGCAGCCCCGCAGGCGGCCTCCAGCCATCGCTCAAAAGCTGAGCTGATTGTGTTCTCCAAGGGAAGCGGGAAGTGGCCGGCCATTCCCTGGGGTCCGCTTGTCACCTCAAAGAGCTGCCTCCGTGTGACGCTGGGAGGGGTTTTCTGCTCAGCTTAGAAAGGTGCCGGTGGCATAAAGAACCCAGCGGCTGGGCTTGTAAGGGTCAGGACGTTCCCGCCTCTGCCTGCGGGTTGGCTGACCCCTGGGGTGAGCGCTGAGCTGGAGATGGGTCCGTTTCCATCTGGCTTCCCCCGCGTGTTCCAGCCCAGCCCACCTCCCGCCCCCAGCCCTGATCGCTCCGTGCCGGCACAGGGCCTCGCTCGGTGGCTGCTTCCCAAAGGTCTCTAACCCCCCTAGGCTCCAGTTCAGACAAATGCCCTCCCAGCCCTCACGCGCTGACTTGTGTGAGCACCCCCCAGGCAGAGGCTGGGAGGCATTGGAACAGCTTCCTGCCCGGCCTGTGTTTTAAGGCCCATCAGCTCCTTGGACTGCAGAGGCTGCAGAGGGGCGTTAAGGGTCTGGGTCGTGGGTCCCCTTGGGAGCCATGTCACGTTGCAGCCCAAAGCTGGAGAGCGGACGAGCTCCCCCGGAGACCGTGGCAGGTGTTTTGGTGTCTCGCTCTCTCTTGCTGTTGCCACGGCGGCGGAGCAGCGTTTGGAGACCCTGCTGCGCACTCGTGTCCCCTGCCGCGTCTCGCCTGGGCCCGGCCTGGGTGGGCAGAAGAGAGTTGCCAATTGGAAGGTGCGTGTGTGCGTGGGTTGAGTCTGCTCTGTCTGACTGGGACGGGCCTGCTATCTCTGGGAGCAGATAGACTTGCCGGCCTCCTAGCCAGATGGATCAGCTGTTTGTTTCGCCAGGGGAGCAGTCTCCAAGGGGCTGCCTCTGCCCAGGGCTTCGCTGCCCGTTCTGGATCTGAAAAGCAGAGCTGTGCACCAGGGCCTGCCTTTCTCTCCTGTGGGGGTTGGCAGGGGCTTTATTCCCAAGAATGTTAGTCAGGAGGTCGCGCCCAGGCTGGACCGTCAGCACGGCCCCAGCTGGCCTTAAAATCGCAGGGTGAAATCCTGGCTCTGTTGCGTTTTTCCATGGTTTACGAGGGGGTGTGCCAAGCCCCCACTGGCTGGAGAGGGGGTTCAGGAGAAACCGGGGGCCCAACCATCCCACCCCTCTATGCTTGCAGGAGGTGCCGTCAGGTTCAGGTCAGGTGGCTTGCTCAGGAAGGAGTCTGGGCGCTCAAGTCAGCCTGCTCGGTGCTCCCCAAGACTGATGGGTCCTTTGAAGTCAGGCCCTGAAGGGAAGGGTCCTGTCAGAGATTTGCGGGATGCCTCCCTCTCGGCTCCCTGTCTGGGGTCTTTGACACATAGAAAGAGCTGCAGAAAGACAGTGTCTTAGTCAGAAGGCAACAACTCCCCCACCCCAGGCCCCATGAGGTGCTGCCCATCCGAGGCCCTGCAGCAGGGTGAGAAGGGCCCTACCCGGCCTGGAGGGGTGCACCCTGCCACAGACTTGTATGGCATCGCCTATACTCCTAAATATACATCTACCCAGGTGGCTAACTGCTCCTGGGTGCTAATTACCCCGCCACACTAATCAAATGCCATCATAAAAGCCAAATTATTTCAATAACCCATCAAGGAAGGCTGCTACGGGCCATCTAGGCACCTCCCTTAAACTCCTGACATTCCCTGCCGTGCCTCAGTTTCCCCCATCTGGATAAGGACCTTGGGTCACACATCACATTAAGGTCCCATTGATAAAACACCTTCTCAAAGGTCCCGTGGCTAACAAGTGCCCTGACATCTGGTCAGAGCGATTGTAATGGAGCCCACACGGCAGCAGCGTGAAGCTTATACCCGTGCACGACTTTCACAGACGCCATGACCAGAAGGGGCACTAGGATCCTCTAGCCTCGCTGGGTGTGTCTCACGGGGCAGAGAACCACCCAGCAGTAATCCCTAGTGCAGCTCTTACGCAGCTCACGGCTTCTTAGAGCAGCTGTTAACCAGTGATTAACCCTTTGCCAATGGAACCGACCTCTCCTCCCTCTCTCCCGGTGTGCGCCTCTCATCTCGTCTATTTAGATGGGAAGCTCTTTACTGTCTATGAACAGCACCTAGCACCATGGGGCCTTGGTGTTGGAGGTGGAACGTTAGGGGCTGCTGGAATTGACGCTGCTCTGGATCTAGGCATGAAGTACAGCCTTTCTGGGTAGCAATGGGGCTGCATGGGGGACCACGCTGGCTGAATCTACGTGGATGACATCTTCCATGTTAACAGAGCCATCTGCCGACATGCCTGAGCCTGAAAAGAGACAGGCCAAAATCTAACCACCTGCAAACTTTGCAGGGGGGTTGGGATTCATCTTGCCTTTAAAAAGCCAGGCTCTGGTTTTGGGTGAGGGTGGGGATGGCAGTGTCCTCTTTCCTCTGGCCTTCAGCAGTCGGGGTGGAAGGTTTGATGGTCCTGTCTGAGGGGGATGGGCAGGAGCGAGGCGTCCCCTCCTGGCCTGGATCCGAGCCCCAGGGGAGCCGAATTGGCTCGTTTCTGAGAAGTCAAAGCAACCCACTCTCCAAAGTCTCCCCCTTCCGAGCTGCTCCGCCCTCCCCCCCCCAGCTGCCTGCAGTCCCCCAAGTCAGGCAGGAGCCCCGTTGCCTGGCAACCCTCTAGCTTCGCAGCCAGCTGAGCTAGTTGCAGAGCGTGGGTATTTATTCTGCCTCCTCACCCGGCTGGCTCCTCAGCCCGCGTGGCAAGTGCTGGCCAAAGGAACTGGGTTTCTTAGCAACCCGTGACAGATGCCAGCCAGCCGCTACCCCCTGCCCCAGCAGAGCCTCCCAAGAGCCACTCGCCAGAGCTTTAAAAACTAGACTGGGGGTGGGTGGGTGGGGGGGGAAGATCCTTCTTGTCCCCTTCACGGGTGCAAATCCGGAGCAAGTCTATGAAGTCCGCGGAGTGACACTGGTGTAAAAGGCATCAGGATCAGGGCCCCAGGTCGCCTGCCTCTCGGCCCCCCCGATGGGAGCTTTGTGGCTCCTCGGGGCAGCGCATGGCAGAGGGGGGCTATGCGCTTGGGGGAAATTTCTGCAACAAAATGATGGTAGGGAAGGAGCCAGGCAGCAGGATGGAGCCTTCTTCCCCCGGGGCAAGGTGCAATGGGACATCTCTCGGCCATGGCCCAGGCTGGGGTGTGTCATACGGCTGGGAGGTGAGGGGGGCTGTGGCCGCCTGGTGTCTGTGATATGGGAATGTACAGCACCCCGCACCATGGGCAGGGGGCAGCAGCCATGCAGGGTGGGGAGGCCCTAGGGAGCAGGGCAGGGACCAGTGACGTGGGCATGGAAGGGGCGGGACCAGAGCTTGCCAGCCGCCCCTCCCCCGCCCATGCCCTCAGCATCCCATTTGATGCCCAGTGTCCTTCAATTCCCGTCCGGGGGGACTGCGTCAATGTCATAGCACGGCCGGGGGAGGCCAACCAGCCCGGAAAGGCGCGGCTCAGGGCCCACGTCTCAGGCACACCGAGGCCCCGGCTTGCTGTTCTGTCAGGGAAAAGGGAAGGAACCAGCCCCCTGTGCAAACCTCCGCCGGCAGGGGGGGTCTGCTCCCAGCACTGGCTGTGCAGGGGACATGGCTGGAGGCCAAGTGCAAGCTAGGGCAGCCCCAAGGCTGCTCTCATTGAAACTAGGGGCCCTGCAGTGCAGATGCCTTGTAGCCTTTTCCCACTGGAGTGGAGGGACTGAGGATCCCAGCCCAAGGGCTGCCATGAGAGGGGAGTTACAGTAACGTCTCCCCCTCCCCTGCCAAGCTCTGGGAAGCATCCTCAGGCCCCGCAGGGATGCAGTCACCCCGGCATCGCGGGTCCCTCTCCCATGGGCAGCACTTCCTCCACGCTGTCTCCCGCTGCCCATTTGTGCCATGGCCCTTGCAGCCCCCCGGGGGGTGGGTGCCTCCACGTGAGCCCGGCATTAGGGGGCCAGGCGTGACACCAAGCCCGGGGAAGAGGCCAGGCTGGAGTGCAGAGAACCAAGTAGCTGGTTCCACCAGGAGGCTCTCCACTGCTTCCTTTTCTGGGCTCAACTCTGCAGCCACTGCTGGGCCTCTCCCAGAGTCCCAGGGGAGGGGTCGGAGTCGGAGCCAGGCCCTGGGGATTCCCACTGAGCCTGCTGTTCTCCTTCACCCAGCATCTGTCCCGGGTCCTTGCAGTCCTGCCCTGTGTGACAGCCACTGTGCTGAGTGTGGGGCACATTCACACTCGCAGGTACTAGCCCACAGGATCCTGCCTCTTTGACTCGGGTTGTTAGGGGAGATGGAGGCACCACTAGAAGACTCCCACACTCTACAAAGGGGGATCTGGGTGCCGTTGTCGACCCTGCCACTGGGTGTATGGTTCCATGACACCGTGTGCCTCAGTTTCCCCATGTGTAGAATGTGGCCCCATCTCCCAGAGGTCCTGGTGAGGATAATGTGAGGGGTCGAGAGGGCTGGGAAAGCTTCAGCAGGGAGGTCCCAAGGAAAGGGGTAAGCACCTGCATGTCATGGAAATTCAGGAGGCAAATTCTTGCAAAAGCCAGGGAAGCTTGCAAGATCCCTGCAAGCCAGCATGTCATTGTGCGAAGGGATCCAGAGGCCGCTGCCAGATTTAGACATGCTGAGGTCAGTGCATAATCTGAAGTGAAAGAAAGGCAGCGGAGAGACCTTTAAAACCTCAGCAGAAAGGGCAGCATCCCCGCTCCGCATGGCGGGGTCTGTCCTCGGGCCTGACGCATCCGCCCTGCAGTCTCCAGCCGCAAGCCCTTCAGACCAGCCGAGGCACCTGGAAACGGGGGCAGGAAAGGTGACGGGTCGCGACGGCTCTGGGGTCGGCAGTGCCAGACGCACTGCGGCGTAGCCGTGTGAGCGAGCAGGGGGGCGCGGGTGGGGCGGGCACTGCTCGGCTGTGGGCACGCTGTCTCTCCAGCCAGCAAGTTGTCTGCCACCCTGCGGCTCCCTCACGGCAGGGTCTGCCCTTCACGCTGAGCCTGGGCTCTGAAGCTGGTTTGGGCCTCCACCCTGCTTCCGTCCACCCCCGATCAGTCGGACATGGCTCAACAAGCACTCAGGACCTGGGTCCTAGCACCCTGCTGGAGGGAGAAGGGTGTCAGAGCCTGAGTCCTGCTGGCACTTGCACCCACCCCTGGGCAGTCTGCAGCTTTACAACCCACTGCGGATGCTCAAATGCCGAATTCATGAGCCTGGTGCTCAGAGGCCCTGGGCTTAGAATCCTAGAATCCTAGAACTGGAAGGGACCTCGAGGGTTCATCGAGTCCAGTCCCCTGTCCTCACGGCAGGACCGAGCACTGTCTAGACCGGGGCTACTCAACATGCGGCCTGCGGGCCGCACCTGTTTGTTTGTGGCCCGCGGTGCGGTTTGGGTTTACACGCGGTCTGCAGGTGGGATCCTTTGAACGTGGCCTCCACTGGGAACACGCTCCACAACAGCGAGTCGATACACTGGTCTTCTGTTGAGATGCGTATTAGTAGTCACATTCCAGGACTGTCATTGCTCATTAAAAGTGCTGCCAGATAGGTGGAAATCAGGTAACTGTTACGTTTTATTAACATCAGCAGAACTGACTTAAATGGGGCCTGCATGTTGTGCAGTCTTGCCTTAATCTTTGTATTCATGCCCGTCGGTGTGAAAGAGGCTATTTGCATGTATTTGCATGTATTTGCAACCATACTTAAGTTGTGACCCTCGGCATGTGCTGTGAATATTATTGTGGCCCTCAAAGTTGAGTAGCCCTGGTCTAGACCATCCTGATAGATGTCTGTGTAACCTGCTCTGAAATATCTCCAGAGATGGAGATTCCACAACCTCCCTAGGCAACTTATTCCAGTGTTTAACCAGCCTGACAGGAAGTTTTTCCCAATGCCCAACCTAAACCTCCCTTGCTGCAGTTTAAGCCCATTGCTTCCTGTCCTGTCCTCAGAGGCCAAGAAGAACAATTTCCCTCCCTCCTCCCTGTCACACCCTTTTAGATATTTGAAAACTGCTATCGTGTCCCCTCTCAGTCTTCTCCTTTCCAAACCAAACAAGCCCAGTTCTTTCAGCCTTCCCTCTTAGGTCGGGTAGAATGCTCCACCGTGGCCTAGGAGACGTAGATGCTAGTCTAGCTCTGCTGTCAATCAGCCGGGAGACCTTGGGCAAGCTATTTGCCATGGCTTCCCCTTCCCCAACGCGTCTCCTGGCCTCTGCAGAGCGTAAGCAAGATGGGCTGGCCTACCCCTCGGCATTCTGGGCGGAGCTGTGGCAGTCAGGGGGCGTCCCCCCACTCCACTTCCCCATTATACTTATGCTGGCTAAGCCCCTAGAGCAGACGCATTTACACCAGTAAATCAAGTCCCTTTGCCGGCATAGCTTGTCATCGGCATCCTTAGATAGAGACTGGGGTCAGGCCTAGCCACTAGGCCACACTGCTCCTCCAACCAGGAGGCGACATTCAACGGAGAGGCAAAGTGGCTCATGCCTGGCGTAGAACAGGGCTGGTTACTGCCGCCTCGTTCCCAGGAAACGTGCAGCCTGGGGGGCGGAGGAGCCGTGCAGTCACAGGCAGGGAGGCGAGACTGGATTGAGCCAGGCTGCTGCGACTGAGGGGCACGCCGACCACCGGGTAAGTTGGCTCCCATGTTCTGCTCAGCAGAGCAAGGACTCCCTGGGTCTCCTCCTCTGCTTGGAGGAAGGGGAGGAGACCCTGAGCTGGATTTCTGTGGGCTGCAGGTGGGGAGGGGAGGGAAGAGGTGTGCTGGATCTCTAGGAGGATACTTTAGACTCATAGGGCTGTAGAAATGCAGGGCTGGGGGGGACCTGGAGAGTGCATCAGGCCCGGCTTTTTGCAGGACCAGGTAAATCTAGACCATCCCCAGCAGGGGTTTGTCCAACCTCCAGTGGTGGGCTCGAATCCCTCCCAACCCGGGAGCAGCAGGACAGCCAACACTAGCTGCCCCAGAAATGGAGCTGGCTTGTGCAAAGGGAAGGCAGGATAAGGGACACAGCCTCCCTCCGTGCATGGCTAGAAGGTTTTGCCTGGTATCTAACTTTGTCAATGGGAGAACCCAGGCGGCGCTTTGGAACTCACCTGGGAACAGGGGTTCTTGCATACGGATGGGACTTGGCGTTTCAGTCCCTTTGGCTCTAGTGAGCCGCAGGCGGTGGGCGGCATCACGCTGATGGGGAACTGGGCAAGAATCCCTTGAGAGGAAGCAAACGCGCCTGTTTGCTTCGCCCAGGCTGCCAGCTAGAGTCTCAGGCACATTTCCCCCGATGACAGAAGGGCCCCGGATTCCAGGGGGGAAGCTCCCCACTCCGAAAAGCTGCCCTCGAACTTCAGAAACAGATTCCTAGAGGTCCCCTGTTGTCTGCAGCGTGGGCGGTGCCAAATGCTACTCCCCACGTCAGTGCCTTGCCATTGTGGGGCCCGGGGCGCTTCCCCCACCCTGCACCTGTGGCACACAGTAGCTTAATCTCCTGAGATGGGTAACACTTTGGGGGCTCATTCTGGTTGCAGGGCTTGGTGCTGATGGGGGTGGGCGAAGGGGTGGCCTGTGATTTGTAGGAGCTCAAAAGGTACAAGTTTGGTGACTCAGTTTGGCATAAATTCTCCACTGTGCCCAGCTGAAATCCCCAGCCCCACTGAAATCAATAGCAAACCGCCCCCTGACTGTGAGGGAAGTCCATCCCCTCGCCCCTGTCTCTGGGGTGGAGCACTGTAGATTTCCTTCAGACGTGCCAGAAAGACCAGATGTAAAAGAGCCCGATTGATTTTCCTAACAGGGCTGCTTTGCCTTTCTTCTTGCAAAGCCCTGAGAAGTCTCCTGGGAACAGGTTTGCTTGTGTTACTAATGACATGATGGGAGCAGGTACAAACTTTCCCTGGTTTGAAACGTACCGACCTTCCCAAACGGGGAACAGCGTTCCTGTGAGAACACCCGGTCCTTTTGGACTTGGCACAATGGTACGGGGCTCCTCCAAGCTGCAGCTCTCCACGGGCAGCCTAAGGAAGTAGCATTGCTCCTGCTCCAAAGATGGGGAAACCAAGGCACAGAAAGACAAAATCTATTAAGTCTTTGGCTCCCATCCAGGGAGGGGGAAATGCAGCTGACAAGCTGCACACACACTGGGGATGTGAAATATCGGTTAATCAAATAGTCGAGCAACCTCATGAATTCTTATCGGTTAGTTGATTATTCTACCATCCCCGGGGGCAGGGCGGCAGCCAGTGCACTCTGGCCTCATTCCCAAGGAACCCCCTGCCACTCTGCGCTGCTGCCTCTGATACAGAGGCAGCAGCATGGGATGGCAGCAGCTCCTGCCTGGAGGGGTCCGAACTCCCAGATCCTGTGTGAGCCAGGACTGAGCCAGACTGCCTGCCCACCCAGCTCCTAATACACTTTAAATGTAGGCCCTGAACCCGGCATGAGCCAGGACTGAGCTGGACTGCTACCCAGCCTGCTAAAACATTTCCTGGCATGTGGGGAAGAGGGGAATGCGTGTAGGTCTGTGGCATTAACCTACGCGCTTTCGCTTACCGATGAATCGGTTAATCGACGACACGATTACATCCCTAGCGCACACAGCAGCAAAGCCAAGGCTACAGACACGGATGCGGATACAAATGTTCTCTCCGGGCAGGGATAAAGACAGTGGCAGGGCTGAGATGCTTCTCAGATCCTACAGCTCTGTGGACCATCGCGGTACCTTTGTTAGACACAGACGGAGCTGCCAGTTCCCCCCCCCCCCTTGGTGTGGCAGGCTGCCCTCGCTCAGCTGGAGCCAGCCGGCGGCCGCTACCGGCTGCATCGTGGCAGCTGGCCCGGCACGCTTCCTGCGCGCGTGACCCCTTTCCAGGCCCTCGGAGCCTGACATTTTTGTGTCTGGTGCATCTGGATGTGGGGAGAATTAATGAAAGGGCTTTGCTGAATGCCACGAGGGACCCGCTTTAATCAGCAGCAGGCAGGCAGCAGAGGCTACCTGGGTTTGTTGTTGTGTGGGGGCGATTGTTTCCCTGCAGAGCGGTGACTGATATTGACGCTGGTTGGGGTGACGAAGGGGGCCGGTCCCATGCCATGATGAAGCAGGGACAGGTGCACAGGACAGGCGGCCTGGCTTTGCCATGGAGCGGCTCCTCCAACCGGCATGGCTTAGAGACTGCTGCTTGATTGGCTGGGGAGGGTTACTTGAAAGTGTATCTGTGTCCAACTCCCTGTCCTGGGAGCTCAGACCCCATGGTGATGGGCACGGACAGCCATGAATAAAGCTGAGCAGGTGAGCCTGCCTGCCCAGACGCGTCTCCAGCTCTGCAGTCACATGGCTTGAAGGCTGTCCGCATTCATAGGGGCATAGAAATGTAGGTCTAGAGGAGACTTCGGGAGTCCAGCCCCAGATGTCGAGGCAGGACCAAGTTGACTCAGACCTTCCTTAACAATCTCTAGTGGTGGGGATTCCACAACCACCCTTGGAAGCCTGTTCCAGAGTTTGGCCTGCGATAGAACCCGTCCCCTCGGCAGCATGGTCTGGTAGATCCAGGGTATTGGCTGGAATCTCTGCCACTTACTTCCTAGATGACCATGGGCATATCACATTCCTGTCCTGTGCCTCAGTTTCCTTTCCCACCTTCACTTGCCCATTTAGACAGTTCATTCTTTGGGACAGGGACTTGCCCTGCACAGCACCTAGTGGGTGGGACTCTGATCTCGGCTCTGGCCCTAAGTCATGTCACTAATAGCCAAAGGATCTCCAAACCCTTCCCAAAGCCTAATTGTAACTGGCTTTCCTCTGCCCTGTTGTGGAGGCAGTGTAAGGGAGGTGTCTGGAAAGGGCTGACTCTGCATGGGCAGTCAGAGAGGAAGAGGGGCAAGAACCCTGGTTCTCATCCTCCGGTCAAATGTGAATGCAAAAACCACCGAGGGGGCCCATCTTGCGAATTTGGCCCCTGTTCACTCCTTGTTCCCATGTGAGGGAGTCTTCCTGGGGCCCTGACACCCCCAGCTTTTCAGCCACTCACAGACTTGCCTAAGCCGGCCCTCTCTTTGCCTTCCACATGAATGACAGGTGCAGCCCCCTTTCTTTGAATCAATCCCCTGTGGTAGCCAGCCCCTGACACTGGCTGCTCCTCGAAATCCCAGGTCTGCTGTCCCCAGAGAAGCCGTGCAGCCCAGTTACACCTGAAACCGCCACTCCTGGCTGCCGCGCCATGCTTGTGAGCACACACCAGCCACGCGCAGGGCTATTTAAGAAGGGCAAAGATTTCACTGGAAGTGAAAGAAATCTGTCCAGCTGTGGCACTTGCTGCCAGGGGACATGGTGAAGGCCACCAGTGTGGCAGGGATCAAAAGGGAACTAGAGAAATTCCTGGCAGATGGGTCCATCCATGGCTAGTAGCCAAGATGGTCAGGGATGCAATTCCATGCACTGGGTATCTCTCAGCTTCTGACTGCCAGAGGCTGGGACTGGATCTCTCAGAACAGCTCTGCTCTGTTCATTCACTTCCCCCAGCGGGTTGGTGACTGTGCCCTGACCTCAGCAGCATGAGACGTGTCTGCAAAGCAGCCCTCGGGCACTGGAGTCAGATCTTTTCTTGCCACGCCCCCTTTGCAGATTTCCATCCTACTCTCCCCCCAGGGATGTAAATACCCATTTCAAATATAACTGGTCAAACAATATGTTTCACCAGTGAACCATGAAGGGCTGGGGTCCTGCACATGGGGTGGGTTTGCTCTGGCAGGGCCCAGCCCTCTAGTTAACCGGTTACCCGGTAAGCATGCTGGTAAAGCTGGGTAACCTTTTACGTGCCTACCCCCAGCCCCAGCAATGTGCTTTCCCGGTGAGAGGCTCCCCAGACTTTCAGACCCGACCTCTGTTCTTCTGGGCGCAAATAATTGTGGCTGCAAGTACCCGGACCTGCAAAAATGGAGACTAGGATCACAGAATCCCAGGGCTGGCAAAGCCCTCAGGAGTCACAGAGTCCAGCCCCCTGCCCAAAGCAGGACCAACCCCAGCTCGGCCATCCCAGCCAGGGCTTTGTCAAGCTGGGCCTTAAGCACCTCTAGGGATGGAGATTCCACGACCTCCCTAGGGACCCCATCCCAGTGCTTCCCCACCCGCCTAGTGAGATAGTTTTTCCTGATATCCAACCCAGACCTCCCCCACTGCAACTTGAGACCATTGCTCCTTGTTCTGCCATCTGCCACCACTGAGAACAGCCTCTTGGAAATCCTCCTTCAGGAAGTTGAAGGCTGCTCTCAAATCCCCCCTCACTCTTCTCTTCTGCAGACTAAACAAGCCCAAATCCCTCAGCCTCTCTCGTAGGTCTTGTGCTCCAGCCCCCTCATAGTTTTCATTGCCCTCTGCTGGACCCTCTCCAATGCGTCCACACCCTTTCTGCAATGGGGGGGCCCAGAACTGGGTGCAACACTCCAGCTGTGGCTCCCCCCGCAGCAAATGAAGGGGAATAATCACTTCTCTAGAACGAAGCTGGGCTGAAGTTTTGTGCTTATTGGAGTTCTGGATGGGGCCCATCACTGGCCAAGGTACCAGCTTGGGATCTAGTAGGGTTGAGGTCCCTGTAGGAAACAACATTTCTGGCCATGGGCAGCTACTGGCAGCTCCCTACGATCCAGAAACATGCCCCCCAACTCCCTCCCCAGCCCAGGGGTGTGGAACCACCTTGCTCGCCCCCAGTTCTTTCTCCCCCGCCTGCACGAGGGATTTGCATAACAGCTGATTTGCATAACAGCTGCTTAGAACCTGTCATCTGCTTCAGTGAGGCTGGGAGGCTGACGTCTTTATGGGGCATCCCCGGCCCCTGAGGAGTAGCCTGGTTAATGTCCCAAGCAGAGGGTGGCTCCATGGATTCACGACGCTAGCGGGAAGCAGGCAATTGGAACCAGCGGTGTCAGACATTTGCCAGGCATTTTTGGAGGTTGCAATAGAATCAGGTGGCACCTGGAACCCGTCCTGGGTCTGTGTCATACCCAGAAGATACTCGGCATCGGCTCTGCGCGGAATAACAGGGCAGTCGGCTGAGCTCTGCCTCCACGCCGTGCCCCTCTGGCTGTGCAATGGGGCAGCTGTGAAAGCCCCCAGGGCCTGGCCATGCTGGGGACCCTCCTTCCACTAGCCACCCCCGCAGGCCCTGGGGACGGTGATGCTGTAGGGATCTGGGGTGAAAACTGGGGAGCCAGTAGCAGAGTATGTGGCCTGGCAGTCAAAGGAGGCTAGACCAGTCAGAGCTCATGGCAGGGCCCCACTGGTCTGCAGCAACATCTCTCAGCAAAGCCAGTGGAGCACGACAGACCCCTGCTTAGCAGGAGCAACCATCCAGAGCTAAAAGGGCAGAGTCCTCCTCGCCGGACACGCTGCTGTGCCATCAGAGACTCAGCACCGCAGAGCGCGGCGCCTCCCGTGGATCGCAGCCGAGGGGTTCGGACCCCCCGCGTTTGAAGCAACAGAATCCTTAGGAGCGTGGAGCCAGGCCTGGGGGTCCCTCCTCCCGGGACTCTCTGCGGTTATCCCTTGGCGGGTGATCCTGAACCATCCGCTCTCATGCCGCTCTGGCGACCTTGAAGTCAGCCTGGTACGTCTGCACCACACAGGGAACCCCCCACTGGGGAGCGACCTGCCCGTGCTGTCGCCGGCACCGCCTTCGCACCCCGCCCGTGAATGGGAGCTGCGGAGGAATTCGCAAGGCAGGACTTCATGGGACATAAGAACGTGAGAATGGCCAGACTGGGTCAGACCAAAGGTCCATCCAGCCCAGTGTCCTGTCTGCCGATAGCGGCCAATGCCAGGTGCCCCGGGGGGAATGAACAGAAACAGGGAATCACCAAGTGGTCCCTCCCCGTCATCCATTCCCAGCCTCTGTCAGGGGGACAGCAGATCTAGAGAAGTGATTATTCCCATTTATTCGGTTCTGGTGAGGCCACGTCTGGAGTATTGTGTCCAGTTCTGGGCCCCCGTTACAGAAAGGATGTGGACACATTGGAGAGGGTCCAGCAGAAGGCAACCAGAATGATTAGGGGGCAGGAGCATATCACCTATGAGGAGAGGCTGAGGGAGTTGGGTCTGTTTAGTCTGCAGAAGCGAAGAGTGAGGGGGGATTTGATAGCAGCCTTCAACTTCCTGAAGGGAGGTTCCAAAGAGGATGGAAAGAGGCTGTTCTCAGTGGTGGCAGATGGCAGAACAAGGAGCAATGGTCTCAAGTTGCAGTGGGGGAGGTCTAGGTTGGATATTAGGAAAAACTATTTCACTGGGAGGGTGGTGAAGCACTGGAATGGGTCCCTGGAAGGGAGGTGGTGGAATCTCCATCCCTAGAGGTTTTTAAGTCTTGGCTTGACAAAGCCCTGGCTGGGTTGATTTAGTCGGGATTGGTCCTGCCTTGGGCAGGCAACTGGACCAGATGATCCCCTGAGGTTTTCTCCAGCTCTGTGATTCTATGACGTCACTCCTACCCATCCTGGCTAATAAGCCTTGATGGACCTAACCTCCATGAATGTATCTAGTTCTTTTTTGAGCCCTGTTAAAGTCCTGGCCTTCACAACATCCTCTGGCAAGGAGTTCCACAGGTTAACTGTGCACTGTGTGAAGAAAAACTTCCTTTTGAAAAACACCTTTCAAGGAAGCAACCTGCTTCACTCAGGTTGCTCTTCTCCTCTCCTGGCTTGTTGAACAGTCTCCCTGACTCTGGCTCCCAGGAGCAGCCTTCGCTCTCTGGCATAAGGCTGTGAGGGCCCTGCACGGCAGCAGAAATTCAGCCAGTGCTGCACAGAGCGACTGGATCCATGGCACGGGGCAGCTGTGTTCCCCACTGCATCAGCAGCATGCTCTGCTCGCTTCCACCCGCCCTGGCTGGGTTGGGTAGTCGGCGTTAACGCACCCCCTGCTCTAACTCAGCAGAGATTTGTGGTTGGGCCTGGGTTAAGGGAAACTCTTACGTTGCACCTCACGCTAATGTTACTGTGACAAGCGGGGAGGTGCAGGCATGCAAGGGCTGGTACATCAGAGCTTGGAGATGTCTAAAGCTAAGGCATGAGCTAAAGCGCCAGCAGTCACTGATGCAGCTATAACAAGCTCCAAACATAGAACTTCTGATCTGGAAGGGACCCTGATAGGCAGGACTTGCCGAACCGCGGCGAGACCCGCTCGCCAGCCATGCCACGGGCGAGTAGATTGTATTATTTGTCGAGCCCTGCTGATAGGTCAGCCCAGCCAGTCCCTGCACTGTGGCAGGACCACGACTGATCTAGACCAGTGGTTCTCAACCCGGGGTCCAATCCGTGACGGTATTTCAGGGGGCCCATGAAAAAAATAAAAGATAATAAAAACGATCATAGAAAATAAGTTTTAAATAAATCGCAAAGTTACAATCAATTATTATTTAAAAATTAAGTATCTTCCAATAATGTTATTAATTGTGGTCTGAAAATCTATCTTGTGGCGCCTTTGTGTGACAAACCAATTGCGACGGTTAGACGTATACAAACGTTAGCCACACATTCAGCATGGATCTGGGGCTGAAATCAGGCTCACTGAAGAGAGAGGAGACTGATGAGCGGAGTGAAGCATCCACAAGTGGAATGTCTAATCAAACAGACCTAAGTAAACGAAAAGGGAGAAAATACTCTGCTGACTACTAGAATTGTGGCTAGAATTGGCTTTGATGGGGGTCCGTGAACGGTTTGGGGGGGCGATTGGGGGTCTGTGAATGGATCAGGGGGGTGATTGGGGGTCTGCATTAGTGAAAAGATTGGGAACCACTGATCTATGCCCTCCTGGTCAGTGTTTGTCTAACCTGTGCTAAAAACCTTCCAGTTACAAAGTTTCCAGCGGGCCCTCTGTGCTGGGACCAGTCCTATTCAACACAGTCATGAATGATCCGGAGAAAGGGGTCATCAGTGAGGTAGCAACATTTCCAAACTGCTCAGGATAGGTAAATCCACAGCAGACTGTGAGGAGCTGCACAGGGATTTCACAAAACTAGGTGACTGGGCAACAAAATGGCAGATGAATTTTAATGCTGATAAATGCAAAGTAATGCCCCTTGGAAAATACAATCCTGTCTATGTCTGTAAAATGCTGGGGACTAAATTAGCTGTTCTCAGTCAAAAGAGAGATCTCAGATGTGGATGGTTCACTGCCAACATCCACTCAATGGGCAGTGGCAGCCAAAGAACCAAACAGACTGTTGGGAATTGTGACAAGGTGGGCATACTCCACACTGAGGCACAAGGGGTTAAAACCCCGTGGGCAGAGGAAGTCCCGCCCCTCCGCCCAGACTGGGCATGCTCCAAGTGCTGGAGCAGTATAAAAGGGAGTAGCTCAGCTCAGTTTGTGCTGGATGTTGGAGAGGAAGGATCTTGTGCAAGAGACCCAGAGATAACCCAGCTGGAGATCTGGGTGCTAATATTGAACTGCCGGGGCTGGGGGAGCCACAGGGAGAGGCTGCTGCTGTGGAGCCAGAGGGCTCAGAGACTATGTGGAGCACCCCAGCACTGGATTGTGTAGGAAGTGACCCAGGGCGGGAGCATGAGGGGCACTTGCCACCCAAGTGAGTGCTGTGTGTTGTGGTGAGATTCCCTGCTGAGTGAATGGTGACTCATTCCCCACTGATGTGGGCCTGGGTCCCCTACAAGAGCTGCTGCCCTGCACCCTGGGGCTGTGGCTACCGGCTCTGGCTGTTGGGTTTTGGATCTTCAGGGTGATGGGCTGAAGTGGGTCACGGGCAACCTGATAGCTGAACAGCAGTGCTCACGCCCCTTGGTACCTGCCCCTGCCGGCACAGGGTGTTTTGCTCTGTCGACAGGTGAGTGTCCCACTGGCAAAGCAGTGGGGCAGGGCAGTGCAGTGTTGCTAGGGTAGCTGCCCCCCTTGGATTGACGTGCTTGTGGCCTTGCTCTGGTGAGGAGGCAGCTGGTTGCCTTTGCCCTGCCAACATTCCTGCCTTCTGCCATGGCCAGCGCCATCCGCTGGTACCAGCTCCATGCCCTAGGTGTTGCAGTGCCAGGGGTCACTGCAGGGCACTTGAGAAGGGGGCTGTGCACCCAGCTACACTTCATGTCAGGCTCCGGGCTGGGCCAGGCCACGTGGCCCCCGGAGTGGCCCGTGTGTCTGCGCCGACGTGTGTCTGGGCTGGGTGCTGCCGATGGGGTCAGAGCCATGGTTAGGAGTGAAGTCACAGGGCGGGGAGTTCCCATCAGGCTGGGGTGATGTGGAGGAAGGGGGGGGTCCTATGGAGGAGGTGGTTCCACAGCTGAGAAGAGCAAGGTGCCTGTGCCCTGACATGCAAACCCGTGTTCCCTGTAAGCTGAGGGCCAGGGCCGCCACCCAGGAGAGAGTCAAATGCTGCCCAACTGATTCAGAGCACCCACAGCTGGCAGCATGTGACTTTACTGGTGGTGCACATCTGCACATGCCTTGGTGCACGGGACAAAATGTATTCCACACATGGATTAACAGCTACTGCCACCTGGACACAGCTCCCCCAGCAAGTCCCCCATGTGCAGCTGTGCTTCTGCATTCTGCCTCCCAGGGGCCATTTGCCCCCTTTCTGCCTACAGTAACCCCCATAGCAGGGCATCTGTGTCTCCGGCTGCCCCTTGCTCAGGCTGCAGGGGGCCCAGCCTGCATGGCTGGCTGGCTGGGCGGGTGACGCAGCCTGTCTCCCGTGGGATTGCAGCGGAAGGGATAAGGTGGCTTGAGGCAAATGAATAATTTAGCTGGAAGCTTTTACTGCTGCCTCCCCTTTGGTAACTGGCGGCTTCTGTTCCCGGGGGAGCCCCCCAAACCCGGGAGGGGAAGTCGGGTTGCCAGCTGCTGACTGAGACCAGCTTTCACTCCGGGATGCGGGGTGGCCTCTCTGCACGGCCTGGCAAGGCAACATGGCATGTTCCGGCCGAGGGGGAGCCCTGCATGAGTGAGACGCAGGTGCCCAGGGCCCTCGTGGGGATCTGTTCAGGGCAGGAAGGAGTCGTTTCCATGGCGCCAAACGGTCTCCAGGCCCTTAGGAGGCGGTTGGGGGCCAGGTCTGCTCCTGTGGAGTCCGTGCTTGCTGCTGGCTCTGGCGCAAACGTGGCTGAGTGGCGTTTGCCGTCGCGGTGCTCCCCAGAGCAGATGCTGCCGCTGCTGTGGGGGTTACAACAGCATGGCCAGTTTAGGACAGGAAGTGAAGGAGCAGCCTGTGGCACCTGAGGCAGGGGTTTAGGCAGTGGCCTACAAGCCCCAGACGTTCTTCCCGAGCGCCTGGCTCTTCCTTTGCCGAGTCCCGTCCAGCTGTTGGCTACCTCAGCGTGCAAGGCTCTTACCCTCCCGGGCGGAGGCTGGGGACCTTGGCGTGAGGAGAGAACTGAGCGGGGGAGGTTTTCCGCTCCTGGTGCCACAGCTGAATATGGAGCCGTGCAAAAGCCTCCCAGCAGGGGCATCTGGCAGAGCCCATGGCGTCCGTGAGGGGCGATGGCGTGCCTTGAATGCCACGGTTACACCCACCCCATGTAGGTCGGAGCTGGTCTTTGGGCCCTGCAGGGACTGGTGTTCGAGGGCATCTTCTCGTCCTGCGGGAAAATCACCTGGAGGAAATGTGCCTGTGGCGTATGAGGGTTTCTTGATTACCTGCCCCACGGCCGAGAGTGGTTTCTTTGTTTGGGGGGGGTCCCCACTACAGTCAAAGTCTGTCCCCATTGGTCCCACCCTCCTGGCTTCTCCTGCAGAGGTTTGCCTGGCCCTTTAGAAACCTCTCTGCCCCAGGGCTGGATTTGGGCTGGGCTGAGGGCTGGAAAGGGGGCTCTTTTGGAGTCTTCAGGAGCAAAGCGATAGCCTGCAGGCGGCTTCACCGATGGCACAGCTTCAGCCATCCCACCATCCGGCCCCCCAGCTCCCTTAGAGCAAAGCTTGTTCATACCTCAGTTCCGCCTTGGCTGCATTTCCGAAGACCCTGAGATCAAGGTGCAAGTCGGGCCAGCAACAGCTCCACCCGGGCACCTTGCTTGCCTGGCAGCACCATGGGCTGCTGACCTCCGAGTGGCCCTTCTCCGCTCACCTGACCCGTCTCTAGGCCTTGAGTGAGCTTGAGTGCTGCTGCTCGCGGGGCAGCGCCCAGAGCCGGGCCCCAGTGCGCCAGGCACTGTGCAAGCACAGGATGTTGGCTAAACGTCCCCGGCCTTTGGTCTTTAGAGAGGCCCGGTGTGGTTCAGAAGGCATTAGGCTGGCTGGAGGGGCCCGCAGCTGCGCCCGCTGAACTGCCCTGGGTTAACCAGGTCTTAGTCAGCGCAGCCTGAGCTAGGGTGCAGTCCAGCCCCCACTGCAGCCAGAGGGCTTTGGATCAGGCCCAAGCTGGCGGAGCTGTGATCCAAACCTCAGCTGCATCTTGCAAGATTCTCCAGCCCTTGCTCACACGCTCGGCACCTAGCTGATTGCCATATGGGAGCTGGGAAGGAATTTCCCCCGGGTCAGCTTGGCAGTGATGGTGTGTGTGTGTGTGTGTGGGGGGGGGGTTTGCTACGTTCCCCTGTAGCGTGAGAGTCTGGGTTTGGCTCTCAAATCCTTTCCGTGCCATTGCAGGAGCATCAGATCCTTCTCCCTCTGTTCTCTGCCTGTGGCACACAAGGGTCTAGGCTCCTAGGGGCTGTGATGCTTTGGTGTCATTCCGGCTGTTGGATTCAGTGTGCACGTGCTGGGGGCGGGGGGAGGCGGGTTCGAGCTGGCAGCCGGTGCGATACGAGGGGACCAGACTAAATGGCTTTAAATCCCTGTGACCCTCTGACTCTCCTGTGTGCCAGGGAAGAGGAGCTCCGTGCTGGCCCAGCTCAGGCCGTTTCAAAGGGGCTGCTAGAGCCACAGTAACCTGCATTCAGTGGCCCTGGGGAAGGCGTGTGCATGGAGAAGAGGCGTGGCGAGGCTGTGCAGTCAGTGATCGGCCCGTTGGTTTGGGAGGGAGGAGCTCGGCTCCCCCAGACTTGGCCGTGTGCAGCACTGCCATGCTGCTTAGGTCATTGGGCTTCCCTTGGATTTCTAGGGGTGGCCCTGGGTCTTTGTGCCACACCCCGAGGCATGGGTGGAGGGACCCAAAAGCAGAAGTCTCCAGCTAGTGGGAGAGAGACACTTAAACTTCAATATCCATGACCTCGGCAGGGAGGCGTCCGTCACTTGGCGCAGTGGAATCCAGGCAGCATGTTGCAAAGGAGATGCACACGCTGGGATCTCTCTTGAAGACTTGACTTGTTCCTGGAGGCTTTTTCTGAAAGCGCAGTGAACACTCGCTTTGCTTTTTCTGTGTGTGTGTGTGTGGGGGGGGGAATAGACCAGCCCATCTGCTTCCTTTTCTCTCCCCTCCGTGTAAACCTTGTGAGTTGTGAAAGCAGGCGGGGGGGAGGGGAAGCAATTTTGGCTCTTTACGCACAAATCATCTGCCACTCGCAGCAATTTCCGCCTGTGATGGAATATTGAACCTCTGCGTACTAGTATCAGGCGTGCCGATCCATGGAGACCACGGCTGCTGTGGGTAATTCCCCCCCCCCCTCCCCAGCAAGACACGGAGGGCTGTCTTGCGGGTGCTTCTCTGAGGGAGGATGGTCCCAGCTCCAAGAGGCTAGCACAGCTCTGCGGCTGCCTTTGCAACTTCACGTTGCTGGGCTATGAAATGACAAAGTGTTGCTGCCCCACACCAGGCTAAAGTGAGAGGGGGCAAGGTCACAGGGAGAAATCCCTTCTCCCCGGCTGTGCAGGCCCTGCCGATTGATCCCAGGGCCCTTCTAACAGGCTGCCAGGACTCAGCCTGTGCACATGTGAATGGACTTGACAGTGTGATCATCAGGCAGCCTGAAGCTGTGTTTGGAGAAGAGGGGAAGCCTGGATAGGTCTAAACCTCCTCCCCCCACCCCACAGTCTATCTCGTATACCCTGAGCTTGGGTAAATCACGCAGGCTGATGGTCAGAGGTGCTGAGCAGTTGCTGCTCTGACCAGCTCCACGGGAAACAGTGGTCCCTCTAACTTTTCCACACATGTGCAGAATAAATTTTGTTCTGTGCACTAAGGCCTGTGCAGGTGTGCACCACCAGCAGAAACATGCTGCTAGCTGTGGGCACTCTGCTAATTAGCTGGGTGGCATTTGAATCTCTCCTGTTGGCTGCCCAAGCACTCAGCTTATAGGGAACACTGACTGGGTGCCCAGCAGCCCCAAAAGGTTGGGGACCACAGATTTAAGTGCACCCAGGTATGATGATCTGTGCACTCATGCTCATCAGAGCAGCCTTCCTCCCTGGCCAGATGTGAGGCACAGAACGAGGGGGGAGGTTTCTGGGCAGCAAGGATCATATTGGTCTATGGGTGCGGTCTCCGAGTGCTTCCCCCCCATCGTTGCTGGGTTATAGCCCCCTGGCAGCCCAGTTCAGACAGACGTGGGGCCTACAGAAAGAGCTGCTCGAAGACTGCCCATGTTTCTTTCCAGGAAAACCTGGGAAATGTCCATTTTCCTCCCCCCCCAACCTCTCGCCCAGTTTCCCACAAAACCCGACATTTTTGGATCCCCAAACTCCACCCTGAAATAAAAGATGTTTGAGTGTCTTGGGCAAACCGCTGACCCAGGTCGGCTTGGGGTTTGGCTTGAAAACATGGCAAGTTTCCCACAAAGCCGTTTTTAGGCTGAAAAACCATGTTGTTGCTGAAACCTGGATTCGACAAGCTCTTCGACCAGCCCTTTATCTTCCCCGGCTGGCTGGCCTCCCGCGCGTTGGGCTGGCCGGCCCGCAGCCGAAAGAGAAATTATGGGCTCGAGGCAGAAAAGGTTGCGGGGGGGGGGGGGGGGTTGGCCTGTTTTGCCAGAGATCTGATTGGCTGCTGGGAATGGTTCCATCTGGCCTCCCAAGCGCCAAATCTCTGCACTCTGAGGACAGATGCTTGGAGCGATTTGGGGGTGTGATCCCAAACGTGGACACTCCGGGGAGAGGAAAAGGGACTTGACTCTGATCTCTGCTACAAAAGTGACTCCTGCAGAGCTGTGCTCTCTAGTGCATGCTGGGGAACTGTCCCATGGACTCCCCAGAGCCGGGGGGGGCGGGGGATTTCAGCAGGGGAGGATCTCCGCTTTCCAGGCCCCGAGCCTGCTTTGGCCTGGCTGCAGGATCACTGCCAAGCCTGTGCCGTGGCAGCAGTGCAGCCCTGGCTACCAAGCCAGGAGGGATGGGGTCGCAGCTTCTGGAAGTCACAGCTGAACACGGACAGTGGCGCTCTGAGATCGGCCGCAGCCTTGGTCCCTGCCCCAGAGCAAATCACCGGGGGCTGTCCTCCCCTTGGAATCCAATCCATGTGCAGCTCCACACTGAGCAGCACCTGGGATTCCCTCCCTCCGCCCCTGCAGCGTCCCTGCCCTGCTGAGCCCAATGGGGTGGGGAAGGTTTCCTCAAGATTCGGTTTCCCGGAAGGGTGAAACCTGTCACGCTCGGCTCACCGGGCCCTCCCCAGCCCTGGCCGTCCCTAGATGCCTCAGAACAGCTGTGGGTTCAGCCTGCTGGGCCTGGCCCAACTTTCCCACAGGCCGCAAGGGATCCACGCCCTGGCAGGACCGGCACAGGCCCACGGCGTTAGATGCCCCATGAGAGTCAGTCTCAAAATTGGGTCCAGCCTGCTGGAGCCTTTAGCGACAAGGCCAGCTCATCCTCCCGCCTCTCTGGCTGGCTCACCGGCACCTCTGGGCCATCTTACCTCCCAGGCTTGTTGGGCGGCTCCGTGACAGCCATTTCCAGCTCTCCTCCCCCAGTCTCTCCCCTGGGGAATTGGGCTGGGAATGGGAATCCCGCAGCCGGGATGCTGGGATTGGTGCCGTCCTACCCAGGTGGGAGGGAACCATTTATCCTCTGATTCCCAGCCAAGGTCACTGGTCCAGTCTAGGCCAGCGAATCCCTCTCCCGGGAGAGGCGTTGCAGCCCCTCTGGGTCTCTGAGTCCCCAGATGCTCCCCCTGCAAGCAGCCTCAGGTGCAGGGAGATGCTGCGTGTCTGTCCCTGAGCTGTGTGTGGATGTGGGTCCATCGCTGTATTCTCTGAGCCCGGCATTCGGGTTCATTTGTCTCGCATACCAGGGGCAACAGGGCACGTCTGAGCCCCGCATCTTGCTCTGTTCACACACACCTCTCCCTGCTGGAGGGGCTTTATTGCCCTGATAATACAGAGGGGGAAACCGAGGCCCAGAGCTGGGATTGAGACACGCTGCCTACAGTTCCAGCTGGATGTAGATGTACACTTGCTTCTGTGCGTGCCTACCGTTGCTGTGCACTACTGGTCATGCTCCATTGTGTGTGTGTGTGTGTGTGTGTGTGTGTGTGTGTGTGTGTGTGTGTGTGTGTGTGTGTGTGTGTGTGTGTGTGTGTGTGTGTGTGTGTGTGTGTGTGTGTGTGTGTGTGTGTGTGTGTGTGTGTGTGTTGGGTTTTGTCTCCTCCCCTGGTTCGGTCTCTTCTAACCGAAGGCTGGTCATTTATTCCAGGCACACACGATGCCTAGCGCAATGAGGCCCTGACTGGCTGCCACCTGTAGACACGACTGCGTTGTGTCTTGTGAGTCGCTTGTAAAGCACTTTGGAATCTTTTGCAGTGTGCAGAATCGCACAGCGATGCTGCCCAGTCCCATGAGCTTAGCAGAAAGGGGATTTACAACCCGATTTCATGGAGCAGACCCTGCATCCACCTCTGGGGCAGAGCACAGCGGGTGCTGAATAGTGCCCAGCAAGGCTCTGCCAGCTGGTGCCATGTTCCGCCCCAGAGGTAGCTGCAGGGATCCCATGGGGTATAGTTGCTGGGGGGCGGGTAAGGGGCCAGCAGCGCTAGGCTGTGGAGTCACTCCCTGGCCGTGGGTTTGGGAACGTAGCCCAGGGTAATTCGGGGCCCTCGTCGGCTGACTCAGCGTGCAGTTGGCCAGGAGAGCTAATCGGCAGCTGCTTGCCCAGCAGTGAGTGGGCTGGCTTGGATTCTGTCCTGTAAAGGGGGCTGTTGGGCTCAGGCGGGAAGGGAGGAATTAGCGGGTAAGCGGGAGGCAAGCAGCCACCGCTGTGAGGTAAATGGGATTTGCTGGGCCTGCCCCTTCCAGCCTGGCCTGTTTTCACCAGCTCCGGCCAGGTGGTGGCAGGAGCTTGCGGCTGTTAGGTAGGGTTGCCAGGTGTCTAGTTTTTGCCTGGACAGTCTGTTTTTTCTGGCCCCTGTCTGGTTTAAAAAAAAACCACAGAAAATACCGGACATGTAAAATGTTTGTTTCTCTCAGATGGAAAGCCGGTTGGGACAATCTTCCTCTGGCGTGGGCAGGGAGACGCGAGGAGCACGGGGCTTGTTAAAGGTGCAGCAACCTCTTTTTTTTTTTTTTGCCATGTTCGGGATTTTTGGTGAAAGCATCTGGCAAGCCTACACGGGCTGTCATGGGCCGAGGGGGAATTGCACACGTGAGGCCCCGGGTGGGTGGTTCCGTGCTGCAGGGGAAGAGGTATCCTGGGCTCTAGTGGAGGAGCCAGGGCGTGGCTGGGCGCGATCAGCTAATGGCTTGTCATGCCGGAGAAGAGGCCCAGGCGAGATGGGTAGCGCAGTCCCAGCTGTGTTGGCACCAAGGCCATGCTGGCTTTAAGGGCATCCTGTAGCCCTCAGCCCTGGCCGGCCCTAGGGTTAGGTTAGTGCCTGGCTCAGAGCAGGCCACTTGCTCCGACTTTGAAGGGAGTCGAAGGCCGAGGGGGTGGAACTGAGGCACAGTTGCCTTAGGTGGGGGGCACATCAGGGAAGCGGAGCTGGCTCCATGCCAAAGGAGGGCCTGCAGACCAGGCCGTCTGGCTTCTGTTCTTGTCTCTGGCGGCAGAGGGGGATCTCGCACAGGCACTGACCCCTCACAGGAAATGGGCAGGGGGGTGGGAGGGCTGCACTGTACCTGGGCAAGCCCCCAGTGGCTCCAGAACCAGCCAGAAGCTCCATTCGGGGGAGTGGGGGGGAGGGGAAGGGCGGCGCCAGTGAATGTGCCAAACTTGTGTTCTGAGGCTAAGTGAGGTCCACGGCCCACACTCAACCATGCAGGTACCACCTCCGCTGCTCCTCGGGCCGCTGCTGCAGCTGTGCCTACCTGGGCATTTCAGTCTGACGTGGCTGCCTGCAGAGGGGGTGATCTGTGGCTGCAGCCCCCCTGACCCGTGGGGGGATGGAACTCAGAGGGGGGCAAGGGATGCAGGAATCTGCTGGCTGCTCACCCCCACCCCCCTCCGCCCCTAGCTATGGGCCTTCAAGCTCTGAGGGCCTGCAGGGAAGCTACGCCGGTTTCGGAGGCCTGGGGGCTGTGTCCCCTTGTGTCCCAGCCCTGCAGCTGCCGTGCTGAGCCATGGAGGGGTGTCTGGGAAAAGGCCTCTTGCCCCCACCCAGGCTGTGGGAGTCAAGGCTTCTGGCCTGGGTCCAGACGGGGCCTTGTTCCAATCTGCTGCAGGGGGTGGGGTTGGCTTTTCTCTGCAAGGGGGTTTTGCTCTGGGCCCAACGGGGTAGGAGGAGAGATTCTGGATTATTTCTATTACGGGAGCACCTGTGAGCCCCAGTCATGGCCCCTGGTGCTAGGGGCTGTGGGAAGTGCTAGGAAAGTCGCTGACTGTCTGTCTGCGTGTCAGAGACACTCTGCCCCCGAGAAGTCCACAGTAAAGGGGATGTCCCTGCTTAGCCGTGTCTGTCATGGGCCAGGAGCTGGAGTGGGACCAAGGGCCCCAGACGGAGAGGGAGAGGGAGCTCCCATCTCAGTACGGCTGGGGGAGCGCTCCACAACGGGGCACCCTGGGGATTCTCCAAGCCTCCTTTGGAGACCAAGGGAGTCCTGCCTGAGCGAGGAACCTCAGTCTCTCGGGCCATGAAGATGCTGGTCCTCCCCCGGGAGCAGCAGGTCTCCCTTGCTTAGGAGGGGCAGGGCTGCTCCTTGCTTTGTGAGGCTGCCGGGGCTCGTGCACGCTCGTAGGTAGCTGGTCGGGTGTGTGGGTCCCGTCCCTTCTCTTTCCCCGCTTGGCTGCATCGTGCTCCCGCCGGGATTCCCACGTCGCACTCCCAGATGCAGCTCCTCGGGTACCGATGCGTCGCACTTTTCCGGGCGCTTCCTCCCAAACTCCTGGCCTTTCCCAGCGGTACTCTCGGAAGCAGCGAGTTCCAGCCCACGGCGCCTGGTCCCCAGTGGTGGCTGGAGACGGGGACGCTGACGTCCAGGCTCTTTAGGGCATGTGATTTCGGAACGACTCTTGGCTGCGTGTCTAACTCCCCGTTATGTAACGGTGCGGGGATGGGAACCGTTCTGCTTGGCGCTACCTGCTCTAGGAGGAGGGAAACCTGCCTAATTGTGCGTCCACCCAAGCTGTGGCTCTCCTGGTCTCGTGGGCAAACACACGTCCTTCCAAGTCATCTGCTTGGGAGCTGCCACTGACTGAGCGGCACTGGGGAGAGACAATTTCACTCTCCTTCCAGTCCCTCTTGTGACCCACAGGCCCCTCCCAAAGGCGGAGGGCACCTGCCCCCCTATGCTTAGCAATAGTTATGGTGATGAGCAATGGCCGGGCACAGCTCCCTCCTTGTGGGAGAAGTGGGGCTTGCCTGCCAGGAACAGATTATGCCTGATGTGGGGGTGCAGCCTAAGGGCCGGGTTGCTGGTCTGGGGGTTGGAAGACCTGTGTTATAAACGTGGCTCTGACACCAACTTTGTGAAGGGCCTTGGGCATGTCCCCTCACCTCTGTTCCTCTGGGCCATGTTTTGTCCATCCTGCCTCTGCTGTAAGTGTAACCTACTGGGTCCTTGATCCACAGCAGCGATGAGTCTGTTACAGGCCCTGCTGCTGAGTCTGGGCACTCTAGCTCAGACAGGGGCACTTTGGGATGTTGGCTCTGGTGCTGTCCAGCGTGTGGGCCAAGCTGGCTGTGGGGGCTCTCTCACCCTTGGTGCATCCAATGTAACAGGGTGTCTGATCTCCAGAGGCAGCCCTGGCAGGGGAGAGGGACGTGCAAGGGAAGAGGGTTTGCAGTGAGATGCCATCCAGCCCTAGCTGCTTTCCCACTAGGCCAGTGGTCACCAGCCAGTCAATCGGGATCCACTGGTCGATCTTGGAGTCTGACAGGGGATCCTGACTGGTTTGGCCAAGAGGCTACCACGTGCAGCACTTCTGCTTCCCCTTCTCCCACTGCTGCGCACCTCCTGCCCTTTGCCTTGGTGCTGTTCCCTCTCCTACCATGTATTTTATCATTACAGAACAGGGATGGGGGGCACAACAGGGTTTGGGATGGAATTAGCTGGCTGCTTTTGGGAGCGGTGCAGGACCAGGGCAGGGGGGACCCTGCCTGAGCCCCACTGCACCACTACCCAGGAGCCATCTGTGGTAAGCCGTGTCCACCTGGAGCCCGCATCCTGAATCCCTGTCCCGGTCATGTACACTCCTGCGAAGGAGGTGGGGCAAAGGTATTTGGGTTTGAGGTAGAGCCTGGATGGCACTTAAATTCAAAAAGTGATCTCCTGCTTTAAAAGGTTGGAGACCCCTGCACTAGGCTCTCAAAGGGCTGCCCATTGGCTCGTGCATGCAGTCGCCTGCCCTCGCTGCCTGGGGCGCTGGGGTGTGAGTCCATGTGCTTCATGCTGGAGTCATAAATGGCACATGCCTGCCCAGTGAGTCCTGGCCCCGTGTACCCGGCGCTCTAAAGGGCAGGCCTCTGCGGCTTCAGCCCTAGTTGCTCTGTGACCCCCTCCCTCCCCCCCCTTGGTGAGTATGCCCCTAGAGAACAGCAGACAGCCCCGGGCCCTTCGCATCAGCAAGTACTATAGAGGGGAAACTGAGGCACGCGCCTGCATAAAGGCAGCAGCAGAGCTGGGAGCTCATCTCCCCACCCCTGCTCCTGTGCCTTGCACACAAGCCACCCTGCCTTTTACCCCGCATGGCAGGTGCATCCTACAGGCCTACTGCAGCAGGGGCAAAACGGACCTGCCTTCCCCATTTCATGGCCAGGGACTGGCCAGGCAAGCTGGCACTAAGCGCAGGGCAGGCGGACGGAGGAAGGGCGGGCGATTCTCTCGCTCCCTTGGCAGGGGGTTGGCATCAAAATCCCTTGACAAGGCCCATGTGTGATCCCGCAGCGCAGATCCAATGGAATCGGGGGAGCAAGAGGCAGCTGTGGAGAAGCGGGAGGCGTGGCTTGATCAGACCCCCGCTCTCTCTCCCTCCCCCCCCCCCCCCCCCCCCCCCCGTGGCGGTAGCAGGCCCTGACAGGGCTGCTTGATTTTTGGCAGGGGAACGCCATCCGGCCCCTGGCAGACAGACAAGCTTGTGTCCGGCTGCCTGCCCAGCAAGGCCCTCGTCTGATCAGCCAAGGGGCTGGATTGAGAAAGGACCCGCCAGCCCGCGGGGACAAGGCTGTGCCAATGGAACCAGCCCCATTCTGCCAGCTTCCCAAAGCACAGCCCAGTGCACGTTAATGGGGCATCTGCCCCTGACTGTCCCCAGATGCTGCAGGGAACCAGCCCTGGGAGCCCCCCAGGAGAGGGAGCAGGAAGCTGTCACGGTGACGCTTAAAAGGGCAAGTCATTTTGAAGGTGCTGAGGGGCCCCACTGTCTCTCTATGAAGACCTTGACCAAGTACGTTAACAAACAGATGAGCCATCGCCCCAGTGGCTGCTGGGTCAAGATTTTTCAGGCCTGGTTTCTCAGATCTGTGGGCTCCTGCTGCTCGTGGGCCTCCACGACTAGTGATTTGAGGGCGCACCATCTGCATGGTCCTAAAAAGACCTGGGGGGTAGAGGACGAAGTGTCCGGCACTTGCTGAAAACGGGCCCTTCTAAAGCATCTCGTGTTGGGTGCCCAGACTGGCTAGACATTTTGGGGGGCCTTGGTGGGTGAGGGAGAGAGGTGCTGCAGCTGGGAACTAGGGACTGTGCGTGGGATGGGGACGAGCAGCTGGGAGGTCCGTGGGGTCTCTGGATGGAGCTACACCAAGGGACGTGTGAATGCCATTTCTCGCTGGCTGCTGAGAAGGGGAGGAAACCAGGCAAGGCAAGAGCAGATGGAGGCGGAATTGCCCTGGTCTTTTGGCACGCTCTCGTTGCCCGATTCTGGCTTCGCCGGGGAGAGGGACTCAGGAAACCCTGGGGAAGATTCAGTGGCAGGAGATGAGCGGAGCCTGAAGAGGGATTTCAGTAGAGGCAGCATCTGGGGCCGGGCGGATTCTGGGCTGCAGTGGGGCCTGAGAACGAAGGCGCATGTGTCTGATCACCATACCGAACGCTTCAGAGGGGGAGCGGCGTCCGTCTGGCAGTGGAAAACCTTGAAACACAATGAAGAGTCTGCCAGCATCTTAAAGACTAACAAAACATGTTGATGGGACTGGGAGCTTTCCTGCGTACAACCCACTTCAGATGACTGGAGTATTCAAAATCCAGATCCAAGAATAAATAGGGGGTGGGGGCAGGGGAATAGTGAATTAGTGGTCGAGTTACAAGAAGCTGACGGGATGCAAATGTTCTTCAGTACCCCTTGTTTGGTTGGTTAAGTGGTTAGGATTGGAAGGCAGGGTGCTAGCCAGGTAATGTCTTTATTCAGACCTTTGTGATGGCTCCCAAACTTGTAAATGAAGCTAAGTTCCAAGGCATTGCTGTGTGTTTGGCATGTGGAAAAGTGTCTTGTCCCTCTTGGCGGATCCTGCCGTGCTGGGGGAAGGGATTGGAGGGAGGGTATCCGCCTCGGCCGTCTCAGCTCTGTACCAGTGCCCCTGTGGTGGGGGCAAGCCTGGTGCAGTTGCATTGGTGGCTTCTCTTCTGGGCCTGGCAGGCACTCCTCTGCAAACCCTGCTAGCGCTGGCTCCCAGGTGGATGCAGGCAAAGCCTTGGTCACTTTCCTGTGCCCAGGGATGGGTAACAGCTGCTGGAGGACTTGATCACACCAGGCAAGGGTATTGCTGCAGTGATGGTCTTGCAGGCCGGTTCTTATGGTTCGCTTCCGAGTTGCAGGTGGGGGCCTGATTTTATGGGGTGCATGTACTAAGAGATGCACAAAGCAGGCAAGGGAAGGCTTCTTATCCCCATTGGACAGAGTGAGCAGTTGGCACATGGTCATAAAATTGAGCGGTGGGGTCAAGGTGCTGTCTGGCCATCTGCATGCTAATTCCCCGCTCTGCCACAGACTGCCTGTGCCACCTTGGGTGAATCACTTAGCCACTCCCTGCCTCCGTTTCCTCCATCTGTACAACAGAGATAATAGCCCTTGCCTGCCTCCCAGCAGGGCTGTGAAGGTGACCAGCTGGGAGGTATTCAGGGTCTCTGGTGTACGGATGGTATAAATGCCTTAGGTCTCCTGAGCCCTGGGCAGGTGCTTTTTCCCCCAAACCCCGCTCTAGGAGCTGGCATTGCAGTGGTGGGATCAGCTGAGCAATAATCCCTGCTCTTCTCTGATGGGGAAAGGCTGGCGGGCTCTGAGGGGGCGTTTTCTCCACCCTGGGCATCTGGCAGCCTGCGGGGAAACCAGCACGGCCCCCGGGGGCGCATGAGGCGGCTTTTGGCATTTTGGTTTTTGTTCCAGGGCAAAACTCAGAACCCAAAATGTTTCCCACCAGCCAGAAGGGGAGGGAAAGAGCCCCCTCAGCTCACCCTCTGGTTTGGACCTGCAGGTCCATCTCCCACCTGCCAGCCCTCCTGAGCTACCATTGCCTTTGGTTCAGCGGTTGCCAGGCCAGGAGGGCCCCCAGCAACCATCTAGCCTGTATCACGTGCGCCGGAGCCCTGCCCCAAGTCATCCCAAGAGCACACCGAGGCAGGGCTGTAAAATGTTTCACTTCTGATGAACTGACACCTTCCCACGTTTAAAAAAAATAAATCCTTGGCCCCCAAATTGCGCCCCCCCCAGCTTTAGAGACCAGCTGCATCATCTGGGGGAGCTGAACGCAGGGCTCCGTGCCTCGCAGGCTACCTGGGGAGCCGGGGCGTGCACCAGAAGCCCTTCCTCCAGAGAGGTTCTGAGCCAGTGCCTTTTTAGGGCTGCATCCTGTCATGACTGGCACCGGGGGGACTGCTGCCATTCAGCTTTCTGTGGAGCTGCTCCTTGGCTATTTATAGCTGGCTTATATTCGCGGTGCTTTTATGCTCAATTGTTTTCATGCCTGCACCTCTCCCTTTAGTGCAGCGGTTGCTGTTATTGCCTATTATTATTATTACTCACGTCTGGGTATTTTTTCCCCCTATTGTCCTAAATTGCCTATAAAAATCCAGCCGAGCTTTGCAATCAAGAGAAGGAAAAACACAGAAATACTGGCACAGAATGAGTGTCGGTGCCCCTACCTCTCCCACAGCCCTCCTGCAGGGCTCTGCAAGCTGGAGAAACCGTGGTTTGGAGCGATTGGCATAAGAGACCCAGGTGAAATTAGGAAGAGGGTGAGGCTACAAACCTGGGCTTTGTCCTGGATCAGGATGAAACGTCAAAACCTTGGGATATTTTGTGGAATGACCTGCCAGAAATTTGTTATGAGTGGATCCTGCCCATGGCTGTTATACTACGATCCCGGCAGCTGTCAACCTGATCTAGTCAAACCACAGCACGCAGGTAATGTCTCCCAGGAATGCTGACTACATCAATAGGTGCCCCCGAAATTGGTCCGGGTGGCTGCATCACCATGCCCTAACCCAGGTCTGCTCCACGGGAAACGTTCAGCCGGCCCCAGACATGACTCCCCCTGAGGCTGCCTAGCAAGTCAGTGGCAGAGGGAGGACCAGCCTCCTGCGTGCCGCAGTCAGGGGGTTAGCCCCTAAACCCCAGTGTCTTCACCTCAAGAGGCAAACTTGTCCGTGGGGCAATTCCCCGGATGTCACCAGCGTTACGGCAGGGGGCCCAGCTGGAGGCATGGAGCTGGCTACTTCAGGCCAGGAGGGGTCGTGGGGATCACTGAGGCTGTTTCCCTGCATAACATAGGCCCTGACCCCTCTGCTGGAGAGCCCCACAGGAGGAGGGGAGGGGCCACGCTGCAGTGGCCTGGCTTGCTGCTGTGGGGGGAACCAGGAGCTGGGTGTGCCCTGGTCCGGCCAGTGTAACACACCTGGCTTCACTGCTGCTAGGAAAAGCCTCCCGTGGGTTAAGAGCACCCGTGCTCCTGCCCATCCCCTCTAGCGCCGGGAGAGCACAAGGGGCCGGAGCCTGGCGCTGGGAACAGACCCGGATCCCCCACCATTACCCTCACCGCTGGAGTCCCAGGAGCTGTGTGCACAGCTGCGGATCTGGCCTGTTGGAAGTAGGGAGGGGAATGGCTAACCAGAAACCTGTGCGGGGCTGGAGCAACCCCTGTTGAGGTGGGCCCAGGCACCCCACAGGCAGGGGCTGCTCTCACCTGGATATGGGGCCCTGCTGAGGGCTGGCCGGGCACCCTACAGGCAGGGGCTGGGAATCCTGGGGGCTGCTCCGGCCGGACTGGAGCAGTCACCAGCCTGGGTCCCGCTTTAGCCAATTAACTGGTTAAGCGAACGTTTAACCAGTTAACAGAGTAACTGGGCTTTCACATCCCTAGTCTAAAGGCTTTAGCCCTGAGCCAGGGGGCTGGACCGATGCGCATAGAGGGGAGGCTGAGGGCCACTGGACCAAACTGTAACCCCGTGTAGGACGGAAACCTCTTCAAGCCGGGGTGCTACCGCACCCCCACCCCGATTTTCAGCTCTTGTGCCGGTTGGCTGGGTCTACACTGCAGTGCAAAGCTAACTCGGGCTCAAGCCTCCCCTCTCTTATGTCTACACACACAGTGCGCTAACCCAGGGCGCAGACGCAGGTCTCAGGACCCCATGGGGGTGGAGGGTCTGAGCCTGCGTCGAGCAGGGACCCAGGGCTCAAGCCCTCTAGCTCTGCCGTGTCGTCTCAGCCGTGCTGGGCTCCGGCTCCGGGAGTTTTCCAAAAGTATCGCCTGGGTGCTCCGGTCAGTCAGAGCAAAGGGCTAGAGCGGCCACCTGTGGGGAGGCTGCAGGGAATTCTGGGATGGGGTGGCTGCACTCGCGCCCACATAATGCAATGCACACTTTGGTGCCCCCGGCCGGGACCCAGGGTTCAACAATTCCTGACCGGGGGGTCTAACCGAGCATAGCCGCTCGAGTCTTGTGTTAAACCCAGGGGCTGCACCACAATCCACCACCGGTGGGCTGGCCCTGCCCGTAACCCTGCGGCTGGCCCATGGCAGCTGGCTACGGGGCTCTGTAATCGCAGTGTAGACATTCGGCGCGGCCGGGAGTCCTCGCTCTGGCACCCGGAAGGGATCCCAAAGCTCAGGCTCCAAGCTGAGCCCGCATGTCTGCACAGCAAGGTTAGAACCCTCAAACCTGAGCCCCATGAGCCCAAGTCAGCTGATGGGGCCAACCGCAGGGGTTTAGTGGCAGTGCAGACTTACCCTGGCAAGCATCAAGTAACCCTGTGGTGGAGCTGACTTTTGTGTGGGGTGTGTGAGAGAGACCCCTGTTCCACCCCCTCCCGGTTCCTCAGCCTCCTGGCAATGTCTCTCTCTCCCAGCCCCTCTCTCTGCGGGGCGGTCGCGTTCTGCAGGCGCCGCATGATCCAGCGGTTGATGAGCATCTGAACTGGGGGCAGGCCTGGCTGGTTGGACGGGCGCGTAGGTCCGGGTTTGGAATTCCCTGCCCTGCTTCTTTCCCGGGGGATTCGCGCAGGTGGCTTCCCACAGTTGCATTCCCCGTTCCCTCTGTCCTGGGCTTTGCAGGAGACTGAACAAGGAGGAGACTTCCCAGGGGTTTAATGCACGGCCGGCCTCTTCCAGGCTGCAATGTGGGGGCTGCGTTTTACAAGCCAGGCAGTTATATAAAAATCCCCTGGATCCTTCCTATAATGTATATGCTAAGGCGTGTGAGGAGGCAATCATTCGTGAGCTGGCGGCTCCCCCAACCCCTGTTTCCCAGGCCTGGACGCTGCCTGTGCAGCTCTGCCACAGGACCTCAGTCCCAACCCATAGCCCCTGCCAGCGCCCTCGAGCCTCGGCCGGACCCCCTGCACCTACAGCTCCACTCCAGCAGTGCTGCCCGCTATTGGTGGTGGGAGAAGGTAGGGCTGGGAGAGGCAAGTCCCCAGCCCTGCCCCCTTCTGACCAGGCTCCGCCCCCACAGCAGCCAAGCCACTCCCCTCCCCCCAGCACCACAGGGAGGTGGGGCACTGCGCGGCCCCAGAGTGCATGGGCACTGGGGGAAGCCACACCGAGTGTGGGCGGGGCTAGGCTGGCGGTTTGGGAAGGCAATGCCCTCCCCCGCCTCACATACATGCTGCTCACGCTCTTACTTTGCTCCTACAGGAGCAAAGCACAAGCCACCACATGCCTGGGGTTGTGCGCCACGGAGCCACCCAAACCCGCTGATCGGAGAAAGTGAGGCCCAGTTCTCCTGTTACCCTCTCCCGTCCGGCCTTCGCTTCCCCACGCTCAGACCATCTCTCGCGTACACCCGCCAGTAGCTCCAGCTGCAGCCTCGGTACCTGGATGTGGGGTGTCGCTGGAAGGTGGAAAGCCAGCCTAGGCACAGCGTGGCCAGCCCCAGCTGCCTCTGCTCCCCCCAGCACGGAGCCGAGCCATTTGGCACCCCTTTCTCTCTGGGGGTATGTCTACACTACCCCGCTAGTTCGATCTAGCGGGGTAATGTATGCATACCGAATGTGCAAATGAAGCCTGGGATTTGAATTTCCCGGGCTTTATTTGCATAAGCCGGCCGGCGCCATTTTTAAATGCCGGCTTGTTCGAGGCGTACAGATAGTTCGGAATGGCTTGCTAGTTCGAACTATCTAGCCCGTGCTGCGTGTAGCCGCGCGGCACAGGGTTCGAACAAGCCGGCATTTAAAAATGGCGCTGGCCGGCTTATGCAAATAAAGCCCGGGAAATTCAAATCCCGGGCTTCATTAGCAAGTTCGGTATGCATACATTACCCCGCTAGTTCAAACTAGCGGGGTAGTGTAGACATACCCTGGCTGGGCTTGCCGCATTGCTGAGGAAATGCGATGCTGTCCGCAGCACAGGTGGAGCCCACGGATACCGTGTCTGGGCAGCTTTGCTGGCTCAGCTGCCCTCGGACTTCCTGTGCAAGGACATGTGGAGGAGGAGGGGTGCTTGTGATGCTCTGGGGGGGATGGGCCAGTGGATGGGGGGCCAGCTGTGGGGCAGAGAGCACTGTGCTTGCTTCCTTGCACCATTGTCTTGTGTGACCGTGGGGTCTCTGGGCCTCAGTTTGCCACCAGTGAGAAGGGGAGAATTGTTCTTTACCTCGCTTGCCTGCTAGAGCTGGGGGGTTGGACTGCGCTCCGGCTCAGCACCGTACGGTACCTGGGAGGAGTCCCCTTCCCTGGGGCAGGTCCTTGGGGGGTGGGTAAGCCATTGGCTTGTCTGCCTCCTGGAGCCGCACCTCTCTGAGCCTTCAGCCGGCCTGACTCTTGCCATGGGCCCTGCAGGGAGGCTGCTCGCTCTGGGTCCCAGGGCCTCCACTCCCAGAGGGAATAGGGCAGCCTCCTGTCTAGACCAGAGCGACTCTCTGCCCGTGTAAAGCAGAAGGGCTCATTGAGCGTCTGAACCCAGCTCAGGAGCCACCCTCGGGTCTAGCGGCCCTCCGCCCCACACACCTAGGTCTCTGGCTGGCGGGGGGTGCTGGCTGCTCTCCCCCAGCATTCACGACTGCCCCCCCTTCCAGCTGGGCATCCGATATCCCGCTCTGTCTTTTGTCTTCTGGCCCTCAGCCTCCTGTCCTGGCAGCCTCTCCTCCCGTCCCTCCTTTGCCTCCCCACTGGCTGGAACTGGCCCGTCAGGTCACCGGGCACCGCTCGCTGCAGCTCAGGGTCTCCTCAACCTCCCGCTGGCTGTGACTTCCAAGCTGGGCTTTCTGGTCCCCACCTCCGAGGTATCCATGCGCCAGGCTGTTCGCTGGCCCCCTGTAACAGCCTCCCTCTTCCACCGCCTCATTAAGCCCTAACACAAAAGGAAACAGCCCCCAGCCCTCGGCGTGCCAATCAGTGCCCACAGCAAGAAACACCCCCACACGCACACACTTCATCCGAGGCCACGCGGTGCCCCTGGCAGGTGGGAAGGGGATGCATGTTTCTGTTTTGATCAGAGCCGACTTCCTTCCAGAATGGAGGGCTCCTTGTGGCTCTCACGTGACTGGGAATGGTGCATGTCCTGCAACGCCAGCCTCCTCCAGTGGACGCAGGCTGGCCCTTTCTTCCCCCACCGCACCACCAGGGGCGGGGACATGGACTTGCCCATGTGCACCGTGGGCGACGCTGCCTTCCCCTGGCTAAGGAAGCCCTGCCCGGGACACCTCGCCCTCACCTGCCTGGACATCGGAGACCAGAACATCCTGTTGGCGGTGGTGGCCTGATGTGGGGAAGTGCCCACAGGGGCCCCATCCTGTTTCGATTTGGACGGGAGGCTCCGAGGGCTGCGCCGTTTCTTAAACCAGCAGCTGCCTGCCTGTCGGTGGCCCACGCTCGGGATTCTTTATCCAGCAGTGTGCACTGTGCCCGGGGCCCCTGGGAGCGCTGCGCCATTGGTTGGGGAGGCCAAAGAGGTGCAGGGTGACCTACGGTGGGTACTACTGATGCAGGCCTGAGTCTGCAGCTAGTTCTGCCGACTGCCCGCCAGCACAGACAGGCCCCTCTGAAAATCTGGCCCCCACAGAGTGCGCTGGGGCTTGTCGGGGCAGATAAACGTCTCCTCCCACCTGGCGCATGTGGGAGTCAGCACATCAGCAGCCATGGAGTGGCCTGAGATGGGCCATGGGGGTGCCTGGGCCTGCAGGAGACCCCTTTGAATGGCCTCGTCCTTTCAGATCCATGGGCAGTCTCCCCGTCCTCGATCCAGAAGCCAGACCTGCCAACCTCATACACGAGGCGGAATTCCTGGGTGCAAAGCCCCGCCTTTTGGCCACGACTTGGCACTGTGACATTCTTGCGGATCACATGGGTGTACTCCCCATCTGCAGGGGTAGCTGCTCCTGGTGATGCTGGATGCACAGGCAGGATGGGCTGTGGTAGGAACCGTGTGCAAAGGAGAATGAACCCTGGTCTGGCTCTTAGAGGAGAATACGGCAAGTCGGGATGCCGGGCTCCTGAGCCAGGCCTGGCTGTAACCACAGGGTTGTCTCCCGGAGGGCTCCATCTTTGTGCCATCCACAGGAAGGGGGAGGAGCTGTGGGTTGCGGCTGAATCGGCTGGGGAGGCATGTGTGCAGAAAGCAGGGCAGGGCGATTCAGCCAGAGGGGTCCAGAAACTGCCAGGTCATGGACATACTCAGTAGCTGGTGCGGAAGCTTTCATGAAGGGGCAGCGGCGCGCCCTCCCCTCCCCCCAGAGCCAAGCCAAGTGAGAGAGAAGGGCAAGTTATAAAGGCAGGAATTCGAGAACTCTCTGGATTGACTGGCTGATCTATATAGGACAGAGATGGTGGGGTCCCAGTGCTTGCGCCCCTTTGGATACCGGCTACAGAGCCAGTTTTTCAGCTGCCAAACAGCTTTGCCGGGTATGGATATGGGGTGTGGTAGGGTGTAATTGTGTGTGCAGTAGGGTGTGAAGGCGTATGTAATAGGGTGTGAAGGAGTGTGCGATGTAGGGTGCTGAGGCCCCTTTTCTGGCACCTCTGTTGAACTGTTTGCTGAAGAGACCAGAGCGCTATCTTATTCTGAATTTGCAAAAAGCATTCCACCCAGTTAAGTTTCAAGAGGATTGTAAGTAAAGCCCTGAATGGAGGTGTGACTAGCTTCCAGCCAGCTTCCAAGAGATACTGATGATAAAGCTATTGGGTAGCTGGTGGCTACACTCACTTCTTTGCTGCTATGTATATTTAAATGCAGCATTTCAACACCTCTGCCCGTTTCCCAGCACACACATCCAAACCCAAACCTTGACAGTAAACAGGATTCTAGAATCCTTTACAGCTGCATGCCCTCCCTTGGGTTAACAGCTGGCCTGTGAGGGCAGAGAGTCTGGGTGAAATGCCGCAAGGCCTGTGTGGGTGAGGCCCAGCTGGCTATAACTGGACAAAACACAGCCGATCTCTGGCAAGTGCCTTCAGCGCACTGTGGTCCCTGAGCATCACACGGGCCTCGCTTCTGCCTTCTAATCGCCAGCAGGCAGCTGCGCGGGGGAAGGGGTGGCCGCTGACAAGCCTTACGAGGCTAGTTCTTTGGGGGTTGCTCAGAACTGGGCACACAGACAAGCTGCTTGCCCTGCAAACAGCTGATCGGGCTTTTTGTGTCCATCTGCACAGTCTCCTCTGCGCCCCAGGCTTGTCCCTGCCTCCCGCTGGTGTGCGGCTTCCACTCCAAGCCGCCGTCCGAGGGTGGATTCGTGGCAGCTGCTGCACGAGGAGGGAAATCCTGCCTGTGTTTGGCCCTTGACATCTCCCGGGCCCAGATTCAGAGTAGTCTACCTGCCCTGCCCACTGCGCCACTCCCAGCCTGGAGCAGGGCAGGGGAAGGTTGTCTTAATGCATATGTACAGCACCTAGGGCAGCAGGGAGCATCACTTGCCTGGGGGTAGCGAGCTGGTGGTATAATGGGTCACCTGTCCCCCCCCTCCCCAGCATCTCATGATGCTGGCCATTGTTACGCCATGGAACTGCACTTCTTCTGTACGTCTCCCTTAACGTCCCTTCCCCCCATCACAGCTTGGCTGAATCTCCCCCCAGCCGGTGAATCTCCCCCCCCCCCCGCCCGATCCGGCGCCTGGCTCAGCAGCCGCAAGCCATAAATATCTCCTGTGAGCAGATTTACTCTCCTGCCGATGGTTCTTTCGCTTGAGTGGATTATCTGGCACTGGGAATAAGGAATGGCTCTGCTGTCCTCTCCCAGGGCTGGAGAGAAATACAGCTCCAGACCAGGCCATCCCCGATGGCTCCTTTCCAAAGCTGAGCTAGGGCTCCGGGTTTGAGTTCTGGTGGCACGAGTGGACTCGACGTGAACAGAGTCAGAAAAGAGGCAGGGCCCAGGCCTAAGAGAGTGGGGCTGGGGTCTGAGGTCAATTGAGCAGGGCTTGGAGGGGAAGTGCAGTGCATTGCAGTGGATCTGGGGTCTGAGGTCAATTGAACAGGGCTTGGAGGGGAAGTGCAGTGCATTGCAGTGGAGCTGGGGTCTGAGGTCAATTGAACAGGGCTTGGAGGGGAAGTGCAGTGCATTGCAGTGGAGCTGGGGTCTGAGGTTAATTGAACAGGGCTTGGAGGGGAAGTGCAGCGCATTGCAGTGGATCTGGGGTCTGAGGTCAATTGAGCAGGGCTTGGAGGGGAAGTGCATTGCATTGCAGTGGAGCTGGGGTCTGAGGTCAATTGAACAGGGCTTGGAGGGGAAGTGCAGCGCATTGCAGTGGAGCTGGGGTTTGAGGTCAATTGAACAGGGCTTGGAGGGGAAGTGCAGCGCATTCCAGTGGAGCTGGGGTTTGAGGTCAATTGAACAGGGCTTGGAGGGGAAGTGCAGTGCATTGCAGTGGGGCTGGGGTTTGAGGTTAAATGAGCAGGGCTTGGAGGGGAAGTGCAGTGCATTGCACTGGAGCTGGGGTCTGAGGTCAATTGAGCAGGGCTTGGAGGGGAAGTGCAGCGCATTGCAGTGGAGCTGGGGTCTGAGGTCAATTGAACAGGGCTTGGAGGGGAAGTGCAGCGCATTGCAGTGGAGCTGGGGTCTGAGGTCAATTGAACAGGGCTTGGAGGGGAAGTGCAGTGCATTGCAGTGGAGCTGGGGTCTGAGGTCAATTGAACAGGGCTTGGAGGGGAAGTGCAGTGCATTGCAGTGGGGCTGGGGTCTGAGGTCAATTGAACAGGGCTTGGAGGGGAAGTGCAGTGCATTGCAGTGGGGCTGGGGTCTGAGGTCAATTGAACAGGGCTTGGAGGGGAAGTGCAGTGCATTGCACTGGAGCTGGGGTTTGAGGTCAATTGAACAGGGCTTAGAGGGGAAGTGCATTGCATTGCAGTGGGGCTGAGGTCAAATGAGCAGGGCTTGGAGGGGAAGTGCAGTGCATTGCACTGGAGCTGGGGTTTGAGGTCAATTGAACAGGGCTTAGAGGGGAAGTGCATTGCATTGCAGTGGGGCTGAGGTCAAATGAGCAGGGCTTGGAGGGGAAGTGCAGTGCATTGCAGTGGGGCTGGGGTCTGAGGTCAATTGAGCAGGGCATAGGGGGGAAGTGCAGCGCATTGCAGTGGAGCTGGGGTCTGAGGTCAATTGAACAGGGCTTGGAGGGGAAGTGCAGTGCATTGCAGTGGGGCTGGAGTCTGAGGTCAAATGAGCAGGGCTTGGAGGGGAAGTGCAGTGCATTGCACTGGAGCTGGGGTTTGAGGTCAATTGAACAGGGCTTAGAGGGGAAGTGCATTGCATTGCAGTGGGGCTGAGGTCAAATGAGCAGGGCTTAGAGGGGAAGTGCAATGCATTGCAGTGGGGCTGAGGTCAAATGAGCAGGGCTTGGAGGGGAAGTGCAGTGCATTGCACTGGAGCTGGGGTTTGAGGTCAATTGAACAGGGCTTAGAGGGGAAGTGCATTGCATTGCAGTGGGGCTGAGGTCAAATGAGCAGGGCTTGGACGGGAAGTGCAATGCATTGCAGTGGAGGGGCAGAACAGGGTAGGGAAATGATTGTTCCATCCCACAGACAGGTTGGAAATTTGTTCCCTTCCTGAACCCTGGTGAAACATCATCTCCGCGTTTTTCAGATGCCGGGCGCCTGAAACGAACTCTGTGTCGGGTCAGCCCAAACATTTTGTCCTGAGGTCGACCTGTCTTGTGCTGGTTTCGACCTTTTAAAAAACAGTTTCCCAGGTATGAATGCCTGGCACTCTGCAATCAAACGGCCATGTCCAAAGGAAACTTTTTGTTAAAAACCCCCCAGAAATGTTAAAGTGTTCCCACCATTTCAGACGTTGTCTTTGAACAAAAGACAGGGCTCGTATGTTTATGGCAGGGCTCTTCTGAGACGGCCTGTGACAAGCCAAACCAACGTGGAATATGCTGGTGAGGGGACAAGCGCTGGGAGAGGCACTCTCCGTTACTACAGGGAATGCTTTCCCAGGTCTTGCCTGCATGCTCGGGGCTAACAGGTCGCCATATTTGGGGTCAGGAGGAAATTCCTCCCTTGGGTCACATTGGCCGGGACCCGCGGAGGTTTTTGCCTCCTTTGCAGCCTGGGGCCCGGGTCACTTGCAGGTTGAACTAGTGTGAATGGTGGATCCTCTGACTGATTTGAGGACATCGGTCACTCTGCCGGCGGCGAGCAACCTGTCACTGGAGTGGGTGGGAGACGCCCTGTAGCCTGCAACGGGTGGCAGGCCAGACTAGATGATCATGGTGGTCTCCTCTGGTCTGAGCCTGAGTCGAACCCTAACCTAGCCAGAGCCTTGGGCCCTTTAAATTGCTTCCGCAAGCCCCATGTGGCGTGGTGTGCTGTGGATGGGGGGCGTGGCGTGGCTCAGGGGATACCCCACCCACCCTTCCACTCATTGACCAGCCCCTTCCAGGAGGATGGAGCCTCTCCCCCCTTGCCCAGGGGCCCAGCAAGTCTATTGGCTGGCCTGCTGCTGGTGCCGGCTCTGGAGAAACCTGGCCTGGGCCGGGAGCACTTGGCTGTAGTCTCCAGCCAAGCCCTGCAGGGTTCCCTCTGCTCCCGAGGGCCGTGGGTCCCAAGGCCAGAATGGACTGATCTGATCACCTGACCCGCTGCAGCACAGCGGCCGGAGAATTTCAGCATCCTATGATGATGGGTGCACCTGTGAGCCCCTCGTCAAGGATCAGGGCCCCACTGAGCTGGGCCCCGCCCATACAAATAGCGCAGAAGCCTGTCCTTGCTGGCGAGGGGTCAGACGTGTAGGGCTGGACGGGATCTCAGTGAGCTGCGGCTGGATGAGGGATCTGCTCGGACAGAGGGTGAAGGGGAAGACGCAGTCACAGCTGGGCAGAAAACCAGACCACTCCCTTTGCTCCTTCACATAGAAACCTAAACTAGCCCCACGGCGCCCAAATTCCCTCTAATCTGAGCCAGGGCCGGGTCGGCCTGTGGCTGTGAATTGTGCTGAATGTTCCCTCAGTTATCCAGCACTTCAGTTAGCCAGAGCTGCCCTCCGGGACATCTGAGCCATCAAAGCAGTGCTGCGTTCGTGCATACGGGAGCCCCTGCATCGAGCCAGTCTGCCAGCATTAAACCAACCTCCCATGCAGGTTTGCCAAGTAACCGTTAGCACCCTGAGGCTGCAGGAAGGGTCTTCTGAGATGTCGGTGGCTGGCGGCTGAGTGGATCCATGCTGCACTGTAACCCGATTAGGGCTGTAACCATGTAGTCGATTAACCGATAAGCAAAAGCGTACAGGTTAATGCTAGAGACAACACACATTTCCCTCCCCCACCCCTTGCCAGTACATTTTTTAGCAGGCTGGCCAGCAGCCTGGCTCAGTCCCATCTTGCGATGGGTCCAGGACCTACCCCTGCTGTGGCTCTGCATTTAAAGTGTATTAGGAGCTGGGCGGGCAGGCAGCTCAGGCCGGGTCCTGGAGCTCAAACCCCACCCCCAGATAGGGCCACCTTGTGCTGCTGCCTCTGATGGGGAGGCAGCAGCGCGGAGTGCCAGGGGGCTCCTTGGGAGTGGAGTCGGAGCGTGTTGGCTGCTAACCCCACCCTTGAGGACTATAGAATAGTCGAGAAGCCGATAAGAATTCATGGGGTTAATGGGCTGCTCATTTAACATCCCTAAACCAGATACATGCGTAATCTCTTCTGACACTTAGTCCACAACTCCTAAATCACAGCCAAGGCCAACATCTGGCTGAAATGCACCTAAATGTTCCATCAGGCCTCGTGCACGCACAACCGCCTTTTGGCCAGACCTTCCCCTTCTCCTACATGTCCTCAAGCCCTCGCTGAGAAACCCTCCATCTCCCCAGCCCTCCCCCACACTGCCGGTTCGACATTCTTCCCGATCCTGCTGGAGGGTTACTCCTTCCGCCCACCAAAGGGCTCCGCGGACCCGTGTTCAGTTCACGCCTCCCCCAAACTGCTTTCTAGCACTGGCCGAGTATGGCAGCTGTGCTGTTAGGGGTGATTGCCGGGGGTATGTTTAGGAAGTTTGAATTATAGCCCTTCACTCGTGTCTGGGAGCTCCTGCTAAAGTGATCTGCATCTGCTTGTTTTCCTCTGTCCCCATGTGTCCCTCGCTAGCTAGCCAGCGCTCCATTTCCCCCTCCATCCAGCTGTCTGGCTAGCTCTGCAGGTCCCCACTTAGAGTACGTCTACACTAGCCCCCTAGATCGATCTAGGGAGGCTAATGAAGGCGACCGAAATTGCAAATCAAGCCCGGGATTTAAATATCCTGCGCTTGATTTGCATGCTCCTGGCCGGTCGCCATTTTAGAAAGTGACTAACACGAAGTAACTGCCGTGAAACAGGATTCCGGAATAAAGCCCTAAATTGAATTAGGTGGTATTTCTCGTGGAATGAGGTTTACCAGCTAATTCGATTTAGGGGCTTTATTGTGGAATCCCGTTTCACTGCCGCATGTAGACGCGGGCAGTTACTTTGGACTAGTCACTTTCTAAAATGGCGACCGGCCGGGAACATGCAAATCCGGCACGGGATATTTAAATCCCGGGCTTGATTTGCAATTTCGGTTGCCTTCATTAGCCTCCCTAAATCGATCTAGGGGGCTAGTATATGTACCCTTAGCTAGCTAGTATGGAAAAATATGATGGAAATATCATATATTGTACTGCTCTAAATGTCCATGTCCTGTTCCCTCACTGCTTGGGGTAAGAACAACGCAATGTTCAAAATGAATTGAGGCCCGGGGGGCTGTCATTGTACAAAGGGGAACCCGGTAATCTGGGGTGGCAGATACATTTCCTAATCATAATTTCCAAGCATGTTACCAAGAGGGTAGGTAGCCTCATGGCCATGTCAGGTTATGATCACAGTGGACCCTTCTGGCCTTGGAATCTGGGAGTTGTTCCCATTTTACTGATTGGATAACTGAGGCAGAGACCCAGACAAGGTCCCACAGTGAGCTGGGGCATGGCTGGGACCGCATTCCACGTCTCTGGAAGCCCACTTCCTGGCTCAGTTCTATTTGTATTCCAGCAGTAAGCAGAGGCCTTAGCTGACAGTGGGGAGGGGTGTGTCTATGCCGGCAGGTGCTGTATGTAACCCTAGTGAGACACAAAGTGCGGAGTGGAAGAAAGAACATAAGAGTGGCCATATTGGGTCAGACCAACGGCCTATCCAGCCCAGTATCCTGTCTGATAACAGTGGCCAATGCCAGATGGCCCAGAGGGAGGGAACAAAACAGGTAATCCTCATGTGATCCCTCCCCCATCACTCATCCCCAGACAAACAGAGGCAAGGGACACCGTTCCTACCCATCCTGGCCAATAGCCATTGATGGACCTAACCTCCATGAATCTATCTAGCTCCCTTTTGAACCCTGTTAAAGTCCTGGCCTTCACCACATCCTCTAGCAAGGAGTTCCACAAGTTGACTTTGGGCTGGGAGAAGAAAAACTTCCCCTTGCTTGTTCCAAACCTGCTGCCCACTAACTTCATCTGGTGACCTCTAGCTCTCATATTGTGGAAATAAGTAAATAACTTTTCTCTATTCACTTCTTCCACACCAGTCACAACTCTATAGACCTCCATCATATCCCCCCCGCCTTAGTCTCCTCTTTTCCAAGCTGAGATGTCTAAGTCTTTTTAATCTCGCTTCATAAAGGAAGAACTACTGACCCCACTTTACCAACAGAAAAGGAAGAGGCAAGCAATAACATTTTCAAAAGCTTTGAAATGACTGAGGCGCCTAAAGGCCATTTTTGCAAAAATGGGCAGAAATTGCATTGAAATTCAATAAAAGCGACGAGGAGTCCTGTGGCACCTTATAGACTAACTGAAGTGTAGGAGCATAAGCTTTCGTGGGCAAAGACCCACTTCGTCAGATGCATCACGAAAGCTTATGCTCCTACACTTCAGTTAGTCTATAAGGTGCCACAGGACTCCTCGTCGCTTTTGCAGATTCAGACTAACACGGCTACCCCCTCTGATAATTGAAATTCAATGGGACTTAGCCCCCTGGGGGCCAGATTTTAAAGGTATTTAGGAGTCTATCCATGCAGATAGGCTCTCAGAGGGGTTTTCAATCCCTTGGAGGCACCTCACTCCCCTTGAAATCTTTTGAAGGACCCATACGCCTAAGTCATTTGGGATCCGTTTTTCAAACACACCCAAGTGATTTGCCCAAGGTCACAGAGGAATCTTTGGCCAAGTCCCCCACTGCCTCCATATCTCCTGACTCCCTATCCAGTGCACAGGACACTTGACTACTCCCTCCCCCCTTTCTGGTCAGAAACTTTGTAAGAGAAAATGCCAGTTTGACAGAGTTACGGGAACACATCAATCTCAAATTTCACAGGATGGTGGTGGAACGATTTGAACAATAAAGTGAGGAGGATGGACCCAGTTGGGGCTTGGGCCAGGGATTCCTTTCAGCAAGTCACTTGCAGTACAATTTTCAAAAACTCCTCAGTGATTAGGAGCCTACATCCCTGTGATGGGGTAGACTAGGCCCGACGCCCCCTGCTAGGGGCTGGAGGCCTTGCCCCACTGTGGGGAAGATAGGTCCTCCAAGCAGAATAGAGTGGCTGTATCTGCTCCAGCCAATCAGGACCCAGCAAGCTGATATAAAATAAGCTGCTGGGCTAGGGCCTGGCAGTTCCTCACTGGAGCTGGACCCAGGCAGACCTAAGGGCTGACTGGGAGGACAGCAGCACCTTGGACAGCTCCAAGTGGACACTGGACTTCAGACCTGGGCCGAACCTGGTCCAGCGGGTGAAGACCAGCCGTTAATACACTGCACCTTGCAGAACCCTGGTCTGGGGGCAGGGAGAACTTGACGGCAAAGCCCAGAGAGAAAGGGCTGGACAGAGCTGCGTTCTGGGGAAGTGGGCCAGGGGACGAGACAGCAATAGACCACAGTGACCTACTTACAGGGTCCCTGAGCCAGGATCCAGAGTGGGCAGACCTGGGTCCCTCTCCCCCAGACCCCAACAGCCACAAGAAGGGTGTCAGAGGAAGCCTAGTCCCAGGCACCTGACCAGAAAGCTTTCTGGCACGCTTCCACTCCTAGGCTATGTCTACACTCGCGGCTTCTTGCGCAAGTAATATGCAAATGAGGCTAAGCGTGGAATATCGCCGAGCCTCATTTGCATACCTAATGAGCCACAATTTTTTTCAGAAGAGGCTCTTGCGCAAGACAGAGCTGTCTACACTGCCCCTTCTTGCGCAAGAAAAACCCTCTTGCGCAATGCCGTTCTTCCTGAAAAGTAATAGGTGTAACGGCACTGCACAAGAGGGTTTTTCTTGCGCAAGAAGGGGCAGTATAGACAGCTCTGTCTTGCGCAAGAGCCTCTTCTGAAAAAAATGTGGCTCATTAGGTATGCAAATGAGGCTCGATGATATTCCACGCTTAGCCTCATTTGCATATTACTTGCGCACGAAGCTGCGAGTGTAGACATAGCCTCTAGAGACCAGCCAAGCAGTGAAGTTGCAGACGTGCCCTCGGCCACAAAGGGGCGCTCACGAGAGGGCGAGCCCCTTCAGAGTCCCATTTTCAATGGCACTGTGGTGCCGTGGGCTTGGAATCTCTGCTCGGTCTCTGTCTGGCTCTTTGTCTCCTATAGACTGGAGAGTTTGTGTGTCCGTCTGCCTGCCGGTTCAAAAATCCCTCCTAAACAGTCTGAGCTACCACCAAATTCAGGACGCAGCTTCCTCTTCTCCTAACTTAAAGCAGGGCCAGGGGTTGGTTCTGCCTGGGATGGGCTTCTCATGAAACCAGACAGAATCGCAAGGCAGGTGAAAGGGGCTGGCTGGGGGTGCCTCCCTCCCCGAGGCTGCCCCAGCTCCGAGCCTCCCACTCCCCAGGTGCCCGTTAGGCAGGGCAATGGGGGATGCAGCTCCCTCTCCCCTCCCCTTCTGTTTGTATAGGAACATTGCTGGCTGTTCGCCTTTGGCAGGAAGCAAGGGAAAGTGCAGGGTTTACTGCATTCCTCACTCTGGCTGGGGAGCGCAGGGGCAGACAAACCTGGACCTACCTCAGCTGGGGGACATGCACCCTCCCCAGCTGTGCCCGCTGGAGCTGCAGTGGACATGGAGAGGTGCTTCTCGCCTGGTCCCATGCTGCTGCAGTGAGGGAGGGCTGGGGGTGTCCTCTCTCCCCAGTGCAGCTGCATCCTAAACCCCTCATGCCCAGGCCCACCCCAGACCAATGCTTTAAATGAAACCTGGACATTTTCATTTTATTTTCCCCAAAAACAACATTTAGTTAAGGACTCAATGCCGGGTAAATCTTCTACCCATTAAACCCCTGTTCCCTGCCTGTGGCACACAACGGGTTAGCCTCCGGAGGGCTCTGACACAGTGTAGGGAGACTTGGCAGAATTTGATTTTTATTTACCTTTATAGACAGAAATGATCAGTGTTTATTTTTAAGTGCTTATTTTTATTTGTGTGCACTTTACATTTTCCCAGTTGCAGAAAACCAGGGGGGATCAGACTTCAGGGGGCGGGAGACATGTGCGTGGCAGTAAAGGTTGAGCTGCCGAAAACTGAAGTTTTAGAACCATCAAACAGAAATTGTTAACATCACCTGTCAAAACAGACAAAGTAAATCTCCTTAAATGAACCTGGAATAAGTTCTCGAGCTGCATTTTTCTTAACTTTGTGGATTTTGATGATTATCGATGGAACTAGGCAGTTGTGGGTTTGTGTGGGCCTGGTGAAATTGACATTTGCTGACATTTATTTATAACAATCTAATCCTTCCAAGCCTAAATATAGATGATTGGGTTGAATAGACTAGGCTTAGCGGCCTGTGACATATAGAAGGACAGGCCAGATGCTCTGATGGACCATTCCAGCCTTAAACTCTAGGACTCTGTGATAAGTCAAAACAAAATATTTGGGGAATTAACAAGTAGTCCTGGGGCACCTTAGAGACTCACAAATATATTTTATCCTGAGCTTTTATGGGCAAAACCCACTTCTTCAGATGAGATGATCTCGTGTGGAGGAAAAAAGGGGGCCCCCTCAGAATAAGAAGGAAAAGGAAGGGGAAAAATGTCCTGTCAATTGTAATCCTGGTGCTAATGAGGTTGAGTGGGCTGGAAATGTCCCGTATTTACCTTCTAATGTCAATGGGGTGTTGAATGTAAGGGAAGCTGATGTTCGAATGTGTTGACTAGTTCAAGTCTTTTTCAGGCCAAGGGAGACAGTGTCAAATTTGCATGTGAAGGTCAGTTCCGCTGCCTGTCTCTGTGGTTGGCTTGTGAAATTCCTTTGTGGAAGGATGGTTACTTACAAGTCCATTGCTGCAGGTTAAGACCTTCCCCTCTGGGTTTCTGCGTGTTCCCATTTCGAATATCTGATTTGTATCCATTCATCCTTGGTGGCAGAGACTGTCCGGTTTGGCCAATAGCCATGGCAGAGGGGCATTGGTGGCACTTGCTGGCACAGCTCACATTAGAGGATGTGCTGGTGGATGAGCCTCTGATGCAGTGGCTGGCGCTTAGGGCCTGTGATGCTGTCGCTAGTGTAGATGTGTGGATGGAGTTGGCACTGGGGTTTGTTGCAAGGGGGGTGAGTGCGTCTGAGGTGTGGTTTGTAGCTGCTGGACAGGATTTGCTTCCGGTTGCGGTGCTGTCAGTAGGCCTGTCCCCCGAGGCCTGTGAGAGGGAAGTGTCATTTTCCAGGAGAGGTGGCGGATTGTCAAGGATGCCCTGGAGGGGTTGAGCTGGGGGCTGTCAGGGATGGCCGGTGGGGTTCTTGCTGGGCCTGTCTCGAAGAAGCAGATTGTTTCATTTAGCCAAAAAATCCCAAGAGTTGGACACTTTGCTCCGATGTGGGATGCTCTGAAACTCTGAGCTTGCAGAACATTCTCCCAGGGGGAAATTCTGCATTGTGGACGGCTCGGCTGCCTAGCTCTGTCCAGCCGCACTCAGTGAAAAGAAAGCCAGCAAAAGCCAGAGTGGCTCTGGCGCCTGTGTAGTGAAGGAGAGGCAGTGCATGGAGCCTTGTGGTCGAACAGCTCTACAGGGCCTTTCCCAGCTCACTGGGACAGCGCTCCGATCCTGGACGGGTAATAAAAACAGCTGCCTGCCCTGGCTGGTCTCTGCCCACAGAGGCTGCCAGCTGAGAGCCATGCAATAAGAAAGCCGGCCTTATAATTAAGCAATCAGACAAGGCTGGGAAGGCCGAGCCGTCAGGAGACAAGTGCTTGCGTGGGTCAGCCCATTGTGGAGGGAAAGCTGGCTCTGAGGGCCTCTTCTCAGACAGGGCCTCCGGCAACGGCTCTGCGCTGGGCCTGGCGGGGCTGCGGCAGACACAGCCCTGCTCCCACAGTGCAGGAGGCAGGCTCATTGGGGGGTGGGCCGGCTGCTCCTGAGCTAAGCTTCTCTCTGCTGGCTGCGAAGGACGAGGCTCGGACCATTGTAAGGCGGCAGCCAGGTGTGGCGGATGGGGGCCCAGAGGGCACTGGCTGCGGTGCAGAGCCGCATCGCCCCAGGGGCAGCCCTGGAGGGCTTGGGCCCCTAGGCCGCCATGGAGTCTCCCTTCTCCCTTTGTAGCCGGCGCCTCTAGGAGGCAGCTCCAGCACTCAGGAGAACACAGGGATCGCGGTCACCCATGTATCCTTCCTCGGCCTCTGCATCACCCCGAATTAACCGCCCCCCGTGTGGGGCCAGATCCTGCTCCCCCGATTCAGGAAGGGTCCTGGAGGGGTGTTTCGAGCTCAACCCTTCAGTTACTTAGACCTTAGTGGATTTCTCAAGCATCCCCCTGTTCCCAGCATTGTTTGCAGGCCGCTTCCAGAGCCAGGCAAAGCCAGAAAGTAGGGTTTGTAGGGATCTGGGTGAAGTTTCCTTTCAGTTTAAGGCCCGGTGGATTCCCTCCCTGCCGAGGTCCCCTCGGTGCCATGCGCTGAACAGCCCCCAAAACGTGGGGGCAAAGATCATCTCTTGAGGGGGTGGGGGGATGTGAATTTGCCAGAATTGGGGGGTGGGCTGAAACGGCCATTTGAGTCTGCATCATAGATGCAAGGCAAGGACAAATCCGCCTCCTTCGCCTGTTTCACCAGCCATGGGAGTTTCGGGGTGCTCTAGTAACAGCTTTGTCTCCCCCTCCCCGGCGAAAGAAAAGCCCTGGGTAATGCTGAGGGAGTGGGTGCTTGCTGTGCAGTTTGGTGGGGTCACTCATTCACAAGGGGCCAAATCTGGAGCCTCTGCATTTCCCTGGTCCTACCAGACGCGGTGGGTGCTCGGCACCCTACAGGATGTGGCCCAACAACTCTGTCATGGCCTGTCTCTCTTGGAGGCATCTCCCCAGGGGGTTTGCCCACATTGGACGGGCCTGACACTCTTCCCCGGCTTACTCTGTTCGCACGAGGACACTGCTGCTTTGGGACACAGAACATAAGCACAGCCAGGCTGGGTCAGACCAAAGGCCGATCTAGCCCAGTGTCCTGTCTCCCGACAGTGGCCAGTGCCAGGTGCCCCAGATGGAGGGACCAGAAGAGGAATCATGCAGGGATCTCTCCCTGTCACCCATCCCGAGCCTACAACACACAGAGGCCAGGGACACCCTCCCTACCCATCCTGGCTAATAGCCACTGATGTTCCTGTCCTCCAGGCATTGATCTAGTTCTTTTTTGAACCCTGTTAAAGTCCTGGCCTTCTCAACATCCCTGCCTCTCTCTCCCCCCTGTGTCCATGCACTGTTAGACCAGGCTGTTGGCTCAACGAGATACTGTAAGAAGAGTTTTGCTACAGCAGAGTTCTGCAGAGGTAAAATGTCGTGGATCCTCATAAATCCTGCAGAGGTAAAATGTCGTGGATTTTTGTCCAGACTCTGAGTCTAATAGTGAGTAACGGGCGAGACTCCAGGAGAGGGAATATTGACCCTGTCCTGGGAAGCGCTTTGCGATCTGCTGGAGAAAAGGGGGTGGGAGCCGATCTAGAAGAGGGAAAGCTGAGTATTCTGATGCTGGCTACTTCCTATAAGGAGAACCCAGACCTTGAAATCAGAGGTCCGATCTGATTGCTGCCAAGGGAGGGGAAATTACCCTGCCACTAGCACTAGCCCTGAGTGCCAGCCCCCCAGTTTCTGGGCGAAGCACCTATCCAGCTGCCTCTGCTGTTTGAGCAGCCAGCATGCAGGCCGGGTGCCTGGATTGTACCTGGTTTGGGTGGCTTTCACCAGAGATTGCTCTGGGAAGCAGAGCCCAGCAGTGCCTGTTAGAGGGTGAATTATTTCAAGTGCCCTTTCTTTTCTCCTCTCTCATCCCTGGCTCTTCAAATACCTCTTCACAGAGCGCTCGCCCAGAGCTGGCGGGAGTGCGCGCAGGGCAGAAGCCAGGGAGTTAAGATGAACGTTTAGGCTGGGCTGGGGAATCATTTTCCTATTGCGGGTCTCAGAAGAAGTTGGCTGTGGGCAACACCCAGCCCCGTGAGGGAGCACAGAGGCAGGAGGTTTTCCCTAGATTCCAGGGTGGGGCCAGAAATGAGGGGCTCGGGGCCAAGGGCTTTGGGCACGATGTTGGGGTGCGGGAGAGGAGTCAGAGCAGGGAGTTGGGGTGCAGGGGAGGTGCGAGGTCAGGGAGGGATTTAGGATGTGGAAAGGGATTCTGAACCTGGGCCTGGGGGATGCAGTCTCTGGGAGTGGACTGGGGTGCAGAAGGGGATCAGAGCAGGAGCTGGGGGGCAGCAGGGGGTGAAGGATGCAGGCTCCAGCAGGGTGCTGCATACCTCAGTGGCTCCCTGTCGGTGGCAGGCTGCAGAGCTAAGGCATCCTCCTCCCCCGGGCCCCTGGAGCTCCCAGATGCTGCCTCAGTGTGGCCAGCTGGCTCAGTGCAGTTCCTGCGCCTGAGGGCACCACCCCCGTAGCTCCCATTGGCTGTGAATCCCAGCCAATGGGAGCTGCAGGGGCAGCCAGGTGGGGCAGCACCAAGGCTTAGGGCTTCTGGCTCATGGCCTGGAGACTAACATGGGCCAGTGGAAATTGAGCAGGGGGTGGATGCGGCCTATGGGCCGGAGTTTCCCCACCCCAGGTTTCGATGCATTGTGGTGGGATAGTGGAGGAAAGACTCGTATTTTGCAAAGGCTTTTGAATGCATCCTTTCCCCTCAGGGTTAGTTCGGTGCGACTGGCCAGTGGGGTTATTGCCTTTTCGCTTGTCTTCCTCGGAGCGGGGCTTTACTATCTCTGTCTGTGCAAGGCCCCATTGTGCGGGGCACTAAAACAAGCCCCATCCCAAAAAGATGGTTCCTCCCTTGAAGATTCTCATCTCCCATGATGCAGCTCAGTCAGAGGGGCACCTGTACTGCTCCTTGGGAAATGTAGTCCAGCCACACAGCCTGTCCCATTGTGGAGACTGGGGGCTTCAGACACCTGGACTACAATTCCCATGAGGCAATGCGGCATCACAGAGCAATGCAGTTTCGTGCTGAATTGATGCAACCTGAAACACTTTGGTCCGGTTCGACAACCTGGAAGGGCTCCCTCATGTTCCCCTTGTTTGACAGGTGAAGAAACTGTCACAAAAAGAGGCCTGCAGGCCCCTAGGCACATGCTTAACTTTTCTCATGGGAGTAAGTCCCATTGATTTCCATGGCAGTTCTCAGGCTTAGTGTTGGCAGAATCAGGGGCTAAGTGGCTTGCTTTAAGTCACACAGTGAGTCAGTAGCAGAGCAAGGGTGGCCTTGGGTAAGTCACTTAGCCCCTGTCTCGGTGCCCATCTGTCCAATGGGAGGAACAGCCTTGCCCTGCCTCTCACGGGTGCTGTGAGGATAGCACTGCAGAGTGTGAGGCTTCAGCGACTGTGGCAAAGGGGGCCCTGTGAGTCCAGGAGACAGAACCCAGGAGCCCTGGGCAGGGCTGTGCGACCCCTTCCAAGTGCCGTTCCCGACCAGCTTCCAAATGGTTTGGGCCAGAGCAGCTTTGTGCAGGTTCCCACGCCCTGACGTTTCACCACATAACAAGGTCAGGTTTGGTCGTCTCATTGCTGGGCCTTGCTGTACCGGCAAGCCACCTCGGGGGGCAGGGTGAGACCAGGAGGGGAGAACTGTCCATGCTGGACTAGCCAGCTGGGACGATGGCTGGCGCTTGAAGGGCCCCAGCAACGGGCAGATTCAGCAAGATCTCAGCTATCCAGAGCCCCCAAATTCGTGTCCAGCTCCCCTGAACATTGTGGGCACAGGCTCTGGGTGGCCCGTTGATGGCTGGCAAACAGTCTGACTCCAGCCGGGGCTGATTTCAAATGGATCTGAGCTTCACACCACTCATCCGGACTCCACTTCTCCAACCACCGTGCATGCTTGCCCCTGCTTCACCGTGTCCTAAATGACCCCAGCTGCTGTGACTTTCAGGCCCAGGAATACCCAGAGGTAACTCCCAGAAGGAAAGCGGCAGTTCTCCACTGGCACTTTCAGCACCGCAGCCCTGTGGCTAGCTGCCAGGCCTGGCCTCCCTCGCCTGACTGGAGCAGGAGTGGGGGGGAGGCATGCATGGAGGTGGGGGAGGGAAGAGGTCTAGCAGAGACTGCAGCCTGTCAGTGTCAGGTCCTGTTATCAAGACTCACACCCACAATTGAGCTATTTTTGCCTTTGGGGAAACCTCACCCTCCAATATGCGTTCATAGTACTGACCAAGGCTGGCGCTCATTTTTACCACGTCATTATGAAATACATTGAGGGGACTATAAAGCTCATGCTTACGTTCCCGGGTGCAGTAGGTACAGCAATATAAACAAAGGCTTGTGCTAAATTTTCGTTTGTACTGTCTGCGCTGGTGCTTTTTTCTGTTGCCTGTTGTAAAACGAGGCAAATCTCCAGCTGAGTTGCTGTACCCCTGGAAAACCTCCGCTTGCCCCTCAGGGGTACATGTACCCTGGTTGAGAGTCACTAGCTTAGATGAGATGGGGAGGGATGGATCGGGGGGCGGCGGGAAGAGAGAGAGAGAATCCTGCATATTTCACCAGCACTACATTCGCTCTGTGGTTTTGGTGGTGGGGTTGGTTTTTACTGCTCTGACCAGCTAATTGAAATGCATGAAGTGGTTTTAAAGGGACCCCGCCGGGTGTGTCTACATTGCAGCTGGGAGCAGCCTGGGTAGAGGGGGGGGGGACACGACTCAAGCTATTGCCCTAGCAGTGGAGACCAGCAGTTTTCAGCCTTTTTTTCTCCTGACAGTTTTGATGCCCATGACCCAACATAGAGTGTGTGCTCCAGGGTGGGCTGAGGAGGAGCTTGGGGGGGGGGGGGCGCTCATGGCGGTGGCGGGAGGGGCTTACCTTGGGTGGCTCCCGGTCAGCGGTGCAGCGGAGGAGGGGCGGGCTAAGGCATCTTCCTGCCTCTCCTGGCACTGCAGACCATGTTGCGCCCCAGAAGCATCCCGCAGCAGGCTCCCAGCCAATGGGAGTGTGGGGCTAGTGTTCAGGTTAGGGGCTGTGTACAGAGCCCTGTGTGCCCCAGCCCCCCAGGAGCCGGGCCTGCTGCCAGGTGCTTCTGGTGACCAGCGCAGTCTGTGGTGCCAGGATGGGCCGGTAGCTGCCTTAGCCTCCCTGCCACTGCTCACCTGATCCCCCTGCTTCAAGGAGACCCAGGGCCTGACATTCCACGTCCCAGTCCTGGGCCGCACCCCGTAGTCTGAAAACTGCTGGGTGGCCGTTGTGGCTGGCTCAGACCCAGCGCACACCCCTGGGGGGGGAGCTGGCCGTGCTCCAAGGATGGCGCGGCCGCTCCGTGGGCATTACTCACTAGGGGCTTGCCTCCACCCCAGCGTTTCAGCTGAGATTTGTAAGAGTCCAGGTGACGCTACTTGTCACGGTGCAGTTTGTGAGGCCTTAAAGCAGGAGCATGAGCCGAGACCCAGGTGTCATGTTCCGCCTGATGGCCCGGCCGGCTACTTGGGGAGCAGAGAACAAGCAATTTGATGGTGGAGGGAGGAGGCAGGGACCCGTGAAGGGGAAAGAGCAGGAGAGCAAAGAGGGGAGGAGAGAGAGGCGGGTGGGGTCGTGGGGTGACCCTGAGCACCAGTTTTGGCTGGGACAAGGGATGAACAGCGATCAGCAGTTCAAAGACTGTTCCTGGATCAGCTGGTAGCTGGTTGTGGACCCAGCGTAGAATCACTTGTGGCTTTTTCACCTCTGCCCCGGCAGGGTCTTGGCAAAGATGCGATCTGCTGGTCCCCACCCCACCCAGCATGGCCCAGTAGTTCATACTAGGCTCTTGCTTGACTCGCACCTGGGCCAGCTCACAGAGGGACTGAGCAAGGCTGGGATTCAGGAGTGCGGGCGACTAGTCCCCGGCCGTGTCTGTTGTGCGCCATGGGCAATTAACTCGCCAAAGCCCCTGCTTCCCAGCTCTGGCACTTACTGACGGAAGCTGTGCAGGGTGAGGACCGGGTGTCTGCACTGTGCACCTCTGTGCACCCTGGATCTCAGCCCAGGCTGCTGGGTGCTGCTGCGATACCTGTAATAGCAATGGCCTGCGGCACTGCAGAGTTGTAGCCACTTCTGGGGTGGGGCACGGCCGCTGTGAACAGCACAGGACAGCCCCAGCTGAGCATGGAGCATGGGAAGGGTGAAATAGGGACGATGGAAAGAAACTGCCAGGGCTGGGATTGAAGAGAGCTGCTGTTTCCCCTCCCTAGTGTGAAACCATTTTGTAGCTGCGGCGAATGGCTCCGAGAAGGTGGCCGGCCCCAAGCCCCAGCAAAGTGCTGCCATCGTGCAGTTAAACGGCTTCGAAGTCTCCCTGAAAAGGGCCTGGCTGGACGTGCTGCTCCCCGGAGGGTGGTGAGCTCATTAGTGGGAGGTGAAAGTTTGGAAGCAGGTTGGGCGCCATGTTGCAGCTGGGCCATTTTACCGGCAATTCATCTTCCTCGGAGCAGCCTGGCCAGAGGTGTCTCGGGCTGCCCGTACACGAGTGCCGCTTGTCCATCGTCTTGGCCCTAGGGCTGCCTGGTGTCCGGTTTTCTACTGGACAGTCCGGTTTTTGCACCCTCTGTCCAGTAAAAAAATGCCGAAAATACCAGACATGTGCACTGCCCGGTATTTTCTGTTTTTCCAGCCTGGCGGGCACGGGGGGAGTGGCTGGGAGGCGGGGCGTGATCAGCACTGGGAGCCTCTGGTTGGGTTCAGAAGCCGGGTGGGGTCGGGGGGAGTGGCTGGGAGGCGGGGCGTGATCGGCACTGGGAGCCTCTGGTTGGGTTCAGAAGCCGGGTGGGGTCGGGGGGAGTGGCTGGGAGACAGGGCTGTGATCGGCGCTGGGAGCCTCTGGTTGGGTTCAGAAGCCGGGTGGGGTCGGGGGGAGTGGCTGGGAGACGGGGCGTGATCGGCACTGGGAGCCTCTGGTTGGGTTCAGAAGCCGGGTGGGGTCGGGGGGAGTGGCTGGGAGACGGGGCTGTGATCGGCGCTGGGAGCCTCTGGTTGGGTTCAGAAGCCGGGTGGGGTCGGGAGGAGTGGCTGGGAGACGGGGCGTGATCGGCGCTGGGAGCCTCTGGTTGGGTTCAGAAGGCGGGTGGGGTCGGGAGGAGTGGCTGGGAGACGGGGCTGTGATCGGCGCTGGGAGCCTCTGGTTGGGTTCAGAAGCCGGGTGGGGTCGGGGGGAGTGGCTGGGAGACGGGGCTGCGATCGGCACTGGGAGCGCTCAGCTGATTGCGTCCAAGGAGGAGTGATGCTGTGGGGAGGAGGAGAAGCCCCGTCCCTGCTCCTGAACGCTGGTCAAGCGCGTTGTGGTGCCGTAGTGCAGGAGAAACGCCCGCAGGTGCTTTGTGGTTGCACTTAGGTGCCTTCCATGGGGTGGAATTTCTGCTCCTTCCCACGGGGACACCCAAAGACCTGGCTATGGGGGAGTCACCTTCCTACCCATGGTGCCCCCCCCGCCCTGCCATTGTGTTGCCCTGGGGCCTGCCTCTCTGCTTTGGGTAGCAAGCGGCTGCTTTGCAGAGCAGGCTCTGCTGCCTCCCCCTTTGTTCCCAGCTCGGTGGCTCTTGGTAGGAGCCGCACAGGAGGTGTGTTCGGTGTGGGTGGGGTTTTTTTTTTCCCTCAACAAATTTTGAGCTCGTGTGTTCGGTATTTCTTGGGAGACCATCTGGCAACCCTACTTGGCCCCACCCAGGGGATGTGGTGACAGGCCTGAGCAGGAAGGGGGGGTGAAGAGCTGGGGCTGTGGGCAAGAGGAGAAGGGGAACCGGGGCAGGATGTTCAGCCAGTCTGTTTGTTCACAGTCCTGGGATCAAAGTGTGAGCCAGGAGTCAGAGCCTAGGCAACCGGCTGTTTCAGAGCTGCCTGTTGTCCAGCCAAGTGCTGTTGCCTCCCGGTGCTCCTGGGGCACTGGGGCTTTGGAGGGTCCACGTGTGCGTGCAGAGAGGGAAGGGGATTCGCTAGGCCCTGATCATGGGCAGGGGGTAATGTCTATACTGCCCAGCCACCCAGCCGCAGCAGCTCAGCTCCCCAGCAGAGGCTGGGCCTGCAGCGTGGCAGCCCCAGCCCTCAACTGGGGTTGCACAGGGCTTCTGGTAGGGGAGGTTGTTGAAGGGGCGTGGTCTCAGGGGAAGAGGTGTGGCTTTGGTGGAATGGGCGGGGCTTGGTCTTGCCTTCCTCAGCTGGGCCTTCTCCCTCCGCCCATGACCCTGATGTTTGGAGCTGAGCGTATGGCTGCTGTGCAGGAGGCTGGTGACTCATAGACTCACAGAGCCGGAAGGGACCTGGAGAGGTTACGTAATATGTCACGCAGCATCGGGCACCGATTCCCATCTCTGCTGTAGGCCGATGCTGCAGGGCCAGGATTTTCAGAGCCACGCAGCCGATGCGCTGCGCAGAGGGGAAGATCCAGCATCTAGCATGGCATCAGAACCTCTGCATTTCCAGCTCCTGGATAGGGCTCCCCCTCTCCGGTTTAACGTTCCAGGCCCAGCAGCAGCTTTCTCCAGGCACAAGTTAGTCTCTGATGGTAAAACCAATGGAGCCAAACTTTTCTTGGGACAAGAATCGCTCACAAGGGAGAAGCCTGAGCAGGAAACTTCTTGTTCTGGCGAGATGTGGCTGGATTCTGTCTTCCTCCACCTGCGCGACAAAGCAGATATGTGCCAAGGAAAAATGTACTAGACTCTGCCCAAAAGAGGAAGGGTGGTCTGTCATGTGACTTCTGCGCCATGCTGAATTGTTCACTCCATTGGTGGGGGGTGATGAGTTGGCCTGGTCTCGGCCTGCCACCTTTTGCTTGGCCGTTGCAGCTCATGCCCCTGAGGAAATTGTCCCATGAAAAAGGACTGAAGAAAAAGGCTTCCTACAAATATGGAAGGGTAATATTCCTGGGCCAAATCCTCTACTGCTGTAAGTCATCCTGGCCCCAGTGGCTGCCACGCTACTTTACACCAGCCGTGGCTCTGGCCCACTTGTGTTCAGGCCTCCACATGTAGGGCTACAGCCGTGGTACAGGGACACTTCCACAGAGCTGTGATCAGAGATGCTTTGCTCACTGGGGCGGAGCACAGTGGCCCCCAGGCATGCTGGGCACAGTTAAGGAATTTCCCCCAAAAGATGGGATGCACCCTCCAGCCTTGCCTTAAGAGACGGAGCTCTAGGCTTCTTCAATACCCCCAGCAATAAGGCAGTATGGGCTAGTGGGTAGGGCCTGTGACTAGCAGCCAGGAGACCTGGTCTCTAGTTCTAAGTCTGCCACTCAGCTGTTGTTTGTCCATGGTCAAGTTACTTATTGGTGTCTTTCCTTCCCCTTCAGCCCTTTGTCTGGTTAGACTATGGGGTGGGAAGCGTGTCCAGCCAGCCGCAATGGCTTTGCTGCATGCTGTGTTTTCCCAGAGCCACACACGGCCTGTGGCAATAGGATGTGTGGATCTCCACACACATCCTTTGCCCCCCGCCCCCCTTTGGTGGCAGCCAGCATCCCTGAGCAGAACAGGCGGAGGTGGCATTTTCTGCACAGCATCGGAGCCGCTTTTCTCATGTCTCCCCACCCTCCCCCCCACCACCTCCCCCATTCCACCTCCAACAACCGCAACCTCCTTAAAAGCTTCCGCACAGGCGGCAACAGAAGGCTGCGTTGCCTGGCAACCGGCAGTCCATGGGATTGCGTGAATTAAAATAGCTCTGGGCGTTGACCCTTTGCAAATAAAGTTGGAGCAGTTAAAGAGCCCTGTGGCCACCATGTACCCCTGTGGCCCAGAGCCATATGTCCCCGTAGCCGTGTGCCACCCTGCAGGCCTGACTCGGCCCTTCCTCCAGCCAAACCCTGGGGCCTGATGCAGGACATGCTTCTGGGGCAAGTTGCACCCCCAATCTCCAGTCTATCGGGTGCTTTACAGCACCTGACGAGAGCACAAGAGCCTTGAAAAAGGGGAACCAACTCTTGGGGCTACCTCCCCTAGTATGAAACACACCAGTCCCCTCCCTGTGCCCAGGCAGGACATCCATGGGAGCCATTGACTTCAGTGGGTTTCAGGCCAGTTCCTAGATCCATTGAGCATAACCCCATTTCACAGATAAGAAAACTGAGGCACAGAAAGGGGACCTGCACCCTGAGCTCCCCAACTCAGCCCTTTCCTGTTGGGCTACAGAAGTCCCTTCCTGTTAGCCCTCCTGTCCAGATAGCTACCACACTCAGTTTCCCTTGTGACGCATGTCACCTTAAGTCATGACACGGCCCCCCACATCCCGCCTGGTGGCGCTCTCGTGGTGCTGAGCGCCCTGCTCGCCTTTCTGAGTGGTGTTTAATGCCCATCCTGTTTCCCCTCGCGACCTCCGCCAACCTGCTCGTTATATTTGTGCTCAAAGCTGCCGGTTCCTTTCCAGGATCTCACATAGAGGCACTAATAAATCCAACCTTGCAACTCCGCAGTGGAGTGCAGCCCCCCACGAGTGTTCCCAAGGGGAAACTGAGGCACAGGGCTGTGCGATGACTGGCTCAGAGCCATGGGTGGCTTCTGTGGAATTGTGGGGAAAGTGCCCACTTCTCGGGGCCCATGCGCAGAGGTTAAACGACTCTGCCAAGACAGGCAGGGTCAGTTTGTTGCATACATGGAAAATGGTGACTATCTGAGCAATGAGCTGTGGTGGGGGGGCAGCCCCACTTCGCTGCATTGTGCCTGCGCATACGACTGCCAGGCCCAGCGGCGTGTCCCGCGGCTGAGGAAGGGAGCTGGCAATGGGGAGGCACTGGCATCCCCTGGAGCTGTGGAAGGATCTCAGGGCATTGGGCCTGGCCTGGCTTGCCCGGCGATGCCCTCTCCTAGGCACTGCGCCCTCCTGGCCTTCCTCGGCAGGCCCCCATCCCGCTCAGGGCCTGGGAGCTGGACGGTTTCAGCGAACAAGCACTCGCCATAGGGGGAGACAGCGCCCCAGCCTGTGAAGTCAGTGTGGGCGTCAGTGCTGGGGGAGGGGCGTTATCTCTCATATGTGTGGGCGCGGGGCTAGGTGGCCGGGGGGCTCTGCCGAAACTCCCCCCGCAGCTCCCTCCAGATGGGCAGCGCTGTTCCCTGGCAAACCAGCACCAGCTGGAACTGCCCCCTCGGTGATGGATGGGTCTCTGCTCTTTGGCCAAGTGGGCCCACGCTTGGCTCGGGGCTGGACTTCTCGGCTCCCAGGTGCTCTGGGCGCAGCAGCAAGAGCTGTTGATGCCTTGCCTGGATGGGCCAGAAGCTCCTGGCTCCCTTGATTTTTCCCACCATGCACTGCGGCTAAGAGACAGAGGCACAGTCCGGACATGCTTTCAGGCGGTAGGGGAGCCTCTTGGCCCAGACGTTCCACGGAGTGCCGGCTCTGGAAGGCACAAGTCCCTGTCTCTGTCTCTGTCCTCTACCTGCGGGGAGGCTGTAGGGTTCTGGGGACTCGCTCCCTGGACGGGGGAGAGGTTCCTGTCTTCGTTCTGTGCCCCAAGACTTTTGCAGTGGGCACCTGGTCATCATCATCATTAAGTTTTGAACTGAATTTCCTAGCCTACTTTCCAAGCAACACGCAGCAGCCAGATTTCACCTGCAGGCTCTGGGGATATGGGAGACTTCCTCGTGTGCCTGCTAATTTGCAACCGGTACCTAATCACCGTCTCAGCTTGCAGGGAGCTGTGCCTTTCCTCCCAGCATGTCCTGCGCTCTCAAGCCTTTCTCCTTAGCACAGGAGCTCAGCTGGGTTTTCCTGCCATGAGGATTCAATGTAGCCACCACAGAACCTCCCAGCCTCATGCAAAAGGCCCGGCTTGAGCTTGTGTTTAATGAAATAATCCAGTTAACACGATGACGCCAGGACGGGTGGTGCTTTGTGGCAGCCAGGAAATCAAAAGAACGGAGATCTGGTCTCCAGTTGCATGTCTTGGGCAGGGATGGGGCGGGGAATCAGAGCATCTACAAGCGTTGGCAGAAGGCTGACTCTGGCTTCCCTTGAAGCCGAGGACCAAAAGCCCCATTTACCCAAGGAAGGATCAAATCGAGGTGCAGGGAAGCGGTTTTAATGCTGCCCTTGCCGGAGGGGAGGTAACCGCCCCTGCTCAGCTGGCTGTTAGCATTGAACCCAGAGCTCAAGAGCATGAGATGCTCCTATGTACATACCCTGGGAGAGGTAGACACGTTGGAGGGGAGGGGAGCCGGTTCCTCCCCAGCATCATCTCTGCTGTGGGGGGAGGGTTAGGAGAGGCAGAGCTGCAGCGGTCCCGGAGCTGTGTGAACCCAGCTCGCGCTGCCCTTGGAAGCTAATCCTGCTGCGGCTCTGCAGTTTAAATGTAGTAAGAGCCGGGCTGCCTGCACACCCAGCTCCTCCTACATTTAAACTGCAGAGCTGCAGTGAGGGTAATGAGCGCCCTCATCGACTAATCGAGTAGTTGATGGAAAGTCCATTGACTATTCGATTAGCTAATTAATTGCAGCATAACGTCCCTTGTAGGGACAACATCCGGAGTGGCCTGCACAAATTGGAGGTTTGGGCCAAAAGAAACCTGATGAGGTTCAACAAGGACAAGTGCAGAGTCCTGCCCTTGGGATGGAAAAATCCCAAATCCTGCTACAGGCTGGGGACAACTGGCTACAGTTGATTACAGAGCTGAGAAGCTGGATAGGAGTCAACAGGGCGCCCTTGTAGCCAAGCAGGCTGATGGCTTATTGGGCTGCATTAGGAGGAGCATTTCCAGCAGGTCTAGAGAAGTGATTATTCCCCTTTATTCAGCACCGGGGGGGGGGGGAGCACATCTGGAGTATTGTGTCCAGTTCTGGGCCCCGCGTTACAGAAAGGATGTGGACGCACTGGAAAGGGTCGAGTGGAGGGCAACCAAAATGATTCGGGGGCTGGAGCACATGACCTACGAGGAGATGCTGAGGGATTTGGGTTTGTTTAGTCTGCAGAAGAGAAGAGTGAGGGGGGATTTGAGAGCAGCCTCCAACTCCCTGAAGGGGGTTCCAAAGAGGCTGCAGAGAGGCTGTTCTCAGTAACAGATGACAGAACGAGGAGCAATGATCTCAAGTGACAGTGGGGGAGGTCTAGGATATTAGGAAAAATGGAGGGTGGGGGAGCACTGGGATGGGTTCCCTAGGGAGGGGGTGCAATCTCCATCCCCAGAGGTTTTCAAGCCCTGGCGGGGATGATTGAGTTGGTTGGTCCAGGGGGGCTGGACTCGATGATTCCTGGGGGCTCTGCCAGCTCTAGGATTCTGTGATCTTACCCCCTAGGCACTGCCAGCACTTAGCCAGTAACAGACTCCCCCAGCTCTGTGCGTGGTCCCCTTGCCTCGCCCTCCTGGGAACCCAGATTGGAATCCAGTTGGAGTCGCTCCCTTGAGCGTTGCCAGGTGTGGGTGACTCTGGCCTTGTGCGGTTTGAAAGGCCGCTCTCCCTGCCATGTCCTGGGGCCACGTCCCGGGGCCACGTCCAGGGGCCACATCCCTGCTTCCTGTCACATGTCCCGTGGGCCTGCTGGCGTGAGGACCTGAAAAGAGCCCTGCGGAGTCAGCACCTGCCGCAGAGTGGGTTGCAAAGTCCCAGCCAGTCGGGCTTGTAGGCTCCTGGCTCAGAGGGGTGGGGGCTGCCTGGGGCAAAGAGGAAGATGGGGTTGGGGGGTTGCATGGGCATCGCCAAGGGGAGCAGAACCTTGATGGCTGGTGATGCTGCATCAGCAGGAGAAGAGCCCCGCCTGGCTGCCACATCCCTGGCATGGGCTAGCGCCGTGTTTCTCAACCTTTTTTTATAAAGTGCCCCTTAAAACAATTATAAGTGCCCCCAGTACCTACAGTTTTCAGACACACACAATTTTTTTCTACCATTGCAACATATTGGTTTAAACGACTTAATTGTAGCCAGGCAGGTGATGAAATTTAGGGGTGTAAAAAGTACAAAAATAATAAAGGGCTGTAAAATTTACAACAAAAATTCAGTTTCCTCCAATTTTCAGGGGTGTTGACGTACCCCCCAGACGTCTCTCGGGTACCCCTGAGGGTACTTGGACCACTGGCAGAGAAACACTGGGCTAGTGAACTGATCCGGTTTGAGCTGGAAATCCTGTTGACACGACACATCCAGATGCCGCTTCTAGTCAGGTGGCTGAGTGAGGCCACGGGGGCAAAGCAGAGTGGCACCCCAGCGGGGCCAGGGATGGGATGGCCTTCGGAAGGAGGGTCTTCGAGTGATGCCTTGATGGCTGGGTGACCTGGGATCTGGGCCCGTCGTTTTTCGTTCACTCTCCTTTCACTTGCACCCCCAATTCCTGGCCCCTTCCTGGCCTAGAAAGGCCGCCTTTGTCGGCTGGGCTCCCCCCAGGGCTGAGAAGCAGCTTAGAACAGCTCCTCCCCCACGGAGCTGTCAGTGTGGATTTAACAAGGTGGCTTAGCGCTCAGCCGGCTTTTTTCGTCCCTCCGGGTTGGGAAGTGGGAACTGACTTCCCCTGACGGTGTTTCTGTCCCTTGCAGGGGCTGTGGAGTTGCAGGGCGGCCGCCCGCATGGCACTGTATAACAACGGGGCCAAGATGCCGTCCCCCCAGGAGGCGGCCAATGGCTTTGCCCAGCCCGGCGCCTCCGGCACCTGGCCCAAGCCAGAGGAGGAGGTGCGGCTGGTGGAGCCCAGCCTGGTGAAGAAGGCTCACCGGGAGATCCTGGATCACGAGCGGAAGCGGAGGGTGGAGCTGAAGTGCATGGAGCTGCAGGAGATGATGGAGGAGCAAGGGTGAGTGATGGGGCTTCTGGAGGAGGCTACAGCCCTGAGGGTGGCGTGGGGGACCCGGCTCCCGCCTAGCAAAGCCCACGCTGCACAGTGCAGCCTAGACACACCCCTCTCCTGCCGCGCGGGGTCCTAAGAGGCCACATGCCAGCCAGGCCATCTCCCATCCTCCCCCCAGAGCAGGGCCGTGTCTGGGACTCCCAGGTCCCCAGCCCCACATACAGCCTGGTCTGGGGACTGAATTTCTCCACCACGCGCCCCACTACCACCCAGGCCTGGGCTGCTCCGTCATAATAAAGACTTAGCATCTCTCTGGTGCCTTGTGCACCTCCAGTGGGGATTTTGAAGTTTAAGCAGAAGCTCTTCTGGTTGGGGCCATGGGCCGTTGCCTCATTCCGCCCCATATCACCTGGCCCAGGTGAAGGCGCAGGCCCCCACGGTACCAAGCGCCCGGCGCGTCCAATGGAAGTTCAGAACCTCACTCCCTTTGAGGAGCTGGGCCCGAGTGGCTTCACCCAAGAGCGCAGGTGCTGCAGGCCCTGCCGCCTTCCCCGGGCCCGTCGTGGGGAGGCAGAAGTGGCAGAGAGGCTGGGTGGGGGAGGAGGCGGTGCATGTGGCGGTTTCTCTCCTCGGCTCCGTCTAGACTCCATCCCTCTGTCAACAGAGGGATGCAAATCAAGCACATCGAAATTGCTAATGAAGCTGTGATTTAAATATCCCATGTCTTATTAGCATAAACATGGCCGCTGCTTTTTTCGACCCTCAAAAAATGAGGTTTATAGGATCTGTCGAGAGAGGGTTTATTTTCAACAGATCCGCATCTAGACTGCCGTTTTTTTTTCAAAATGTCGAAAAAAGTGGTGGCCATGTTTATGCTAATGAGACATGGGATAATTTAAATCCCGGCTTCATTAGCAATTTCGATGTGCCTAATCTACATCTCTCTGTCGGCAGAGAGGTGTAGTCTAGACACACCCCTTGATGCGATGGGTCGCTGTGTCCGATTGGGATAGCACCCAGGTCAGGCTGCTGCTACCAAACACGGGGCCCCATGACGGACCCCCTGTTCCACCCTCCTCCTTCCCAATTGTGCTCATGCCTGTCTCCCAGCACATCATGGATCTACCCCATCTGGCCCCGAGGAGCACAGGGATCTACCCCCTCTGGCCCCGAGTCCTGCCCCAAGATGGGCCTCTTCTTCGTTCCCTCTTCCCCCATCCAGGCGGGTCTGTGCCCTCTTGGGATCTGCCCCACAGTATTCGGGGGCCAGATCCGACTGAGCCCGGCCTGTGGGTGACTGCAGAGAACGATCGGAGTGTGAGCCCGAAGCGTAACGTGTCCACGCGTGTCTGTCTCACTTTGAAGCGACAAGGTGGCCAAGCGGCTGCCTCCTGGTTCTCCAGGCGCTCTGTGTCCGATCACAGGGGAACCGTCTGCCTTCTCCACACATGACCCTTCTTTTCCATCTCCGTCGCTCTCTCCCGGCCTGTGCTGACAGGTTCCCACCGTAGGCCTTTCTGCAGCTGGGTAGGCAGGCCAGACGACATCGGCACTGACAGCACCCAGAGCTGTCTGGGGCTGCCAGCGGAGGGCCGGGAGGAGGGTGGTGGTGCTTTCACACACGCAGAGAGGCTGTCTCCATCCTTCCGGCTCCGAAGGCTGGCCCGGATTCCTTTGCAGCAAGCCTGGCCCCAGGCCAGGTTCTCTGGCTGGCAGCGCAGCCACGCAGAGCGTGTCTCTCGTCAGGGCGCAGGCGGGACTGGAGAAACCAGGCACAGTTCAGCCATAGGACTGAACCCAGAGGAAATGCCCAGCGGAGTGAGGTTCGGAACGCGTCCCCGCTAAAACAGGGCACACGGAGCTGGGGGGAGGGGATCTAATCATTCGAGCGCTGGGTGAGGAGAAGGGGGTGGCTTGCGTTGGAAATATGCCTTGGCCTTCCCCTTTCAGTCAGGGACACAGGAAGCGCCAGACTGGTCATGCCCGCAAGCCACTTCGCCCAGGGTCTCGTCTCAGACCACGCCCAGCGCCTGCGAGGAAGGTGCAGGAAACCTCACCCGCGTGCAGGTCTGATCCTTGTTGGAGGCTGGGAGGTTTTGCCCTTCCAGACTGGATGAACGTTAACAGTTCGCACTCGGAAGCACGAGTCATCCTGTGGCGCCTTAGAGCGGGGGAGGGGGCAGTAATATTTGATTAGGGACCACACCAAGGTTTTGGAAAGTAGCCAAGGGCCACATTGCTCTATGCAGAGGGCCTGGGTGGGAGGTTGGGTACAGAAGGGAGCTCGGGGGATGGGACTGGGGTGCAGGAGAGGGTGTGGGGTCTGGGAGGGAGTTTAGGTGAGGGAGGGGCTGTGACTTGGGGCAGGTTATTAGGATGCAGGGGCCAGGAGGGAGAAGGGGCCAGGAGGGAATTTTGACCTGGGGGAGGGGTGTCAGGGAGGTTCAGGGGCCGGGAGGGAGGAGGGGCGCAGGAGGGAATTTTGACCTGGGGGAGGGGTGTCGTGGGGGGTTCAGAGGCCGGGAGGGAATTGTGATGGGGGGTGGGATGTATGTGCAGAGGATTTGAGTGGTGACCTGGGGCAGGGAGTTGGGAAGTGGGAGGGGCTGGGGTGTCAGAGGCAGGAGTTGGGATTGGAAGCAGGCTCAGGCCGGGGATCAGTTACCTTAGGTGGCTCCCGGCCAGCAGCCCGACAGGGTCCCTGAGGCAGGCTCCCTCCTGCAGCAGCCCCAGCCACATGGGTTCCCTCCACGTGTCACTCAGGGCCGCGCGAGAGACTCTGCGTGCTACCTTGCCCCCAGGCCAATCATTGAAGCAGGGGGCGGGGCCTGGGAGTGAGGGAGCGCGTGAACTCTCTCGCCCCCTGCCAGGGTCACGCGGCACCTAACGCGAACCACCAGCTGTTTTGAACAGCTGGCGGCTCCATCTACGCCCACACGCTCCTGGTGTGGGGAGAGACTCTGTAAGCTCCCCTGACCCCTGGCCAATCGGGGCCTGGAGACGGGGCAGGGACACACAGTCTCTCACCCCCCGCCTCCCTCCAGGGCAGGCCTTGATCAAGTGGCTATGCCCACCCCTGCCTAGGAGAACAACAAATACATTTCTATCTTTGAATCTTTCTAAATCCTTGGCCTCAGCTAAATCCAGTGCCAGTGAGTTCCACTGTCTCATGTTGTATGTTTCAGCCCCCATTGCTCCCGGTCTGGGTCACATCCTCCAGGCTCAAGGGACTCCTAGTCCCCGGGCAAAGGGCAGCCGGGGTACCGGAGGGTGGTTCTGAGAGACGAGGCAGTAAATATGTGTTTCCTGTTGGCTACATTGTTCTCCCTTCCTATTGTGGGGAGAGGAGAGGGCGCCTCTCACAACGTCATTGGCCTGACGGAGAACAAAGGCCACACACCTCAGGTGCCTGGTTCCCAGATTTTTAAGTGGCATGTGGGGGCGACTGGCCCTGAGCACGTGAACATCCAGCCCTAGGCTCTTCCGAAAGCTGGATCTTGCAGACACCCAGGGCCCTTGGCAAGATCCAGGTTAGGAATTCGGTGCTGCAGAAATAACATGGGTTTGAGGTGAAGGAGGAGGGAGGATCGCCTGTGCTTTGAGTGAGTCATTGACAGGACCGTAGGAGCGGCCAGGCTGGGCCAGACTAAGGTCCATCTAGCCCAGTGTCCTGCCTGCCACCAGCAGTCAGTGCCAGGTGCCCCAGAAGGAATGAACAGAACAGGGAACCATCGAGAGATCCACCCCCTGTCACCTATTCCCAGCCTCTAACAAACAGTCTAAGGACGCCCTTCCTACCCATCCTGGCTAACAGCCATCGGTGGACCTGTCCTCCATCATGGGTTTGCTTGCTTCCTTGCACGAAGTTAGACCTGAGTTCAATTCTTTTCTCACACCCAGACTGGGAAAGTCATGTTGTCGCTCCGTGCCTCGGTTTCCCTATCAGCACACCAGCAGGTCATTGAGCTGTGCTTCTCCAGGCTGCTGTGAGGCTAAATGCAGCCTGTGGGTACTAAGGGACTAGCACTAACCTTGTGTACACAAAGGGGGCGGGGGCGTGGTGCAAAGTTTGTCTCTGACAAGAAAAGTCCTTGACAAGTCAGAAAAGCCCAGCAGCGAGTCTGACCTCCAGGCTACACTCCTTTCTGGCTTGGTTTAGGCTTTGCACAATGGTAACCCGATGTCAAACCTGACCGGCCACCCCCGCGGGCACTGACCAAGTGGGTTCGATCCTGCGGCTGTGTTAAAGTGCAGCTCACTCCGGTGGCCAGCCTCGAGGGGGGCTGAGCATAGATTCAAATCTACGCGCTCGGCCTGTGTCTAGCTTCCCAGGCCTTGTGTCTCCTCAGGAAGACACCCCCAGAGCTCTGCTCCTGCTCAGTGCATCTTCCCATTGGCTGCTGCTGGGCCAGGCCTGACATGTGCTCAGCCTTCAATACGGCGCCAGGGCTTCGGCGCAGCTCCACCGCCAAACAGTGCTGGGAAGCCCCGACCTCCTCCTGTGGGTTGCAGGGCTTGGGCAGGAGGCTGCAGAGCAAATGAAGCCTTGGGAAGGATCGGAAGGCTCCCTGGCTTGGCTCCCAGTGGAGGCGGGAGAGGGTGTTGCTTGGCTGGCTTCGTTTCCCGCCGCTCTTGGTGAAAGTCGCTGATAAATTATTGAGTTTTTCAATTATTCCCTGGCCTGCAGGGGGGCGGAGGAGGCAGCACTCGACCTGCTCGGCGCGCTGGATGGGATTGGATGTCACGCTCAGCCCAGGCAAACGGGGGGTGCGATTCGGACCACCCAGGCTCTCCTGCCTCCCCACGCTTGGCCCATCGCTGGCCTGACAGGTCTAGTCTCTGCGGCATTAGGGCCGCAACATGAACCAGCAGCAGGGAATGAAACGCTGGGGGTGGCCGGTTTGTGGCAGAGGCCAGGGCTGGGTTTCCAGCTGGCTTGGAGAGCCCCTCCATAGATCGGTGGGGGCCCGACCTGGGGAAAATGTAACGACTGGTCTATTCTGTTCCGTGGAGATGCTCCTCATCATCGGAGCCCCTTCCGGTCGGGCAGCGAGCTAACGCCTGCCACGTGTTCCTTCAGCATCACCATCCCTTGAGCCACGGGGTCTAGGTTTAGGAGACCCCGGCAGCCTTTTGGCCCTAGAGCCCATTCCATTTAGGGTAACAAAAGGTGTCTGAATTCGCGTAATTGCCACTATCGCAGGGTAGGGCTTATTGCGCGCTAGCGGTGGCGCCGCATAAGAATCCCAGAGCCTACGGCGGCCACAAGCTAACCGCTTTCGTGCAAGGGGGAGGAACTCAGGTTTTAGCATGGCGGGGGCGTGGTTCAAAGGCTGCAACTAACTCGTTTAAAAAACATTTTTCCCTCTGAAATTGAACATTGTGGTCTGGCTGTTTTCCCAAGTGGTTCACTTGAAATCGCGCCTCTCGCTCGGAGCGAGTCTTTTCTTTGCGCCGGATGTAGATGCGTGGCTGGCAGGAAGGGCAGGCTGTGTGGGGCTGGTGTAGTGACGGGGCCAGAAAGGAACCTCTGCCTCCCTCCTCCCTATCGGATAGGGGGGCAGAGTCTGGGTGGTGGTCAGACCTGCAGGGGCATTTCCAGCAGGAGAGGGTGGGAATCTTGCGTGATTCTGAGGTCGTGGGAAATTTCTGCCACCTTCAGCCAAAGACTGGCAGCAGCAAAGCATGCTGCTTTGTGCGCTCCCTGTGGACCCCAAGCGCCGTGTCAGACCCCAACCCAAATCAGATCCAAGCAAAGATGGTAACGCTGACAGAAATTGGGTTTTTATGGTACTGATCAGTGAACATGTAGTCAGCTGGCTTGGTTGCAGATGTTCTGGCCTTCCCTTTAGAACTGGCTTCTCTTTCTGGCTCTGCCACTGGCCCATGAGGTGTCCTTGGGCAAGTCATATTCCTACCCCAGGCCTTAGTTTCCTCATCTCTGAAACAGGGATCATAACCCCCACCGTCCTCTGGGAAGCCCTTGGAGAGCCACAGATGGGAAGTGGCAAATTGTGCCCAGGCCTTTCTCAGCCCATAGCTTTAGGGGGGTTGCATGAAGGGGCTGATCCTGCACTTTGGGATCTAGAATGAAACAGCCTGATCTAGCTGTCTCCTTCGCCTCCTCCTTACGATGTCTCTAAGGGCTGATGATTGTAGTACGAATTGGCTGGTCCAACTCCAGTCCACTCATTGGTTTTATTTTGCTTTGATGGTTTGAATTTAGCGGCGTTACTAAAAGCTCAGCTCCGGAGGGATGTTTTCTAGATCTTTTTAGGCTTGTCTAAGAATTTTAGCAACGTTTCATACAGAAACGGTCCGTGGGTGACTAAGATGGGTCCAAAACCTTTGATGGCCTTGGAGGTGGCTACTCAACCTAAAACCTAGCCCGGCTGCCCCTAACTGAATCGGTGGGTTTGTCTGAGTGCAGTCAGAGGTGGGGCTGGAGCAGGGAGACAGACCCAAGCTAGTTTGGGTCTAGCTAGCACCACCAACAGCAATGAAGTCACAGCAGCGCTGGCCTGTACTTGTCACAGCTTCGCTGCTGCTGCTCTTGGAGCTTGGGGGTCTCTACGCATGCCGCAGCTACCCCTCTGATTGCAGTGGAGACGTACCCTTAATTGACACCCACCACAGGGACCCTCTTGGATTTTTGAATGAAAAGTGGCCCTATGAATGGAGCAGACTTATTGGACTCCCGGGCCCCAGGGGCACGAGGAAGGACAGCAAGATTGAACCCTGACATTTATCCTGGGGCCTGTTCTCTGAATTGGGAGAGTGGTCCGTGCACAGGGCATCAGGACTGCAGCAAGCGGAGCCAGGGCTCGCTTCCAGCAAGTGCTCTGGTGCAGATTTCTGAGCGACAGCGACTGGCCGAGCCCCGGCTTTGGAGTCTTGTTCAATTGCGTTATTGAGCGTCTGTATTGTAGCCTTGACTTACGGGGGGAGGGCGAGTTCTCCAGTGTGGCCGGCAGAGGCGCTGGATCTAAACACCAGCAGATTGCTACCTCGCCTTGTACCGGGGCTTCCAGGGTCGACCCTGGCGAGCGCAGTCTGACTTTCAAAGGGGTTCCACCCGCTTTATATTTCTGCCTTGGCCTGCTTTTGAGGAACTTTGGGTTACAGTGGAAGTCGCAGCTAGGAACCCTTTGGTTCTCCTGGGCCCAGGGAGTCCTGCCTCTGGGCCTCCACTTGCCCAAATAATGTAACAGGACCCAGGCAAATAGACGGTAAGGCACCAGTGTGCAAGGTTGCCCGGTTGTGCGTTAGCACTGCAGGCTTTGGCAGGTCCTCGTTAGCTGACAAAAGGCTGAAAGGCCCATCCTGGCCTGGCTGTGAAGGTATCAAAAAGCTGGGAGAAAGCGGGTGGGAAGATCTACAGAGGTCACAGAGAGGAGGGGTGGGGAATTAGAGACAGGATTATCTCCACTGACCACTAGGGGGTGCTCTTGCACCACCGCAACACAGCTGCCAGCCCAGGTCTCTGGCTACTAACCAATGGGCAGGGGCGGATGAGAGTGCGGCGGGGCCCAGGGCCGCGCCGCGGGGCCCGGGCAGCAAAATTTCACGGGGTCCCCCCCTTTGACACAGCGCATGCGCCGTGGTGCCAAGGCGCATGCGCGGGGCCTCGGGAAGCGCGGGGCCCGGGGCAGCCGCCCGCTCCACCTGCCCTAAATCCGGCGCTGCCAGTGGGGCATGTCCCCTCTGATGCAGCACAAGGAACCCTCAGCTCTTTAGATCCTCTCCGGCCTCCTCCAAAGGTGCTAATCCAAACAACAGGGCCCGACGGGTAGCATCACAGACCGTAGAGATGGCAAGGACTTGCCTGTCGGTGCAAGATTGTCCCCTAGGGGAATGCTTGGCCACGGACACTTTACTGTTGAGTTCTGGGCCCCATCAGGGGTGTTTCAGGACGTCTGGATTTTGTCAGGCCATACGCTTAACCAAACCGTGCCTCAGTTTCCCCAGCTACAAAATGAGGGTTAAGAGGCAGCCTTTCCTTCACAAAGTGCTTTGAAATCCATGGATCCAGCTGACTCGAAGAGAGTGAGGAAGAAAGTCTATGAAACAGATGCGGCACTGCAAAGAATCTCCAAGGCAGGGAGTGTATATTTTGTTACTTTTGCTGTGCAGTGCCCAAGGAGTTGGTCCTTGAGTTGGGCTTCTAGAGGCAGTGTTATCTAGTGGATAGAGCACTGCAGTAGGGCTCAGGAAACCTGGATTCTATTCTCAGCTCTGCCAGGTGGCCTGCTGGGTGATCTTAGACAAGTCACTTCCGGCCCCCTTGTGCCTCAGTTTCCCCCGTGGTTTGAAAGCTACTGGGGAAAACTGCTGTGTAAGAGCTAGGCATTATAATTATTGGGTACGACTAGAATAATAATTAACAAACAGAAAACATGAGCATGCGCACCCACGTACAAAGGAATACGAAATATAACCTCTCGCGGCCTGTCATAGGGGTTTCACTAGCACCCGTCAGCACAGGATTAGATTGACGTGTCTCAGCACCCACCTGGCCTGATTTCTAGCAGAGCTAGAATAAGGGCGAGATTTTAAACAGCGCTCAGCACCCAGCATGCATCCGAGGCCTAGAGGTCCAGATCCTCAAATCAGTGGAAGTCAGGTGCCTAAATACCTTTGATCTGGGCCCAAGTAGTTTGGAAACTCCGGTTTATAGTGTGTATAAATACATCCCATTCCCATCTCTTTTCTGCATTTCCTGCCTTCGTTTCCTGGCTTGCCATGGGGTGGCTGCTTTGCATTTAACACGCTTCCCATTTTTGGAAAGGAAACAAGAAAGTCGCAGCCCCCGTGGAGAGGATCCACTTGAGAGAGGCACAAACCCCCCTGTGACATGTGTTGCCACTGTCCATTACTTCGTCAATAAGCCAGACTGTATTAGAAGTGCAGCAGCCCAGGATGGAGCTAACAGGAGGTGCCGGCTGCATTCCGGCAGCAATTGAGCGTCTGAGTTCTCGCTCCACCTTTTATGTCACCAAGCAGTTTAGTCACAGAAGATCTGTCAGCAGGCAGACGCAATCTGCTCTTCCGAGCCCTCTCTAGCTGCGTAGGTGCCCTGCTCATTCCGGACCACTCCACAGATTGATGTAACATCATTCTTTGTACTGCCTCTTGATGCCCGGGAGTCAGCTTATGGCTGCACTGTACTAGCACAGACTGAGACGGGGCTTCGAACTGAAATGCACAAGAAGGTGGGGAGGAAAGAAGGATCCCTACTGCTGTTTTCCAGAAGAGAGACTGTGAAGACAGATTAAAAAGACTGGGGCTTTTCAGCTTAGCAAAGAGGAGACCAAGAGGGGCTAGGATAGAGGTCTATCATATGACTAGTATGGAGAAAATAAATAAGGAAAAGTTATTCACTTGTTCCCATAACCTAAGAACAAGGGGTCGCCAGATGAAATGAATAGCTAGCAGGTTTAAAACAAACAAAAGGAAGTTTTTCTTCATGCAGCGCACAGTCAACCTGTGGAACTCCTTGCCAGAGGATGTTTTGAAGACCAGGACTTTAACAAAGTTCAAAAAAGAGCTAGAGAAATCCATGGAGGTTAGGTCCATCAATGGCTATTAGCCAGGATGAGCAAGAATGGTGTCTCTAGCCTCTGTTTGTCAGAGGCTGGGAATGGGCAACAGGGGAGGGATCACATGATAATTCTCTGTTCTGTTCACTCTCTCTGGGACACCTGGCATTGGCCACTGGTGGCAGACAGGACATTGGGCTGGATGGACCTTTGGTCTGACCCAGCCTGGCTGTTCTCATGTTCTTAAAGAGCAAGCCAGGAGTCCGGGAGAGAACAAGGACCCAGTTCTGCTGAGGCCCAGGGTCCTGCCTTCTCCATAAGGGCTCCATCCATTCTGTTCTTCTGCAGTGCCGCAGCAAGAGTCAAAGCCCAGGAGATCTGAGTTAACTGTGTGGACATCCCACACTCAGGGGCGCGTTCCTGCTTCTCCATCCCCTGCTTAAAACCTGCTCTGAGACCAGCCAGTCCCATGCACTGAGCAGGGACCTAGCTAGGCCAGTACCTGGCCCCAGCACAGCAATAGCGGAGAGCCTCGCAGTCTGTAACCTACCTCGCCTTACCATACCCCCAGGAGGCAGCACAGGGCTTTACGTCCATTTTACAGATGGAGAGCTGAGGCTGAATGACTTGTCCACAGTCACAGGGGGAGTCTGTAGGGACTTGAACCCAGGCCTGTGACCTAACCACTGAACTATCCTTCCGCCTCATTGTGTTGCGACCTTTCCTACTTCTCCGAAGGTCCCTGACAATCGCTCGCTGCCCCAGTGTCAGAGCTGAACCCCAAAGCCTCTGAAAGGGCCGGCCTGCCTTCGACTCCCTGTGAACGCCGGCATTGGTCTGGCTGACTCTTCACAGCTGCTAGCTGGCAGGTTGCTGCATGGGGAGGCAAGGCCGTTCACTGGTTCTAGATTCCCAGCCCTGCTGCTCCCCGGACTATCCCCGCCCTTGTTCCCGTTGCCCAGGGCAAAAGGCCCATCTAGCCCTTCTCCTGAACATGACAAATCACCTCGTCCTGGCCATTTCTCTTCATCCCCAGGCCTTTGAGCCTCTCTTGCATGCGCTGTCCTGCCAGGCTTGATAATGGCCCTGCGGCTTTGCTGGGCTGCAGCCCCACGCTACAACCTGCGAGTGATGCCGAGGGGGGCAGTGAGCGGTGAGGGGATGGTACCTTTGCAGGCAACCAAGTGAGACTGATCCAGTCCTGGTGCCACATTTTTGAAGGATGCTGAAGAACTGGGAAGGGGGGTGCAAGGAGAGACAGAGCCCCCCAAATAGCCCACAGGGCTGGAGACACGGCCTCCCAGCTAGTGACTTATGGAGCTCGAGTCATGTGGTGAGTTGGGTCGGAGCTTGGCTAAGCTGCTGAGTTTCATGGAGTTTCTATCAGTCACCTTAAATCAGCAGCCTCGGTGTAGGTGTGTATGGGGCTGGATGGATGCTCAGTGTGTATGGGGATGGATTGATGGGGGGATGGATGGATGCTGAGTGTGTAGGAGGATGGATGGATGGATGGAGGATGGATGGATGGATGGGGGATGGATGATGGATGCTGAGTGTATAGATGGATGGATGGATGGATGGATGTGTGATGGGTATGTATGGGTTGAGCCCTGTATAGATACAAAATTCATATCTGCATCCATATGTGTATCCGCAAGACTAAGCCTCGGCTATCCACAGCCCTACCCACACCTGCGGCTGTGGGCACCCCTGGCCATGAAGCAGGTCTCTGTGGATTTGCAGGGGCTGAGATGTAGGATAACACATTAGACAAACTGAGTCACTGGACAATAGATTGGTCCAAGGATGCAGCTTCCTGGCCAGCCCTTTGGGGTTGCTCCTCTCTGACCTCCCTCCCTCCCTCTCTCCCTCCCTCCCTCTCTCCCTCCCTATCCTGGCAAACCCCATGACTGCCCCACCCCCCAGGGCAGTGCCCAATTGTGCCAGGCCCTGGCACACTGGCTCCAGCGTGCACACCTTACCCGCTCTGCGCCTGGCCCCCAAGAGTGGCAGACCCACTGACTACTGCCAGCTTCTGCTGCGAAACCCCCGTGCAGCGCTGCCCGCGGGGGGTGCCGAGCTGTCCAAAGCAGGGCTGGAGTTCTGCCCAGCAGAGATGGGGGGCTGCCTTTAGGGCCTGGGGGGCTATGCGATGAGGCAGGCTGGAGGGACTGTCGCCAGCTGGCGTGCTAACGAGGCCATTTCGGTGTCAATGAACTCATTCATATGAATTCCTTCCGCCCTGCCCAGCCCGCATTGCTGGGGGAACTCTGCGAGGGCCACACTTTCCAAGAGTTTCAGGAGATTAAATCGCCGTAACCAGCCTGGGCCAGGAAGGGAGGCCAGCCATTCTGCCAGCACCCAGCCCCCAGCATCACCATGCCATGGGCTGAGGCCTGGCACATGGGGAGGGTGGGAACCTGCCCTGGCTGGCCCCAGAAAGGCAGTGGCGTTACCCTCTATTTGGAAGAGGAAGCAGCTTCGGGGAGCTCTTGGAAAATGCTGACCTTGTGGTGGTGATCATAGAATCACAGAATCATAGGACTGGAAGGGAGATTGAGAGGTCATCGAGTCCAGCCCCCCGCCCTCAAGGCAGGACCAAGCTATAAGCTCAGCATCCCATACATCTGCCGCTTCCCCGCATGCGCAGACACCTTCACCCCACAAGCCTGCAGCCCTCCCCTACACCTCTGAGCCCCCCAGCAGCCCGTGTGCGCCTCTCCGGTCCCCAGGTGCATGCAGCCCCCCGTTCTCCTGGGGGCTGTTGGGGCAGCTCACTGCAGCCCTGCTGACTCTGCATGTGCCTTCACCCTGTGCTCTTTGCTTTCCTGCCTTGTCTTCCCTGTTCCTCTTCCCAGCTCCGGGTCCCCCCGGGCCTGGGCTCCCCAGGATGAGTGCAGCCGATCTGTCAGTGTCTCTGACCTGCTGGAGGCCCGTCACTGGGCAGGGCAGAGCGTGGCTACTGGCACTTCCTGGTGGCAGGGCAGCCGACCCCAGCAATCTGGCAAGACCAGGCCCTGTGGAGCAGGGCTGCTAAGCCCACGGTCACCCAGATCCTCCTGCTCCGCAGAGCATCCGGAAGCCCATGGGTCTGATGCACCAGGGGACCCAAGCTGCTCCGGCCGAGATCCTCGCAGGCTTTTCTTTCTTAGTGAAGGAGCCTTGAATCCAGCCACCCAGCCCAGGAACGGGAGAGAAGGGCCGAGCAGAGCGGCAGTTGCCAGCTTCTCTGATGGAAGTAGCTCCTGCAGCAGCTGGGGGAGAGGGGCCGCGTGTGCCAGTGAGTTTACAATCTAAACAGACTAAGGGAGGGAGGGGGGTGCCTAAGTTGCCGAAGGTCACACCGCCCGTCCACATCTGAGCCAGGGTCAGCTCTCAGGTCGCCTCACGCCGCCTGTGCACTAGGGGAAGTGGACCCAGACCCAGAACCCATGGGGGGGAGGTCACTTTGCACACAGGCGCTGCATGCAGGCTGTCAGTGGCTGCTTCACGCCACAGCACTGAGACGTGTCAGGGCATCTCCGGTGTCCAGCCTTTGCTGACACTGACTGACAGGGGCGGGGGGGGCAGGGGAGGGAAGCAGACTGGCTGTGATTGCTGGGGGAGGCCTCGGCGCAGCGGAGGACGGTGTGAATCAAAGCATGGAGCCGCGGGGAGTGGATGTCAAAACTTCCCCCTCCGTGACAGGCATTCTGCTTTCTCCACCCCTCTCCTTCCTGCCGGATAACTTGGGGGGCAGACCTACCGCCGGTGCATTGCAGCCTCACTGCCCCGGAGTGTGCGCCCCTGGGGTAAATGGGTGCAGCTCCCTGGGGGCCAAAGGGCCAGTGCCCCAGCTGGTGTAAATGGTGCAGTTTCGTTGACTACAGACCAAGGTATGAGGTTAGGTGGGAGGCGGGTGCTGCCCACGTCTGGCTGCCACGCTGGGCATGGGAATGGGGAGCTTCACGTGCCACATAAATCCCCTGCCACGAAGAAGGCTGAGCATGGCTCCAGTGTGTCCCAGGGGCTCTGTTCTGATCGATAACTACCCAGAGAAAGCCGGTTTCCTTCCGCCTGCAGAGGCCTGGGCTGGGCCACGCTCCCTTTGTGGGGCTGGCTCCAGGGCGGAACGGAGCCAAAAGATTTTTCAAACTTCCAGTTGGCAAAAATCATTCCAGGTTTTGGCTTTTCTTCCCAGGAGCCGGGATGGGAAAATGGTCGAAAGCTGGAAACATTGTCCAGGGCAAACATTTTCCATTTCCCGCCCAGCTCCCGCCAGGAACCACGGGAAAGAAATGGCTTGGAAGGAAGGGAGGGAATTGCCAGCACCCAAGTCTTTCCCCCACCACCCCAACTCCCCCTCGAGTGACACCAGACATTCAAAGTCAGGGCAGCGCTGGGGTTCTCGGATCCTGCTAATCTCTGGGCGGATCCCAGCCTGGCCGCTCTCTTCCTGCTGTGCATTTCGATGTATGTTTCTACAGTGGGTCGGCCACACTCCTCTGCCTTTTTCCCTCCTGCTCTCTTCCTTCCCCGTTTGCCCCGATTCACCGCCCCGCGGGCTCCCTGTTGTCTGACAGCCGGCTGGAGCTGGCGCATGTGTTCAGGCTTGCGCCGTTGAGAGCGTGAGCGAGGCTAGTTGGAGCGCAGCGCCTGATTTATTCAGGCCTGAGCTGTGGCGGCATACCTCCCTCTCCCCCGCCTGTCATGTCGATTGCACACGGCGTCTGAGCCCCTGCCTGCACAGCCAATCCCAGCCGCCCAGAGGGGGCTGCTCTGCCTCCCTTCCAGGCATTCCATTAAAAATCCACCCAACTTTCAAACCAGGAGCCGCTCCTTGCCGATGGCGGGGCAGGTTACCGAGTGGGGACATTGAGAGCCCCTGGGGCCATGTCGCTGGCGTGGCAGAGCCCAGGAGATGGGGAATTCTGGGACGGGCTGTGTTTGAGGTGGGATAAATTCAGCCCGACAAGGGCATCAGTGCAGGCCTGGCCTGAGCTGCTCACATCTGCTCATGCCAGCTGTCTGCCGTGCCAGCGTCTCAGGGCGGGGGAGTGGTGATTGTGTTATCTCATGTCCCTGGCACTGCAGCGGGCACGGGACACGTTGGGGCGAGAGACGCACCCCAGTCTGCATCCAAAGGCTTTGGCACTCCAGAAAAGTTCCACGTTTGAGCCGCATTTCTCAGCTGGTTCCTGAACGAGGTTCCCAGCGGTGGAGCTGGGATGGTTCGCAGGCGCAGCTGCAGCTCTGACGCCATCTCTAGTGCACTGACCCAAACCCCTGGGTCCAGGTTTGGGCAGCATGCGCCTAGCCCCGAGGACAGCCCTGGCTACGTTTGCCGAGCCTGGTGCGCGCCGGATGGTCAGCAGCGCGTGGGATGGGCAGGTCCTCTGGGAGAAGGAAGGAAGCTGGTTTATTGATCGGAATGAAAGCAGGGAAGCGGAGAGATGCTGCATTTTTCTTCCGTTCTTCTGGGCATGGTGCAGGCCCCCTCCCCCCCGCACCAATGAGGTAATGAACCTCTGGGGCCCCCAAAAAGGCAGGTCTGACCCTCAGCTGGTGCAATTCAGTGGTGCCCCCTGAAATCAATGCAGATGCACCCATTTAGGCCTGCCAAGGACATAGACTGGAAGCCCCCAGGGCAGGAGCTGCCTTTTGCCCTTCCTCTCTCCCCCGCCGAGGCTGGCTGCCCATGTGCCGCAGCTCAGGCGAACTCGGGGCATTCTCACTGCAGGAGCTCCTAGGGGCACCACAGCCACCATGGGGTGTACGTGTCTGCGAGGGGGTTGCCAACCGCACACAGAGCTGGAAGGGTTCGTGTGCTGCTGGGAGACCCATCAGCTGCAGCAGGTGTCAGGCAGTCAGGAGGGGCTGCGAGGGGCAGAGCCTGCCTGGTAGTGAGGAGAAAAGGCCAGCAGTGCTCGCCGGGGGAGCCAAGCTAGGGCCCCTGCTTGACCGGCCTGTTTGCACCTGCTGGTGGTTTCTAGGCCAGGCCCTGGCAGTCCAGGTGGCCGAGAGATGGATGACCCAGAAAGGACCAAAAGCAAACCCAGCTGTCCATAGATGTCTTTGTTCTGTGGCTTCTTGGTCAGTGATTTAGGGCTCTGCTAGCTGTGACGGGAGGGCTGAGCCAGGTGAAGGTGGGGATGCACTTAGTGGGGAAACTGAGGCAGGGGCCTGCTCCCCCACTCCTTGCCATGAGGAGGTGCACCTCACGGGTGTCCTGCTCAATGCCAGCCACAGACCCACAGGATGGGGGCTACTCTGGGCCTGGCTTGAGCACAGTCTCTAAGCAGGACCCCTGCAGCCCCCTTATGGGTCTCACTCCAGCACCAGGGTAAGCCGCGTAGCTCTGGCCAGCAAGACCCTCAGAGATGGCCACCTGAAAGAGCAGTGCTCCTTCAGGGGCATCCGCAGGCCGCTCGGCCACAGCCGGGTTTATTAATCCACTGGAATGCAGCCCGGGAGTCCTAGAGCAGAGGTTCTGAAACGGGCGGTGAGAGGGAGGTGGAGTGTATTCTGGGTGTGCGGGAGAAACTTTAAGGGGGAAACCCAGCCTGTGCCGATTTTCCCCAGCAACACACTCACAAAGCAAAGCTCCGCCCGACCCAGCAGGCCCTCAGATGGTGCTGGGCACCGACTCCAGACGGCGTGCTGCGTTTCCATGCCTCTGGGCGGGACTCCGGCGGCTGCGGCGCGGGGTGCACATTGCACTGTCTGTCACGTGTGTGCTCTTCCGACGATGGAGCGGTGGCTCTGTGAGAAGCAAAGCGGCCTGTGGGTGGTGGGTTTTATTGGTCTATGTACTCGTGGGAATGAAGGGGATAAACTACTACAGACCCTAAGAAGTGGGGTGGGATCAAATACGTTTGAGAACCACCGGCCTAGAGCTAGTGAGCCCCTGGGGTCCTCCTCTGGCCTCTCTTCTCCAGCTGGGCAAACATTGCCCTCGGAGAATGATGGGCCAGCCATAGTCACTTGTTAGGAATCAAAGTCCCGTTGGGTTTGCCATGGTCTTCTCAGAAGCTGGCCTGAGCCCCCCTGATAGCTAGATGCCATTTTCACCTTCCTACACCCTGCTGCACCTAGGGAAAACTGAGGCACAGGCGGGCCTCACAAAATATGATAGAAGAGTCCCACTTCATGACACTGTCCAATTAAAATAGAGGACTATGTAGCACTTTAAAGACTAACATTGTCTTTTCTTTGTTGTAGGGAATAGAAGTGTGTATAGTCGATTTCTTGTCTGGTGGAACAAAAGTCTTGCAAGGTGTCAGTCGGTGTGGATGTTTGTCTTGAGATGAGACTCTCTAAGTTAGAAATGTCATTCTTGATGTTTTTCTGTTTCTTGTATAAAATACTTATCAGGTGGTTCCTTAATTTCTTGGATAGTGTGAGGCAGTCTTTCACTGTAGTCAGTGCGGTATGTTGATCTTAATGGATTGTTCACTTTCAGTCCTTTGGGTACAATGTCCATCTTCTTGCACTTGGATAGAAAGATGCTGTCTGTCTGTATCTGTGCAAGTTTTTTCATATGGTTGATGGATTTCCATTCCAAATGGCTAAATGTAGTGCCTTGCATGTAGAATAGTGATAGAAATGTAGCCATGTTAGTCTGGTGTAGCTGAAACAAAATACAGGACTATGTAGCTACATAGCTATGTATGCTACACAGTCCTGTATTTTGTTTCAGCATCACCAGACTAACACGGCTACATTTCTATCACTATTCTACAATTAAAATAGGTTATCTGATGTTATTTCACACGGTGTCCATCGAAATAGCTCACATTTCAAAGGGAAATCTCCCCGTTGGGGTGCATGCGGAGCAGGATGGTTGGAAATGATTTGGCAAATTATTTCCAATAACAAATCAAATTGAAGCGGGGGGGGGGGGGGGGAGGGAATTCCCCACTCTGCTTGTGGATGCTTTGCAAGGAGAAAAAGAGGCGAGATTTTTCCTGTAAAGAGCCCGGGGCTGAAGAGGTCTGTTGTTGTTTTGATTACGGAGCTGGGATGTGCCAGGCTTTGGCACTTGTAGATTTCGTCTTTGAAGCACCTTTCAAGGGAATAAAAAACAGGACGATGTAGCACTTTAAAGACTAACAAGATGGTTTATTAGATGATGAGCTTTCGTAGGCCAGACCCACTTCCTCAGATCAAATAGTGGAAGAAAATTGTCACAACCATATATACCAAAGGATATAATTAAAAAAAAAAGTGAACACATATGAAAAGGACAAATCACATTTCAGAACAGAAGGGGCATGCAGGGGGAATGTAACCATGGTCAGTTTCCCAGAGCAGACCAGCCCTTGGAGCAGTGTTTGTATCTCTGAATTGTAGACTGGAGACACAGCCAATCAGTGACCATCCGGCACTCTGGCTCTGCCTACATGCAGAGCTGCATTAGTTTAGATCAGGGCTACTCAACTTTGGAAGCCTCTGGGGCCACAATGATACTCTCAGCACATGCCCTGGGCCGCAACTTGAGTGTGTTGCATATCCACGCAAATAAGCTTCTTTCACACTGACGGGCACTAATACAAAGATTAAGCCTTAAGCCGCCGAACCCAACCGTGGCCAGCGTGAGCCAGTCAGCACCTCTCAGGCTCTGCCCACCAGGCTAAGCAGCCAGCACTTCCCACAATGCCCCGGTGCTCCTGGCATCTCCTCCCTCAGGGCTAGAAACGCCGACACCCTGTACCCGTCTGTTCCAGCCAGCCCGTCCGCTTGCGTCTTTCAGTGCTCACCCCGCCTGGGAGCCGCCTCGCCGTTGTGGAGGGCGTTGTCAGTGGAGGCCACGTTCAAAGGATCCCACCTGTGGGCCGTGTGTTGAGCCCCACGTAAGCCCAAACCGCACCGCGGGCCATGTGTTGAGTAGCCCTGGTCTATAGGGTGATTTTTTTTGTACTAGTTTTGTTAAATTGGCGCAAAAGGCCGCGCAGACTGACTTGTATTGGTTTAAATTTGAATTCAAATCCATTTGGCTGTGTGCCTATCCGAAAGTTGCACCCGTTTAACCTAAGCTGTGAATGGAAACGGATGTCGTTAAACTGGTACAGGCCTCTGGATCATCTGAGGCCAGCTGCTTTGCTTATGTGGATTGGGAGCAGCTTTACACTAATGCACAGGAAGCCGTTGTTACAAAAGCATCCACACAACTACCCCGTGTAAACACAACCACCGAAGCACGACTGGGTTTAGGATTAGACACCCCCCCCCCCTCCAGTCATCCAGTCCTGTGTTCTGACCACTACGCTTCAAATAATCCACTGGATCCAGCTGTCTTCAGACATTTCTGCTCGGTGTTAAGACTGCCCTGGGTCTCTCCCATTTGCACCTCCGCTCTCCTCTTCAAAGCCCTGCTGACTGACTGCCTGCCTCAGTCAGCACCCACCTCTCCACAGCCGTGCGGTATTTGAAGTTAGATGAATCAGAATAATTCATTTCCTAATTACCAGCGCTTCCACATTTAGGGCCAAATCCAGGGACGGCGCTGAGCTGACAGAGCAAGCGCTCGGCAGTATGCAGGATCTGTCCCGGAGAAAACAGTCCAGGAATGTTAAGAATACCAGGGCGAAATCACATGATGCTGAGGCCAGCCCGACAGGGCAAAAAAAAAAAAGTTGTTTACAAAAATCAGTCACGCAATGAACCTCCGAGGGGTTTTCTCTCTGATTTTCTCTGATCTTGCTCCAGACCCTGCTTGCTTTGCACATTGGGTCCTGGCTTTTTTGTGGCCTCCCACCGGAGAGCTCCAGATTCTTGGCTTCACGGCTGTGGCCAAGGCAGGTTCAGGCTTGTTCATTCAGCGCAGGTCAGCCATGTTCTTAGGCAGTGGCTGAAATCCACCCGCGTGCGCAGGAGAAGTGAATTAAGTCCCTTAAACCTTTTAACTCCAGCTTACACCAAACAGCAGCCTCGCTCCTGAATCCACCCCCATGTCTGCCATGGACTAAATGTGCAGATGGCTTTGGTCCAGGGATATAGTAAAAACTCCAGCATCCAGGGCTGTTAATTCAGTGCTAATCAGTCCCCTAGCACAGAATGTTCCACAAAAGGGGGTAGAACAGTGTTTCTTAAACTGTTCTGTGGCACACCAGTGTGCCGTGAGGCAGTCGGAGGTGTGCTGTGGAGAACAACAGAATTTAAAATGTCCACCTTTAAAGGGGCAGGAGACCTTTTTTTTTTTTGGTTCAATAACTTTCCCCCAACCCTTTTTTCCCCCTCAATAACTCCCCCTTCCCCTGACTCTTTCCCCCTCTTTCCCCCTCCCCCGACTTTTTTTTGGGTTGGGTTTTTGGGAGGGAGGATTCAGCAGAGGCGGGGAGATTTCAGCCAGGGTGTTGACATTTTTGGACCAGAATGTTTTGAATCTTTTTTCCTTTGGTTTTTGCTTCGAATTGGTCTTGTTTTCAAAGTTCTCCACCCTAGCGTGTGTGTGTGTGTGTTTTAACGTGAAAAGCAACGCAAAGTGTTTCCCAGTTGATCAAAATGAAACAATTCATCTGCGGTTTGTTTCACAATTTTGTTTCATGAGGAAAATTTGGGGCAGGGGAAGGGTAAAACCATCGTGTTCGTTCCATTGGAACAGAAGGAGTTTCCAAATCACAGAATTTCCGGCAAGACGGAAAAGCTGGTTCCCGTCCTGCTCAATGTCCCCAGAGCTCCGGCTTCTCTCGCTGAGATGTGGCCGGATGGTGCTGGCTCCAGAACGCACGGGCTACGCCCTACTCACAGACCCACGTTAAGCTCGCCCTGTGGAGAGCTAGAACAGAGAGGAGTCCCGTGGCACCTTAGGGTATGTCTACACTAGAAAGTTAGTTCGAACTAACGGACGTTAGTTCGAACTAACTTTCCTATGCGCTACACTAGCGCTCCGCTAGTTCGAATTTGAATCGAACTAGCGGAGCGCTTAGTTCGAACTAGGAAAACCTCATTTTACGAGGACTAACGCCTAGTTCGAACTAGCTAGTTCGAACTAAGGGCTGTGTAGCCCTTTAGTTCGAACTAGTGGGAGGCTAGCCCTCCCCAGGTTTCCCTGGTGGCCACTCTGGCCAACACCAGGGAAACTCTATGCCCCCCTCCCGGCCCCGGACCCCTTAAAGGGGCACGGGCTGGCTACGGTGCCCGTGCCAGGTGCAAGCCTGCCAGCACCCAGCTAGCAGACCCTGCACCTGGCACGGCACAGAGCCACCCACCCGATGCCTCCCAGCCCACCCCCTCTTGCCGGGACCAGGCTGGCGGCTCCCGGGAGCTTGCCCTGGACCGCAAGAGGCGGGCACCTTCCTGGGCTAGTGCGGACATCGTGGACCTCGTCCACGATCTCCGCACTAGGCACAGGAAAGTGGCCGTCTAGGGCAGGAGAGCTGCCAGCCTGGCCACCCAGGAGCAGGTGTGCATGAAAATCAAGGGGGTCCACTGAGACCCCCGACCCTGAGCCCTGAGCTTACAATGGCCGTCCTGGGTCAGACCAAAGGTCCATCTAGCCCAGTAGCCTCTCTGCCAACAGCGGCCAACCCTAGGGACCCTGGAGGGGATGGACCGAAGACAATGACCAAGCCATTTGTCTCGTGCCATCCCTCTCCAGCCTTCCACAAACTTTGGCCAGGGACACCACTCCTACCCTCTGGCTAATAGGACTCCATGGACCCAACCTCCATCACTTGATCTCACTTCCCTTTAAACTCTGTTCTAGTTCTAGCCTTCACAGCCTCCTGCAGCAAGGAGTTCCACAGGTTAACTATTTGCTTTCTGAAGAACAACTTTCTCTTACTAGTTTCAAGCCTGCTACCCATTCCTTTCCTTTGGTGTCCTCTAGTCCTTCTTTATGGGAACTCCTGAAGAACTTTTCTGAATGCACCCTCTCCACCCAACCCCTGCTTTTAGAGACCTCTATCCTGTCCCCCCTCCGTCTCCTCTTTTCTAAGCTGAACAGTCCCAGTCTCTGTAGCCTCTCTTCATCTGGGACCTGTTCCCAACCCCTGATCATGTTAGTTGCCCTCCCCTCTCCCAGCCTTTCTCTTCCCCTCTCCCACCTCCTTTTCCCAGTCTCCCCCAGTTTTTTTCAATAAAGACAGAGTCAATGTTGGAAGAAACGTTATCTTTATTTTGTACATCAATAAGAAGGGGGGCTAGGGAAGGGCAAGTGGAAGAAGGTGAGGGAGGAATGGGGTACGAGCCCCCGATGGGGAGGACTGGGCTGGCTCTGCGGGCTTCTGGGGGTGGAAGCTCTCCTGCAGCCCCCCAATTACTCCCTCTCCCCAGATGGCAGCCTGCGGCAAGTGCAGCCGGGCTGATGGCCGAGTGGTGTGATGTGCCCAGTGTGGGCACTCAGGGCACTCCAAGCCAGAACTTCTTTGCAAGCGGGGCACCCCTTAGAACTGTGTGTCCGGGGTGGGGGTCGGGACCCTTTAAGCGCAGCCCTCGGCTAGCCTGAGACAGCATCTCCATGCTCTAAGTCCTCCTTTTATGCCCTGCCGGCACTGCTTCCGGCCATCATTAAGCCCTGTTCAGAGTCCACTCAATGTGGACTTACTAGTTCGAACTAGCAAAACGCTAGTTCGAACTAGTTTTTAGTTCTAGATGCGTTAGTTCGAACTAGCTTAGTTCGAATTAACTAATTCGAACTAAGTTAGTTCGAACTAGCGCTGTAGTGTAGACGTACCCTAAGAGTCTTATTTATTAGGGCATAAACTGGCATCCGTGGCTGAGAGGGAGAAATTGCGTTTCCATTTGTCCCTGGCCCGAGAATGGTCGAGGAGACGGGGGTGTAAAAGAAACAAGCGAGGCGGCTTCAAGGGGACCTAGATCGGAGATGGCACACGTGGGCCTCAACTCCATGCAGGAGGAGGTGACAAACCAAGCAGTGGTGGAGGCTTTGGTCAGGGGAGCGCCTGCCTCCCTCTCAAGCACAAACCATCCTCGGGGTGGGATTTGAGATTGAGGACCACTCTCCACGCAGAAGGTCCCCGGGCCCTTTCTGAATGGAGGATTCCCTCACAGAGCCCAACGGGAAGAACTTCCTTGCTCAGGCCCCAGTGCCAGGCCAAATCCATCCAGTCCCTAGGCCACAAGCTAGCCTTGGAGTGCGGGGGATCTGACCCCAGCGGTGCCAGTGACAGGTCACACAATTTCTCCTTGCCTCAGTTCCCCCTCTGGGGTGCCTTGGCCACCTAGCTCCTGCTCTTCGGTACAGGGGGCTGGGCACTTAGCGTCTCCTACTGGGGTCTGGAGCATCTCCACCAAAGCACCAGGAGTGCCCAGTCACCATGGTGACGGGTGCCACATCCATCTGGTCGCTCTGACTAACCCCCTCCCCCTGTCTGTTTCTGTAGGCCCGACATCGTGAGTTCTGTTTGTGCTGCCTCTGCCTAGGGGAGGGCTCCACCCTGGAGACCGTCTCCCTGCCCCCCACATCGGGCAAGTGGGGCATTGACAACATACGAACGTGGCCTGCGGCTGCACTTTGCTGCCTGCATCCAGCGAGGGGCTGCCACAGCCTGCCCCTCCCGTGGGTTGTGTCCTGTCATGGCCCTGAGCTACAGGCGCAAGGGACGTGGTGGTTTCAGTGCCGGGCATGGCAGGATCTGACCGTGTCGCCTGCCTGCAGCCCTGTCACACAGGACCTTGTGGGCATGCATGGAAAGCAGTGGTTTTACTCCCCCTTCAGTACGGCAGGGGAAGCTGAGTTCTGACACATGCTGTTACCTGCCCAAAATTCACTGGTATCCATTCGCTCTGGGGGCCTCCACCCTCAGCTCTTCCTGGGGCACTGGCGTAACCTTACACTCTGCCGGTTTGCAGGGTTTTTTACCAGCAAAAGAGCCTTACACTGTAATATCCTACGTCTCCTCTATTTAGAAACAATCACACATGCCAGAAAGCCCATGCAAAGCGTCTAATGTCATCATGCCCCATAAGACAGATGCGCTTTTCTGCATGGCCTGTCAGGATCGGGTCCGTCTGGGGTCTCCAGTTTCTGCACACTGTGATGGGCACAGGGGTGAGGTCTGGCAGCTCTGATCTTGGAGCTGTGCCCTGGAGTTGCTTTCCAAAGAGCTTCCTTTTGGGGCCCCATTTTACAGAGTAAAACCTGAGTTCTGCTTGGCTCCACCTTCACCGATTAACTAACATTTTACTAACCAGTCCTAACAAGCTGTAAGAGAATCCTCTAACCAATTGGACCCCGCCACCTTAATTGATTTACACCTAGCAAAACTGATATGTATCATCATCAAAATGAATGATATAGCAGACAGGAACAATTAAAAGCCAGACAGCTCATACAGACAAACAATAGGGAAGTAGGGGCCATAATGAAAGAACAATAAAGGAATGAGGATTTCACCAACCCAACTCTTGATAGTTTCTTGCCCGAGGAGATGCCGTCAAACTAAGTTTTCCTTAGGACAGAGTCTTAACGGCCTGGTATGACTGAGGCCATTGGAATGTAATTTAGATGGAATGTGGGGGTGTCTTCAGTCTGTCTGCAGACAAAGGCCTTAGGCCAGGGGAGGGGAACCTCAGGCCAGGAGGCCGGATGCAGCCCCCCCCCCACATCCTGGATCCGGCCCCTGAGCCTCAGGGCTCCCCACCCCCAGCACTGGGGGGCCCCTGCTGGTGCTCCAGCCCCCCACTGCCGCACTATGGGGCTGGAGTGTGCAAAATCTACTAGGCTGGGGCCCGTAGGCTCTGGCATGTGAGGGGAATGCAGGGGGGCCACATCGGTGAGGGGTTCTGTTTGTTTTTTGTTTTTTCTTCTCACTTGTTTGTGGCCCTGGACTGATTTTTCTGTGGGTCAGTGGCCTTCGATCCAAGAAAGGTTCCTGACTCTTGCCTTAGGCTTTAGGCCTTACGAGATGGCAACAGGTCTAACAGCACGTTACTAGACCTAACGCTAACAACTGCTCAAGCCTGACGCTGAAGCAGTTCAAAGTCCCGACATCCACGAGGAAGGAGGAGCATTGCTCTCGGCAGCCACATGCCCCTCACAGAAACTAGCTTCAGACCCAGATATTCCTGGGATAGGCCCCTCTCCGGGTGGGTTGCCAAGTGGGGACCTGACGCCCTTGTATCCATGGTGCTTGTGTGACCCCCTCACCCTGTGGTCTGAGCCCCTCATGCATATCTGTCTTCTTATCACCCCAGGCAGGCAGGGCAGTGCCATCGTACAGAGGGGAAACTGAGGTTCAGAGAGACCAAGTGACTTGCCCAAGGTCACTCAGGGAGCCTGTGGCAGAGCGCAGACTCTTGCAAGTCCCTTAACTATGGGGCTGCCCTTCCTCTCCTGGGGCCTGTGCTGTCCTTGTACCTTTACAGTGCGGTGCCCTGAAGGCAGATGTGAGCAGGCCTCTGGCCTTCAGGGTCTGAGGTAAAAGCTGCCAGAGAGAAGCCAGCGGCACGCCGAGGCCAGACAGGAACAGCGCTAAGCCAGGCCTGGTGTTAGCACGCCAAGGCCCCTCAAGAAAAATACTGGCCTTGCGGGTTGTCAGGATGAATGGGGGAGGACAAAGGGAGGGCAAGCTCTCCAGGGACCGGGCCGCTTTATCCCTGTCACTTGGCCTGAGCGATTAAACCCTGGCCATGTTTTCTTTGGCCATGGATGGAGAGGCTGCTCCAGGCTGCTGGCTCCGGTATTTATGGGGTGATTCTTTCTCATCTTCTAGCTCGCACGAACTGTTAATCCTGAGTTACGGCCTCTCGGTGGGCAGAGGCCATTGCTCCAGCTGTGACTCCGGCGGGCTCCCTGCTGCCTTTGCCAGATGGTCGATAGCTCTTGGCTTGCAGGGCAGGCCTGTGAGAGGGGGGAGATGGGGCTGCTGTTCTCTGCTTGCTGTGCATCTCTCCAAGCAGGCAGAGCCCGTAGGGAGGAAGCCGTCCACCATCTCCTCCTTCCTTCTGACAGGTCCCATCGGCTGTGTGCCACGGAGCAGCGTGCACTCCTCCCGGAGCGGTATGGTCCAATGGACAGGGCACAACATTGGGTGTCTAGAGACCATTGTCCTAATTCTCTGTTTGACAATAGCACGTACAGGCTGCAGCCGAGGTCAGGGCCCTAGCGTGCTAAGTGCTGTGTATGCACTGAGCATGAGACAGCCCCTACCCCAGAGAGCTCAGGCTGCCTAGACAGACACACAAGGGGTGGGAGGGAAAATGGGGGCCCAGAGAGGTGACTTGCTTAGGGTTACCCTCACGCTTCCTTCCTCCCTCCCCCTCCAATAGCAGCAAAACTTGAGAAAAAAAAAAAAGGTACTGACCGGGACCGAAAAACAAAAATAGCAGAAAAACTTAAGGGGAGGGGTTTGGTCGCCTCGTGCCCCCCTGGAATTTCTTCATGCCCCCCAGGTTTGGAACCCACGGGCTAGATGATGACCGACAATGGGTCACTGAGGCAAAAGGTGGGTGTAGGGGGTTCCCTGGGAGGGGAGAACCCCAGAGTGCGGGGCCACTGTCCTAGGATGGTACCAGCAGGCATGACCCCAGCTGAAAGGGGGCGCTCCAGGGCTGAGGAGCTCATTCCCAAAGTGACCAGCCGGAGGCGCCCTGGGATGAGTGCGTACCCCGTGCCACTCGGCCTCCGTGTATAATAGTGATAGTGGCGCTGCCCCTGCACCGCGAGGTGCACAGAGCAAGTGGGAGAGTGGCTGCTCTCCGAGAGGGGAATACACAAGCGGGGAGTTCCTGCTGCTTGTGGAGCACAGCCCGGCCTGTGCCTGCCAGTGGTGATGCCGAGCGAGGGATAAAACAGTCCATGCTCGGACCCCAAAGGGCCTGGGAACGGAGCCTCCCTCTTCAGTGTCACTGGGGAAAGGGGCTAAGTCCAGGCGCAAAGAGAAACTTCCTGAACCTCTCTGGGCAGTTGCAACTGTCTTTCTAAGACCAGCCTGATTGTCCTCTAGGGCGGGGGACCTAAGGCCTAGGGGCTAGATGTGGCTCCGCACTTGCCTGGATCTGACCCCCCAGGCTCAGGGCTCCCCGCAGCATTGGGGACCCCATGCTGGCACTCCAGCCCCCCTGCTGCCCCACCACAGGGCTGGAGCTCACAAATCCACTAGGCTGCGCCCCCCTCAGCACTGTTGTGTGAGGGGGACGTGGGGAGTGTCTTTCTGCTTCTCAGCCCCTGACCCAAAAAAGGTCCCCCTCCCCCCACGGCTTTAGAGGGTCTTAGGTGCACCGGGCTGTGGCTTCATCCCCACCAAGGTGACCTTGGCACCTCCTGGCCCCTCTGCTTCCCCTTTTACCAAGGGTTGATTTGGGGGGTTCAGCTGGCATGAGGCATCGCCCCACAAAGCCCCACTCGAGTTCTGGTGTCTCTCTGGTACCGAGTGTGTTGCTAGGACTCCAGAGGGCCTGTTCATAGCAACTGGGGGAGAGTTTCAGGGACTCCTTCCTGGAAATGCTACAGGGCCAACGTAAGGGGAAACTGAGGCAGGCCCGGGTCGAGAGCCCTACCATCTTCAGGTGGGAGGGATTTGTGAGTGGATGGGTCAGGGCAGCACTGGCCTAAGAGCCTGTGTTGGCTACAGTGAAGACAGATCCTTGGATTGCAGGCTGGTGGGGGCAGGGACCGTCTCTTCCAAGCCTTGCACTGAGGAGGCCCTGTCCTCGATTGGGGCCTGTATGTGCTACCCTAGCTTTCCCCCCCCCGGCTCTCAGAGCTCTTTACAAAGGGGCTGCAGAGCCTTTGGGGCGAGAGTCGGGGGTTCTCCGCCATGCCAGCTGAAAGGGATCCTGATTGTCCAGCCTGGCCCCTGGAAACCCCAGGCCCCTGGAAACCCCAGCCCATTGATTGCTCTGTCCGACCAGGGCACTTTGGCTTGAGCACTAATGGTGTCTAGAAAGCCACCCGGCCCTGAGGGACAGACTCTGAGGGGCTGGGAATCCGCCACCTTGCTGGGCAGGCTGTGCCTGTTGCTAGGTGCCCTCCTTGTTAAGAGTGACCCCTTATTCCTCCTCGGGATGTGTCTGGCTCCAGCATCCAGCCATGCCTCTTTCTGCTGGAGTAGAGAGCCCTCTGACATTGGCCATCGCTCCCCCATGGCTAAATGCTGTGACTGGTGTTACTCAAACTCTGTCCCGTCTGCTCCCCCCTCCACCCCGGGGGTTGGTCCATGGCCCGGCCTGTTTGCTGGGCCATGGAACTGTTTGCAGCAAGGTGCCCTGCAGGGCCGGCCCACAACATCTTAGCACCTGAGGCGGGGAGCTCAAATGATGCCCCCATGCCCCCTCGCTCGGGGCAAAACTTCGAAAGGTCGGCAAATGAAATTTAATGTGGATAAATGTAAAGTAATGCACATTGGAAAAAATAACCCCAACTATACATACAGTATGATGGGGGCTAAGTTAGCGACAACTAATCAGGAAAGAGATCTTGGAGTCATTGTGGGTAGTTCTCGGAAGACATCCCCGCAGTGTGCAGTAGCAGTCAAAAAAGCAAACAGGATGTTAGGAATCATTAAAAAAGGGTTAGAGAATAAGATGGCGAATATCTTAGGGTATGTCTACACTACAAAGTTAGTTCGAACTAACGGACGTTAGTTCGAACTAACTTTAATAGGCGCTACACTAGCGCTCCGCTAGTTCGAATTTGAATCGAACTAGCGGAGCGCTTAGTTCGAACTAGGAAAACCTCATTTTACGAAGATTAAGCCTAGTTCGAACTAGCTAGTTCGAATTAAGGGGTGTGTAGCCCCTTAATTCGAACTAGTGGGAGGCTAGCCCTTCCCAGGTTTCCCTGGTGGCCACTCTGGCCAACACCAGGGAAACTCTATGCCCCCTTCCCGGCCCCAGACCCCTTAAAGGGGCACGGGCTGGCTATGGTGCCCGTGCCAGGTGCAAGCCTGCCAGCACCCAGCCAGCAGACCCTGCACCTGGCATGGCTCGAGCCACCCACCGGATGTCCCCCAGCCCACCCCCTCTTCCCGGGACCAGGCTGGCGGCTCCCGGGAGCTTGCCCTGGACCGCAAGAGGCAGGCACCTGCCTGGGCTAGTGCGGACATCGTGGACCTCGTCCACGATCTCCGCACTAGGCACAGGAAAGTGGCCGTCTAGGGCAGGAGAGCTGCCAGCCTGGCCACCCAGGAGCAGGTGTGCATGAAAATCAAGGGGGTCCACTGAGACCCCCGACCCTGAGCCCTGAGCTTACAATGGCCGTACTGGGTCAGACCAAAGGTCCATCTAGCCCAGTAGCCTGTCTGCCGACAGCGGCCAACCCTAGGGACCCTGGAGGGGATGGACCGAAGACAGTGACCAAGCCATTTGTCTCGTGCCATCCCTCTCCAGCCTTCCACAAACTTTGGGCAGGGACACCACTCCTACCCCCTGGCTAAGACTACTCCATGGACCCAACCTCCATGACTTGATCTCACTTCCCTTTCAACTCTGTTCTAGTTCTAGCCTTCACAGCCTCCTGCAGCAAGGAGTTCCACAGGTTAACTATTTGCTTTGTGAAGAACACTTTTCTCTTACTAGTTTGAAGCCTGCTACCCATTCCTTTCCTTTGGTGTCCTCTAGTCCTTCTTTATGGGAACTCAGGAAGAACTTTTCTGAATGCACCCTCTCCACCCAACCCCTGCTTTTAGAGACCTCTATTCTGTCCCCGCTCCATCTCCTCTTTTCTAAGCTGAAAAGTCCCAGTCTCTGTAGCCTCTCTTCATATGGGACCTGTTCCCAACCCCTGATCATGTTAGTTGCCCTCCCCTCTCCCAGCCTTTCTCTTCCCCTCTCCCACCTCCTTTTCCCAGTCTCTCCCAGTTTTGTTCAATAAAGACAGAGTCAATGTTGGAAGAAACGTTATCTTTATTTTGTACATCAATAAGAAGGGGGGCTAGGGAAGGGTAAGTGGAAGGAGGTGAGGGAGGAATGGGGTACGAGCCCCCGATGGGGAGGACTGGGCTGGCTCTGCGGGCTTCTGGGGGTGGAAGCTCTCCTGCAGCCCCCCGATTGCCCCCTCTCCCCAGATGGCAGCCTGCGGCAAGTGCAGCCGGGCTGATGACCGAGTGGTGTGATGTGCCCAGTGTGGGTAGTCCGGGCACTCCAAGCCAGAACTTCTTTGCAAGCGGGGCACCCCTTAGAACTGTGTGTCCGGGGTGGGGGTCGGGACCCTTTAAGCGCAGCCCTCGGCTAGCCTGAGACAGCATCTCCATGCTCTAAGTCCTCCTCTTATGCCCTGCCTGCACTGCTTCCGGCCATCCTTAAGCCCTGTTCAGAGTCCACTCAATGTGGACTTGCTAGTTTGAATTAGCAAAACGCTAATTCGAACTAGTTTTTAGTTCTAGACGCGTTAGTTCGAATTAGCTTAGTTCGAATTAACTAATTCGAACTAAGTTAGTTCGAACTAGTGCTGTAGTGTAGACGTACCCTTATTGCCCTTATATAAATCCATGGTACGCCCACATCTTGAATACCGCATACAGATGTGGTCTCCTCATCTCAAAAAAGATATATTGGCATTAGAAAAGGTTCAGAGAAGGGCAACTAAAATGATGAGGGGTTTGGAACGGGTCCCATATGAGGAGAGATTAAAAGAGATTGGGACTTTTCAGCTTGGAAAAGAGGAGACTAAGGGGGGATATGAGAGAGGTCTATAAAATCATGACTGGTATGGAGAAAGTGAATAAGGAAAAGTTATTTACTTGTTCCCATAATATAAGAACTAGGGGGCACCAAATGAAACTAGTGGGCAGCAGGTTTAAAACAAATAAAAGGAAGTTCTTCTTCACACAGCACATAGCCAATCTGTGGAACTCCTTGCCTGAGGAGGTGGTGAAGGCTAGGACTAGAACATGGTTTAATAGAGAACTAGATAAATTCATGACAGTTAAGTCCATAAATGGCTGTTAGCCAAGGAATGGTGTCCCCAGCCTCTGTTTGTCAGAGGGTGGAGATGGATGGCAGGAGAGAGATCGCTTGATCATTACCTGTTAGATTCACTCCCTCTGGGACACCTGGCACTGGCCACTGTTGGCAGACAGGACTCTGGGCTGGATGGACCTTTGGTCTGACCCAGTCTGGCCGTTCTTATATTCTTATGTTCTTAAAGGTCTCACTTCTGCCTTCTTCCTGTTCTGCTCCTCCCATGGTACCACTCTGCTACCTACCTATGCACTAGCAGCAGACACAATTTTCTACACTCTGGGTCCTAATGACACCCCCCAACACACAGTCTGGCACCTGATGCGGCCGCCTCAGTTCGCCTCATGGTAGGGCCAGCCCTGGTGCCCTGCCTGCTGCCCGCCTGCGGGATGAGGCGACGAGCGCCTGGTGTGGAAAACCCCTCAGCCAGCGTTCCTCTCAGGGCTAGACTCTGGCAAGTTTAGACGGGGTGGGGCGAAGTGAGGGGGGCACGAGGACGGATGGCCAATGGCAAGGCTCCAAGCTTGGGGTGGGGGGGTCGGTTTTCTAAAGCTGAGATTATTTCGGATGCCGAGGGGATTCAGAGGCCCTGTTCTCTTTTTGTGATGGGATCTAGGTGGGAGGGGAGGGCAAATCTGTTAGGATGCATATCCAGGTGGGTGCTCTTGAAGGGTTGGGGGCCGGCCAGCTAGCCTGGTTTGGTTATCAGAGCCCAGCTGGGAAGGAGTCAGGGGAGGCCTATAGGACTTGGGGGGCAGGAGGAAGGAGATGGCTTGTGCAGCAGGCCTGGAGGTTGTGTTGTCCTTTCAGCACTGCAAGAGGCAGGGGATGCCTGGGGAGCTGACTGAGATGCAGAGGCATGTGGGAACTGGGGGCTGTGGTTGATGTCTCTGTGTTGGGCCTGGCAGTGACTCCTTCCTGGACAGGTCACAGGGCCAACCAGAGGGGAAACTGAGGCAGCAGCTGAGCTGAAGCACCTGTGACAGACAGCATGGAAACGCTCCCTTTGGTGTCTCTCTTACAGGCTGCATCCTGGAGCCAGCTAAGGGTCCCCGGAGAGAGCTGGGCAGCCTCAGGACTGCTCTAACTTCCCCTAGAGAGAGCGCTCCCCCCCAGCCCAGGGTCTCCAGAGCAAGCCTGCTCCAGCCATGCCCTGTCACACTCCCTGCACACCCTTGAATGCCCCCTGAGTGGGGAGTTTATGCTCAGGATCCGGCCCCTTTACATTAACAGGATCCCAGCCCTGAAGTCCTAATTTTGGCCATGTGCCCCCCTTGAAACTGCTGGGAGTGGGGGACAGCGGAGGAAGGGTATAGCAGGACCCTGCAATTGGGGGAGGTGTAATGGAGATTTTCCATCTGGCGAGGCCTGGCACAGAGAGGTGGCTCCAGACACGGGGAGCTGTGAGCCTGGAAAGCAGAGTGGGGGGGGGGGGAAGGGGAGTGCAGGAAGCACAGAGGGGGTGTTGCCAGCGGAGCAGGAGTGTCCCAGCGCAACCTCGGGGTGACAGCGTCCCTCACTCCTCCGCTCTCTCTCTGCCACAGGTATGCCGAAGAGGAGATCCGGCAGAAAGTGGGGACCTTCCGGCAAATGCTCATGGAGAAGGAAGGGGTGCTCACCAGGGAGGACCAGCACGGGCGCCAGATGTGAGTATGGAAGGGGCACTCGGCTGGGCAGGAATGGGGACTGCACGGGGGTGAATTCCCACCTTCCCCAAGCCTGGTCTCTGCATTCTCTTGTCCTGCCAGCTTCCCACCCCCCTTGAGGCTAGGCCTACACTATCAGGTTTTATCGGAAAAAGCTACGCAAATTGCATTCCGCTGGCCCCAAACTGCATGTGGAGTTCTGCATTCCTCCTTTGAAATGTACAAGAGCCCCAGCAGGGTCTCTTGTACATTTCAAAGGAGGAATGCAGAAGTACCTATTGACTAGTCGAGTAATCGATGGAAAATTCCATCAACTAGTCGACTAGTAAATTACTTACTATTTAACATCCTTAGTGTAAATCGATTACACTTGGTCTCTTGGCCCCCTCTTGCTGTGCACTGCACTGAATTTGGTGTCATGAGAGTTAGGGCAGCATAAATCCAGAGTTCCCCCACGCACTTTCACATCACCTCTGGCGTAAATGCAAAGTAACTCCACTGGCTGCCCCCAGGCATGTAAACACACTGACTTCAGTTACACTGCTCCACATGGGGAGTGACCCCTCTGAAGTCAGAATCTGGCCTAGGATAAGTCCCATTGTGTGTGTGCGGGCATGTGTGTGTGCACACGTGTGAGGGAGTTAGTTAAACAGAAAGTAAAAGATTCAGCGACAAAAGTAAAATCCCTGCAAGCTGCACAGAAACTTTTCAAAGAGGACCAACCTAAATGCGTACCCCAAATTTAAAAACACAGCAAAAGAAGCAAAGAGTGCCACCATAGCTTAGCAACCAAATAAAAGAAGCAGTGACAGATAAAAAGGCATCATTTAAAAGTTAAATCCTAGTGAGGAAACTAGAAAGCAGCATGAACTTTGTCAAATCAAGTGTAAAAATATAATAAGAAAAACTAAAAAGGAGTTTGAAGAACATCTACCCAAAAACTCAAGAAGTAATAACAAAATGTTTTTAAGTACATCAGAAGCCTGCTAAACAACCGGTGGGGCTCCTGGACAGTTGAGATGCCAAAGGAACACTCAAAGATGATAAAGTCATTGCGGAGAAGCTAAATGAATTCTTTACTTTGATCTTCACGGCTGAGGATATTGGGGAGATTCCCAAACTTGAGCCATTCTTTTTAGGTGACAAATCTGAGGAACTGTCCCAGATTGAGGTGTCATTAGAGGAGGTTTGGGAACAAATTGATAAACTTAATAGTAACAAGTCATCGGGACCAGATGGCATTCACCCAAGAGTTCTGAAAGAATTTAGATATGAAATTGCTGAACTATTAACTGTGGTTTGTAACCTATCCTTTAAATCAGCTTCTGTACCTAATGACTGGAAGATAGCTAATGTGACGCCAATATTTAAAAAGGGCTCTAGTGTTGATCCTTGCAATTACAGACCGGTAAGTCTAAAGTCAAAACCGAGCAAATTAGTTGAAACTATAGTAAAGAATAAAATTGTCAGACACACAAATGAACATAATTTGTTGGGGGAAAAGTCAACATGGTTTCTGTAAAGAGAAATCATGTCTTACTAATCTATTGGAGTTCTTTGAGGAGGTCAACAAACATGAGCACAAAGGGGATCCAGTGGATATAGTGTACTTAGATTTCCAGAAAGCCTTTGACAAGGTCCCTCACCAAAGGCTCTTAAATAAAGTAAGTTGTCATGGAATAAAGGGGAAGGACCTTTCATGGACTGATAACTGGTTAAAAGACAGGAAACAAAGGATAGAAATAAATGGTTAATTTTTCAGAATGGAGAAAGGTAAGATTATTGGGGTCCCCCAAGGGTCCGTACTGCGCTAGTCCTATTCAACATATTCATAAATGAACTGGAAAAAGGGGTAAACAGTGAGGTGGAAAAATTTACAGATGATACCAAACTGCTCAAGATAGTTTTGCAAGATCTTTTTGAAATTCTTCAGTCTGCTTTGGTCTTCACTAAGTGATTGGGCAACTGTGACGGGCCGTGTCTGGGCACAGCTTAGGGCGTCCGCTCAGGGCGAATTGCTCAAATCCGGGGCTCTTTACAGTCCCCCTGACTGGCGACCTCTCCAAACAGGCCACAAACCAGTCTCACAGAGCGCTTCAGCAGCCTGCCTGAAGCCTCCCGAGCAAAACCCCTCCGACACCCCAGCAATATCCGTGCCCCAGATGGCCCCGGGCCTATACACAGGTGGGGGGTCCTAGCACCCAATCCCACCTACCCCGAACAAGTTCTGTCCGGTTCCAAGAAACCAGCCACAGATCCCTGGTCAATTTACCCTCTGGACCTTACCACAAATCACGCTGGGCCAATCCTTTAGAATCTATATCTAAAGGTTTATTATTACAAGAAAGAAAAGCTTGAGAGTGAGGTTATTAAAGTACAGTACGTTACATGCACCGAATCTCCCAGTTCTCGATGCAGGCTCTAGCAGAGATGTTGCAGCTGCTGGTTACAAGTCCTTATTGCACATCCTACGATCAGGATGGGTTCCCAGGTCTTCCGGGCTCTTCAATCCCTGCAGTGCTGCCTCTGGGATGAAGTGCTGAGCTGAGAACAAAATGGCATCGACCACATGGCCTCTTTATACTCCTTCCTGGCCTCTTCCAGTATGCAGCAAGTCACCTGGTCAGGTTTCCTGCTGGCTGCCCTCAGGTGACAAATCCCATTCTTTGGGTGTGTCCATAGCCTATTGAGAGTCATTGTTCCACAGGGCTTTGCTACTCAGCCTGTCCATAGCCATGCTTAACCACATTCACAGAAATATTCAGCTTCCACACAGATTACAGATCTACACACACAGACATTATATATTCACATAAACAGTGTACACAGGATCAGAAAACAACAAGCTCCCATTCAATACCCCACATGGCTCCCTTTCATACAGATTTCTGGGGCCAACACCCCCACCTAGGGGTGCAGCAGCTATCTGGCTGCTTCCCTCCAATTTGGTAATGTGACAGCAACAAAATGGCAGATGAAATTTAATGTTGATAATGCACATTGGAAAAAATAATCCCAACTATACATACAATATCATGGGGACTAATTTAGCTACAACTACTCAAGAGAGAGATCTTGGAGTCATTGTGGATAGTTCTCTGAAAGCATCCACTCAATGCACAGCGGCAGTCAAAAAAGCAAACAGAATGTTATGAATCATTAAAAAAGGGATAGAGAACAAGACAGAGAATATCTTATTGCTTTTCGATAAAACTATAGTACGCCTACATCTTGAACACAGTGTACAGATGTTGTCACCTCATCTCAAAAAAGATATATTGGCATTGGAAAAGGTTCAGAAAAGGGCAACAAAAATGATTAAGGGTTTGGAACAGGTCCCATATGAAGAGAGATTAAAAAGACTTGGACTTTTCAACTTAGAAAAGAGGTGTCTAAGGGGGGATATGAAGGAGGTCTATAAAATCATGACTGGTGTTGAAAAAGTGAATAAGGAAAAGCTATTGACTTGGTCCCATAACATAAGAACTAGGGGGCATCAAATGAAATTAGTAAGTAGCAGGTTGAAAACAAACAAAAGGAAGTTTTTCTTCACGCAGCACATAGTCAACCTGTGGAACTCCTTGCCGGAGGATGTTGTGAAGAGCAGAACTTGAACAGGGTTCAAAAAAGAACTAGATAAATTCATGGAGGTGAGGTCCATCAATGGCTATTAGCCAAGGTGGGTAGGAAGGGTGTCCCTAGCCTCTGTTTGTCAGAGGCTGAAAATGGATGACAGGAGAGGGATCATGTGAGGATTCCTGTTTTGTTCACTCCCCCTGTGGCGTCTGGCATTGGCCACTGTGGGCAGACAGGACACTGGGCTAGATGGACCTTTGGTCTGACCCAGTACGGCCGTTCTTATGCTCTTATGACTCATCCTAGGCAAGATTCTGTCTTTACAGGAGTCCCATTGCGTGTGCGTGTATGCGTGCAGGGGGGGTGGGTGTAATGGGATGAGAAAGGCGGGGTTCCATTCTCAAATCATTCAGGCACAACTGATGCTGCAGATTCCCTGATTCTCAGGTTCTGATTTTGGTCCCCCCGCTCCCTCCCCATCCCAGCTCCAGGAAGATCCTGTCAGCTCTGGGTTCTGCCCCAGTTTGATGGTGATTTATCTGTGAAATGCTAAATGGCCCAGCGAGCGCAGCTGGCACGCACACCTCATCGATCAGCCTGGAAAGCAGGTCAGGCCGGGACAGGAATAGATCCCGTAGGTTCACTGAATATTAATGCCTCATTAGGCTCAGGAAATCAGGACAGTGAGGAAGAACTGCAGCACTGGGAGGAGAGAGGGAGGGGCAGAAACTTCAGCAGCCACATGCCAGCTGGGCTGGAAAGCACGGCCGGGCACAGCTCCGGGGACACCCAGGTTTCAGTGGGGGTGAGCATCTCAAAGCTGGTGGAAGGATACAGCAGGCACATCCAGCAGCACAGCAGGGTCCCTGGCCCGTGGGGGGGCTTTGCACCCTGGGAAGCAAAATAAGGCTCCAGACGCCAAAGGGGAGTAGAGATCATCCCAGCCCTCTGTTCCCTGGGCCTCTGTCTCCAAGCAGCCCTCCCTCACTGAGACTTTGGCTGCATTCGTGTGCTGCCGGGGCCGGCTCCTCCACTGGCTTCAGTGGCATTGCTTTGTGGTTGCCGGCGGGCACCCGCTGAGGAGCCTCGCCTTGGGCGTCAGGAGCCGTGGCACTCATGGCAGACTTTGCAAGGCCACCGGGCGTGCCAAGGAGGGGGAAAGGTGGTGAGACACGCTGCCCCTCTGAGAGGGAATGGAGCTGCCTGGCACCTGCGGCATTCTTTCAATTTTACCAGGGACTGCAGTGCTTTGCCCGGCACCCACCTGGATCTTAACGGCAGGCCCATTTGCTCGGGGAGCGCCGTGGAGTGGGACGGGGGGAGGCAGCATCTAAGTACTAAAAAAGCCATCTCCTGTCTCCCCATCCGCTGCTGGGAAGGGGGTGAGAGTCTCGAAAGTTTAGAAAACAGGCTGGGGTCGGGGGGGGGGCAGAATTTGAGGGCTGAAGTTGCTGGCAGGCTATGCTGGGTGCAGGGTGACTCGCGAGGAAGAAACCCCAGCTGGTGACTGCAGTAGCGCCTCAGATCCCATTTGCGGTCCAGGACCCAGCATGCTAGGGGCTGTACAAACACACAACAGATGGTCCCAGGCCTAAGCAAGGTTGGCATCACTTCTGTGACTCAATAGTGCCTCGGGGGCCCAGTCCTTCCCCCCAATGTGCTCAGGCTGTACAGAGACATGTCTCCTCCTACAGGATAAGAATCAGAACATAAGCACGGCCAGACTGGATCAGACCAAAGGTCCATCTAGCCCAGTGTCCTGTCTGCCCACAGTGGCCAATGCCAGGTGCCCCAGAGGGAGTGAACAGAACCGGGAATCATCAAGTGATCCATTCCCGGTCTCCCATTCCCAACTTGACACACAGAACCTGCTCTTCCTTCCCTGCCTATCCTGGTTAATAGCCATTGATGGACCTAATCTTCATGAATGTATCCAGTTCTTTTTTGAACCCTGTTATAGCCTTGGCCTTCACAAAATCCTCTGGCAGGGAGTTCCACAGGTTGACTGTGCGCTGGATGAAGAAATACTTCCTTTGGTTTGTTTTAAACCAGCTGCCTATTAATTTCATATGGTGACTCCTTAGTTCTTGTATTATGAGGAGTAAATAAGACTTATTTACTTTCTCCATACCAGTCGTGATTTTATAGAACTCTATTCTATCCCCCTCCCATCTCTTTTCCAACCTAAAAAGTCCCGGTTTTATTAATCTCTCCTCATACGGCAGCTGTTCCAAACCCTTTATCATTTTTGTTGCCCTTTTCCAATCCCAATATATCTTCCTTGAGAGGAGGCGACCACGTCTGCCTGCAGTATTCGAGATGCGGGGTACTATGGATTTATACAGCGGCAATATGATACGTTCTGTTGCTTTGGTTAACCCTTTCTTAGCGATTCCCAACCTTCTGTTTGCTTTTTTTGACCGCTGCATGTGGAGTGGATGTTTTCAGAGAACTATCCACAACGACTCCGAGATCTTTCTTGAGCGGTAACAGCTAATTTAGACCCCATCATTTCATATGTATATTGACCTGACATTTTCCAATGTGTTCCACTTTGCATGTATCAACACTGAATTTCACCTGCCATGTTGTTGCCAGTCACCCAGTTTGTGAAGAATTACAAAGGGATCTCGCAAGTCTTCTTTGGACTTTGCTATCTTGAGCAGTCTTGTATCATCTGCAAATTCTGCCACCTCCCTGTTTACCCCTTTTTTCCAGATCATCCACTAGTTACCTCTCTCCATTCTGAAAACTGACCATTCCTGCCTTTTGTTTCCATCTTTTAACTAGTTACCAAGCCATAAGTGGACCGTCCCTCTTGTCCCATGACAGCTTGTTGTGCTTAAAAGAGCCTTTGGTGAGGGACCCTGTCAAAGGCTTTCTGGAATTCTAAGTATACTCTATCCACTGGATTCCCCCTTGTCCACATGCTTGTTAACCCCCTTGGAGAACTCTAGTAGATTGGTGTGGCATGACTTCCCTTTACAGAAACCATGTAGAATCTTGCCCGATGCCTCTTGACCATCCAGTGGTAGCAGCAGCAGTAGTTCAGTGTAGTCGTTTCCCCCTGCAGGGGAGTCTCAGAGCTGATAAATGTCGCTGCCTTTCCCCTGGGGGTCGAGCTGGTCTTTCCCCATGTCGTGCGATGTGATCTGAACAATCAGCTGCTAGCTCTCACCCCGAGAGCAGGCCCCTGAAAGGAATGGATCCCCATGTGTGATACGGAGATCGTGCCGCCCCTCCATCCCTCCGTGGTGGCAGGAAGATGCACTAACAGCTGTGAAGCACTCGGACACAATAGAAATCCCAGGCAGGGCACAGTTTTGTCTTTTGGGAGGGGGGGTGTTGAATAATGGATAGTAGCTCAGGCCTAGGGCCACACTGAGCAATGCGAAGACCAAATATTGAATGAGCACAGTCTGGTGTGTTCATTGCATGAGGCTGGGATCCTGTAGCAGAAATAGCATGTGGTCACGGGCATGTGGCTCATGCAGCATGTGCACAAGGGGGGCAAAATGAGCCCTGCCCAGACAACACTAAGGCCGGCATTTCCTGATTGCCAAGGCCTTGGCTCTGCAACCATAATCGTGTTCTTTTGATGTACGTGATTCATCACAATCGCCCAGAGCTCTTTGCAGCCATTGTGGGGATCTCAAAGGCAGAGCGAAAGCAGGTCAGCCGCATTCTCCCCATTTTACATATGGGGAAACTGAGGCATCCAGCAGTCAAAGGTTACGCAGCAGGCCAGTGCAGAGCCAGGAATAGAATCCATGCTGCCTCTGAGTTCCTGCTCCAGCAATTTTTTCTAAGGCCCTCCAGCCCAGCCAAACAGCCCCACTCTCCTGAGGGGGGCCCGCTGTCACTAAAAGGGAAAGGTTTATGTGCTCTACAGGTTTCAGGAGAAGAGGGGAAATCACTCAGGCAGCAAAGCCTGGTCCTCAATGGTTAAGCAGAGCTAATGGGAGAAACACGTGGGATGGGCTGACTTTAGTCAGAGAGTCTGTCCTGGCTTTGCCTTGCCTGGGAGCTGTCCGTAGTGCTGAGCAGTAGCACCTGCCTGACTCCAGCAAGTCACCGTGGCTGTGTCTAGACTGCATCCCTTTTCCGTAAAAGGGATGCAAATTAGACACATCACAATTGCAAATGAAGCGGGGATTTAAATCCCCCTGCTTCATTTGCATAAACATGGCTGCCGCTTTTTTCCGGCTCGGAGATTTGCCAGAAAAAAACGCCAGTCTAGACGGGGATCTTTCGGAAAATAAAGCCTTTTCCGAAAGATCCCTTATTCCTTTTAAGAAGAATGAGGGATCTTTCAGAAAAGGCTTTATTTTCCGAAAGATCTGCATCTAGACTGGTGCTTTTTTCCAGCAAAGCTCCGAGCCGGAAAAAAGCGGCAGCCATGTTTATGCAAATGAAGCGTGGGGGATTTAAATCCCCACTTCATTTGCAATTGCAATGTGTCTAATTTGCATCCCTTTTACGGAAAAGGGATGCAGTCTAGACACAGCCTGTATGTATTGCAGTTAGGGCATTTCCTGGCCTGTGAGTGCATCTCAGCAAAAGCTATCTCCAAATGTCACTGAAGCTGATCAGCGAGAAACACGCCATGGGAGAAATGAAGGCAGCCTGCCTGAGAAAAGCCGCTCTCCCTGGCTGGCCACTGGGAGGAAGGATAATTTGCAGGAGAGAGGAAAAGGGCCTGCTCCAACTTCAGGTGCATGGCACCCAGGTTTTCACTCCCTTATAGCAGGCAATGGCTCCCTCAGCTCTTAACTGGGTGACACTCCCAGGGGCCCAAGGCTCGTGTGCATGGAGAGATGTGACGCGTGGCATCCCCCTCTCGGTGGCAGCAGAGGGGCAAACTCCGGCCGCTTTAGGAGAGCCTTTAGCAGCCATAATATAAATCGCACCCTAAAAATACATTGTGGTTAAGTCCCGGGGCCCTTTCATGCTCCCCATGTGCCACCTATGGGAATAGATGAGGTTCTGTGGGCGGGCACGTGCTCCCCGTGTGCCACCTATGGGAGTAGGTGAGTTTCTGCGGTGGGCACGTGCCCCCCCATGCCACCTATGGGAGTAGGTGAGTTTCTGCGGTGGGCACGTGCCCCCCCGTGCCACCTATGGGAGTAGGTGAGGTTCTGTAGGTGTCAACATGTAGGTCAGGCTGGTTGATCACGATGGTCCCTGCTGACTGTTGTGTCTCTGAGTCTACACAGGAGTAGTGTGTAGTGGAGAGGGGAGGGGGCAGGACTTGGGGGGAGCTAACCCGGATTCTCCACCTCAGTGACTGTGTGATCAGCTGCCAGGTACCCAGACCCAAGTGTTCCCATGCAGGTGCCTGGGGCTAGGCCCCGGAATCCACATGGGCCTGATGTCCAGAGCAGCCACCGTACCCCTGGGAAAAGCAGGCCCCGTACCTAGCCGGCCCCAACGTGCTGCTCCTGGGGCTGACCATGGAGCTGTGTTGTCCCGCTGCGTTGGGCACCCTGGCACTGTGACACTGACCTGCTCTCCAGGGCTCTGTGTGTCTCTTCGTGGGCATCTGCAAGGCCCTTTGAGATGCTCAAACCCAAGGGCGCGGCCAACATACAAGTCACCAGCCCCCATCCTGTTGCCCTTCGTTGTAGTCCGTAGAATGCCTTGGTTTCCATGGGTATTAAGCAGATAAGCCCCTTGGTGGGAGGAAAGACCCCAAGGGTTTTGTTCCTCTCATTCCCCTTCTTCTCCCAGTGTCTCTGCAACAGGCAAGCTGGGCCCTGCCCCATTGCAGCTGGTGCCAGCCAGCTGCTTGCCTGGTACCCCCCAGACTAGCCTCAGGCAGCACCAAAACCATCCTGCCTTCAAGAGGCCACGTGCGACCTTCAGGTAACTTTGTCCTACTGCCCCTGACGGCCTTACTGCTGCTGGGTAACCGCCACAGCCGTCGTGAATCCCCTGCACTCACCAGCAGAGAGCCTCCACGTGGCCTCCGACCCCACGTGGACGGAAGGTGACCCCCAAATGTCCCTGCCTGCCCCACGGTGAGCCTGGTGAGCAGCTCAAAAACTTCAAGGTCCCCCAAGGCAGTTCCTGTGATGACCAGATAATCCCGCTGAATCCCCGGATTGCTGTTCATCCCCCTCTCCGCTCGGATAATCCACGGAACACCGGCTAAGCCCCACCAGCGATAACCTGGCAGCGCCCTCTCCCAGCGATCTTCAGTGACTTCTTCACCCCCTGCTAATCCCAGATAACCCTCCTCAGACCTACCGGGGATGAACAACAAACATCCAGGCTCCCATCGTCAGCTGGCTCCTGGGCCCCGCGCAACCTTGGCTCAATCTCATTCACGCCAGCCAATGAGGGCTGATCCCTATGGAACTTTGACGTTGATGTCATTTGGCAACTGCTGTCATGATCTCAAACAGGGCAGTCGATGTCTCGGGCTACCTGCATGGGCTGGTTGCTGGGATGGCATCCCTGACCACCTTGGTTGATAGGCACTGATGGGCTCATCCTCCATTTTATTCTTCTTTGTACCCAGTAATACTTTTGGCCTTCACAGCTTCCTATGGCAGTGAGTTCCGCAGGTTGACTGTGTTGTGTGAAGTACTTCCTTGTGTTTCTTTTAAAAGTACTGCCTATTGATTTCATCATGTGATCCCCAGTTCTTGTGTCATGGGAAGGGGTAAGTAACATTTCTCTATTCACTTGTTCCACACCAGTCATGGTTTTATAGACCTCTGTCATATCCCCTCTTAGTTGTCTTTTTTTCTAGACTGAGCTGTCCCGGTCTTTTTAATTTCTCCTTATAAGGAAACGGTTTCATGCCCTTAATCATTTTTGTTGACCAGTTCTATATTATTTCCCATTCTTATATATCTTTGTTCAGATCAGGCAACCAGACCTACCCAAAGGAAACAAGGGGTGGTTGCACCGTGGATTTACATCATGGCATTATGATGTTTTCTGTCTTCTTATCTACCCTTTGCCCTGGGGTGTCTAACATTCTGTCAGATTTTTTTACTACCACTGCACATTGAACGAATGTTTTCAAAGAGCTATCCTCAATGACTCCAAGCTGTCTTTCCTGAGCGGTTACCGCTAATTTAGACCTTGTCATTTTGCAGGCACACTTGGAATTCTGTTTTCCAATATGCATTCCTTTGCATTGATCAGCACTGGATTCCATCTGCCACTCCGCCACCCCGTTCTGTGAGATCCCTTTGTGGCTTTTCACACTCAGCTTTGAACTTGAGTCGTTTTGTGTCGTTTGCCATTTTTGTCACCTTGCTCTTCATTTCCTTTTTCCAGACCATTTATGAATGTGTTGAACGGCACCGGTCCCAGAACGGGTCCCTGGGGGACCCCACTAGTTACCTCTCTCCACTGGGAAAAACAACCACTTATTCCAACCCTTTGTCTCTTACCTTTCAATACGAGGACCTGCCCTCTTACCACCTGCCTGTTGTTTCTTGGAAGCCCCAAGTGAGACTGAAGCCTCATTGTGCAAGGTGCTGTGTATGCATAATTGGAGAGAGAGATCCAGCCCCAGAAAGGCTGCCATCTACATAGATTAGACCATACTATGGGAAACTGAGGCACTGAACAATTAAGTGACTCACAGAAAGTCATACAGGGAATCTGTGGTAGAGCCAAGTATTGGTCCTCCATTCTTCTGACTCCCAAACCAGACGACCAGCTTTCCTCCAGCTCACGCGTGTGGACACACCCAGGCACTGGCAGGCAGGAGAGAGAACCATGCAGCAGTAATGTCCCTGTGCTGAGTTCAGACTGGGAGGGATTTTAAGGGGACAATAACATGTGTCTATCGAGCGCTGTTCCTCCTGAAGGATCCTGGCGCACTTACAAACCGTGCACTGGTGCACAGGCCCAGCGCTGAAATGCAGCCAGGCAGAGCGTGCTGCAAAATAGCAAGCAGGGGCGCTTTGTGGCCAGACAAATCCGCACAAAGGGGCAGAGATTGGCCTCCTTATCTCTGCCCAAGGGCTTTTCCGCTTCCCAGCCCAGAACAGCTCAGCACCAGCCCTCCGCCGTGTCAGCCGGGGAAGAAGATTAGTCTGTTCTCTGGCACCTTCTGTGGGCATTGGAGCCAATCGCAAGGGCATGTGGTGTGAGTGGAGCAGGGCTGCCTGCTCTGTGCGTTACCAGCTGTACCAAGCACATGGGCCTGAAGCACCCAGGAACAGAGCAGAGATGGGAGGTGGGCTGGGCCCAGCCAGCCATTCCTTGGGTCTCCAGCTGCCAAGCCTCAGGGGCCGTGGCCTGAAATCCCCAGCCTGGCTCGGTATCTGCAGGGCAAAGACAGGAAGCCCATTTCCTAGCATGTGCATGTCCACCCCGGAGACTGCCGCGTGGCTTCGAAGCATGGCTTGCCCCGGGGTTTGCCTGGGGCTCCCCCTTCGCTCGTCCCCGCCACTCTCTGAGTGGCAGTTTCATTCCCTCCCGGTCAGCCAACAAGGAAGCAGCGTGATTGGACAGGCCGCTCATTGGCCCGCGCGTGACTCTGGAGGAGTTGCCCCCCTTAACCTGTCCATGTGCAAGGAAAACTGAACTAAACAAAGGGGATGCAGCGAGGGACACCATGGGGGAGGGGGAAGAGCCAAGGTCCTGCCCAAGAGGGGGCTCACGGTGAGAAGCAACCGGATAGTACCTCCATGAGTGCAGAGCGTCAGGATTCCATTGTGCTGGGCACTGCGTGTTAGCTATTAGGTGTATTACGGTAGTGCCTTGCAGCCCCAGTCACAGCTAGGACCCCATTGTGTTTGGTGCTGTATGTAGTTATTAGGTGTATTACGGTAGCGCCTAGCAGCTCCAGTCACAGATCAGGCCCCGTTGTGCTCGGTGCTGCATGTTAGCTATTAGGTGTATTACGGTAGTGCCTTGCAGCCCCAGTCACAGCTAGGACCCCATTGTGTTTGGTGCTGTATGTAGTTATTAGGTGTATTACGGTAGCGCCTAGCAGCTCCAGTCACAGACCAGGCCCCATCGTGCTGGGTGCTGCATGTTAGTTATTAGGTGTATTACGGTAGCGCCTAGCAGCTCCAGTCACAGATCAAGCCCTGTTGTGCTCGGTGCTGCATGTTAGCTATTAGGTGTATTGCGGTAGGGCCTTGCAGCCCCAGTCACAGCTAGGACCCCATCGTGCTGGGTGCTGCATGTTAGTTATTAGGTATATTACGGTAGCACCTAGCAGCCCGTTACAGATCAGGACAACACTGTGCTGGGAGCTGCATATTAGTTATTAGATGTATTACGGTAGCGCCCAGAGCCCCCATCATGGCCAGCACCCTCTTGTGCTGGCTGATGCCTTGCCCGATCAGACAGAGCGGATGCCCCTGTAATAGGAAGGGAGGCCTCTGCTCTTCCTTGGGGCAGGGCGGGCTCCGATCCCATCTCAGGCTGAGAATGAGCAGTCACGGGAACTGCTTCCAGTTCCCTGCCAGCAGGGTGGCTCCCCTGCCTGCATGGCCTGGGGCTGCTGCCCACACAGCTCTGTGGCTCCCGAAGGGTTATCGTCCCTCTCGCACGCTCTGCTGCTCTCCAGAAAACTTGTCGCCTTTGGGGCTTGGCGGGCTGCTGCTGCTGCTGCCAGAGGAACACACAGGCCATGAAATAATTCCACCGGGGGAGAGGGGGGCATAATTAGCAGTCACACCTTAATGACACGGAGCCTGCGCCCGGGCTCCAGGAAGCAGCAGGCTGGGTGCATGGAGCTACCCTCGGGGCATTTGTAAGACTGCAGCATTGCTCGGGTGGCCGCGTTGCAAGTGATCTGCCTTTGGCAAAGCCCCACGGGGCCAGAGGAAAGACAGCCCAGTGGTTAGGGCCTAGTATGGTTGATGGGGAAGGTGTCTCGAATCAGGCCCCCTCCCCAAGCTCCGGCTAGGCCCAGGACCAGGCGTGATCTATAGTCAGTGACAAGCAAATAGCCCCACACTGATCAACCTGCGTCTTCTCCCTTGAGCAGAGTGATAGAAAACCAGCACATGGTGGATGGGGAGGAGTACGCCCTGGAGTACCCAGTGTATGGAGAGGGCTGCCTACTGCTGTGTGACTGCCCAGCCGACTGCTACCGAGACCACTGCAGCCACAGAGAGTACAGGTGAGGGCAGGGGGCTGGCAGGGGTGAGATACACGCCTGGGTGCCCCAGAAAACACACGTACATTACAGCACACGCACAGAGTCCAGGGAAGTCACGGGGGATGCTGCCAAGCGGCCACAGGGCTGTGCTGGAGGCACTGGCACCAGCTCCGCTCCAGGGCTCTTTGGAGAAGAGCACATGTAGCCTGAGGGTGCTTGCAGGTGGCCCAGAACCAAGCACTCCTCGCGGCTCTGCCTGACCGGGATCGGGGCCCGCGCGGGCTGCTCTCAGACATGGAGGCCACAGAGGTTCCACGTGGGAAACGCACAAGTGACCCGGCTTGGAAAAAGTGTCAGTCTGGGACGGTCTGACCCCCTGTGCGGCAAATGGGTGCCTGAGAAATGTGACCATGCCAGCAGACAGCTGAGCGTGGTGCCCGGCCTGGGCCACGCAGCCTGGGAACAGCACGTGCCAATTGCACAGAGAAATGACCTACGCCTGCTGATGGGGGGAGGGAGGAGTGAGGGCAGCCAGCTTCCACAGTTACTGAGCATGCTCAGTCAGTGTGAGCATGCTCAGTACAAGCCAAGCAGCAAATCTGGGGGGCATGTGACCAATGTTCCCTCTAGTTTTTTTTCCCACTCATGTGCGGAATAAATTTTGTTCTCTGCACTGAGGCATGTGCCGATGTGCACCACCAGCAGCAACACATGCTGCCAGCTACGGGCGCTCTGCTAAGCAACATTTGAATCCCTCCTGGTGGCCCAAGTGATCTGCTTATAGGGAACACTGCACCTGACCCCACAGGCCCTGCCCCCACATCACCTGCATTCAGTGCATGTGCAGCAACAGCTTTCCTATGGAGGCACATGGGCTCACATAACCCTCCCCCCAGGACCATCTAGTTTCCTGTGGCCAAGCAATGGAGTTCCCACGCCTCTCCTGGGGATGCTTTCTCTAAAGCCTACATCTTCCTGTGAGCCCGTCGCGTCTGCATTGCGCATGCCCCCTGCACTCCCCCGAGCAAATGTCTCTCCCGCCTCGCTCTTTCCAGCCTGTTTGCAGCTGGCCGTGCGCTCACTCAGCCATTGCCGAGCCAAGCCGTGCTGCATCAGCTCTTTCCAGCTTCCCTCGGCAGTTGCTCCTGCCAGCCCTTTGCTCACTTCTGTCCATTGTTGCTGCTCTCAGGGGTCTCCCTCCTTCTGGGGGCGCAGTGTGAGGGGGGGTGCGAGCTTTGAGAGGCAGAAGAAATGCTAATTGCAGTGCTGCTGGCCCAGTGCCAAAGCCATCTCTCTCGCGCCCTGCCCACGCTTTCTGCCAAGGAAGGCTGGGCCATGCCATCGCACACAGCCACCCCCAGGAGTCACCGCACAGCCCCTTGTAAGGACGTCCAGAGATGGCAGCCTTGCCAATGGGCATAGGAACCTGGGCCCAAAGGAACAAACTGCCGGTACCCGCGGAACCTGGCTAGCTCCCTTCTGCAGCAAAAGCACCGGCCCTGAGCTAAAGGCACAAGCGGCAGGGCTGGGGCCTGATCTGGGCTGCTAGGACTGGATCCAAAGCCCCTCTCCAGCTACGTCTGCCACTGGGAACACCTGTCAGCTGCCAGGGAGAAGCATGGCCGGTGTCCATGGTGCTGTGTATTGTGCGCACAACAGATACTCCTCACCTAAGCAGTGCTAACCTGGAAACTCGCTGCTGAGACTCTGCCATGACCTCCCTCTGCCACGTAGGCTTGAACCCTGGCCCTTCAGCATCACAGCACTCACCTCCAAGGTGCAGGGACTACTCAGCTAGCAGTAGTAGGTTGTTATCCTAGCAGGTAGCATCATAGGTTATCTTTCTAGAAGGTAGCAGAAGTAGTTGGTTATCCTAATGAGTTGCAGTGTAAGTTGTTATCCTAGCAGGTAGCAGCAGTCAGTTGTTATCCTAGTGGGTAGCAGCAGTAAATTGTTATCCTAGCAGGTGGCAGCAGTGGGTTGTTACCCTTGTGGGAAGCAGCAGTAGTCTGTCTTTTTAACAGGTGTTAGTGGGTTACAACAACCTCTAGGCTGCCCCTTTGGGCTGACATACTCCCACACACATGCTGAGATACACACTAGGGGCTCGTCTACACTGGCCCCTTTTCCGGAAGGGGCATGTTAATTTCAGCTATCGTAGTAGGGAAATCCGCGGGGGATTTAAATATCCCCCGCGGCATTTAAATAAAAATGTCCGCCGCTTTTTTCCGGCTTTTAGAAAAGCCGGAAAAGAGCATCTACACTGGCCCCGATCCTCCGGAAAAAGCGCCCTTTTCCGGAGGCTCTTATTCCTACTTTGAAGTACTTCAAAGAGCGTCTACACTGGCCCCGATCCTCCGGAAAAAGCGCCCTTTTCCGGAGGCTCTTATTCCTACTTTGAAGTACTTCAAAGTAGGAATAAGAGCCTCCGGAAAAGGGCGCTTTTTCCGGAGGATCGGGGCCAGTGTAGACGCTCTTTTCCGGCTTTTCTAAAAGCCGGAAAAAAGCGGCGGACATTTTTATTTAAATGCCGCGGGGGATATTTAAATCCCCCGCGGATTTCCCTGCTACGATAGCTGAAATTAACATGCCCCTTCCGGAAAAGGGGCCAGTGTAGATGTAGCCTAGGAGTTTAATCTGTGTTAGTTAATATGTCACCTACAACAGATTTAAAAACACCTTTATTCCAAAGATGTGGCCAGAGATATCCACAACCCCCCCCCCCACACACACACAGAGCTCTGTGTATGCATCCACTCACCCCCAGAGATACAGCAACATGCACACACAGCACCCCCCACCCCCTGCCCCCGTGCTCAATGCACACCCCTCACATGGACTCACTGCCCAAAACACTCGCACTCTGTGGAGGGACACACCCAGGCTCTGGGCAGGGCTGCGTCATGGGGCACAGGAGGGGAAGGGGGTGAGCGGTTACCACTCCCCACCCTGAGCTCTCCCCTGCCCCGCAGGCTGAAGAGGAGGTGTAGCAGCTCCGCCTCGCCGCCGCCCAAGAAGAAAAAGAAAAAGAAATCGAGTCATCGCCGGAGCCGGTGAGTTCTCCCCCCCGGGCCCAGTCCACTGTGTTTCGGGAGGGCAGTAGAAGAGGTTCAGTCCAAGCACCCTGCCATTGGGAGGAGGATACGCACCTGCCCCAAACCAAGCTGAGCACACAGCCCCTTGCCAGCTTCCCTGGGGACCCCTCGCTTCCCTTCCCCAGCCACCCTCTCCACCCTTCCCACCATGGGCGGCGGGTAACGCAGGCAAGGGAACGCATTGCCTTCCCAAACCTGCCTTCACTGCCCAGCTGCCTGGGAGGGGCTGGGGCCATGCCACATGGCAGCCCTGACCTGCAGCTGGGGTTGGGCGGGACTTGGCTGGGGCGGGAGGTTGTTGAAGGGGTGTGGTCTGGGGAAAGGGTGGGGCTTCGGGCAGAAGGGGCGGAGCTTCAGCTTGCCTTCCCCAGATGGGCCTTCACCCACCACCCATGCTTCCCACTCCCTCCCCTTACCCCGCTGGGGTGGGGCAGCCAGCAGTGTGGGGCTGGGCTAAGGGCCACGGGGCTCTCCCAGTAGCACTGCAGCACCTGCCACAGTGTCCCCTCATGCCTGACTGGGGTCCCCATTCTTTGTTCTCACCTCCCGTGCCCAAGGCTGGCTCCCGGAGGTTCCCTGGGCAGAGGCAGGGCGGGAGAGGAGGGGAGGTACTGGCAGCAGCAGCCTGTCCGGCTTCCTGCCCTTGCCCCAGCTCCCCGCCCTCGCTCTTCCCCCATGTTGTGCCCAAGCAGCAGGCTCTGGCCCGTCCCGCCGCAGGCCCGCGATGACCTGCCGTGGTTCCGCGCTGGCCACTCACGGAGCAGGGATTTGGAGCAAAATCTGTCAGGGATGGTGCTCGCTCCTGTGGTGAGGATGGGGGAGTGGACTTGGTGACCTCTATGAGATCTTGCCTAGGGAGGGGCCATTTTGTAGCCCCCTGTGCTGGGGGTGTGGGGAAGAACTTGACCCCTCTGCCAAACACAAGGTGGGGAAAGAACACCCCTAGCACTAATCCAGCACTTTGAATCCCTCTCTCTTGGCGCGCTACGCAGAGAGGTGTAAAGTGGCCCTGGCCTATCTCCCAAAGCCAGTGAGTCGCTCCCAGGCCCCTTAACCCTGCTTACATTTGGGGAAACTGAGGCACAAAGCCACAAAATGCCTTGTCTAAGGACACGTAGGGCATGTCTACTCCAAAGTGCCCCTGCTACATCTAGGGACCTGCCCCGGCTCACGTTGATCCAGCGAGTTCCCCTACCGGTAGTAGCAAAGCTGCGGCGGTACAGGCCAGCCACTCACATACGTACCCAGGGATCCTGCCAACTCTGCCGTGGCTTGGCTGCTGGCTCTAGCTAGAGCAAAGTGAGCTCAGGGAAGCCCAGAGAGGAAGCTGCTGGTGCAAAGTGCTCGCACGCTGCGTGCCCCAAGCTGGCAGGCTCACCCCACAACTCGTATGAATTGTGGAGACCCCACTGTCTGGCCCGTCCCAGCTCCTCCCAGAAATCCTGGCACACGTTCCCAGGGCGAATGGCAGCAATATTCTCAGTCCCCCTAGAGCCTCACCTCACCACTGATCCCAGGGCCAAATCCACACCTCATGGACAGCAAAAGGACCACCGGGCTGCTCTCGCTTATGCTGAATTGGTCGGTGAGGGCCCTGCCGCCTTCTGGACACTAGGTCACGCCCTGGAGCTGCCCTGGTCTGAGGCACTGAGGGGTGGGGGGTGGCATAAGGCAGGTTGGGGGACTCCTCAGCTGCAGCAGGTCCCCTTTTACACTCCATAGCCAAGGAGGCCGGGCATGCCCCTTGCCCCATTCCCTGGGGATTCCCCAGCAGGGCGGGTGGGGTCTCTGAGCTGGTGAGGTGCCGCCTCATGTCATGTCCCATCCCTGCAGTTCCTCACACTCATCTCCAGCACAGCCCCCCTTCCCCCCTCGCTACTGCTAATGACTCTGTCTACAGAGCTGAGCTGGCAGCTTTAATGAGCCCGTCTGGCTGGTGATTAATCAGGGGCTGCCTGCCTTCCTGGCAGCCTGGAAAGACACCTGCTTAACGAGGCAGAGGAGTCAGACAAGGACTACTCCAGCCTGCCCCAGGAGTGTGTGCCCTGTCTTACCCCGCCCCCCGTGCTTCTGGCCCAGCACTCCCCTGCCAAGCCCAGCTCCTCTCCATCCACCTGCAGCCCCCCTCTTTTCAGCTCTGCCCTCCCATTCCCCGGGACTCCCTTCAGCACAACACCACCCCCTGGGTCTGGCCTCCCCTGTCAGTTGGTTGCAGTGGGAGGGTGGCAAGTTAATTGTCACCATTTGGCAAGCTGAGAAGGAAAGGGCTCCTGTCATGGGCGCGGCGTCTCGTCACTGCTTTTGGAGGCAAAGCAATTCCCTGAATATGCCGAATGAGGGAACCAGTCACCCAGCTCCTCGGCACGGTAGCAGGACCCCGCGGCCAGCGAGTCTGGAATCCTACCCAGCAGCCCGCCCTCTTAGGTGCGAGCCCGGTTCGACTCCAGCGTGTGCTGCGGGGAGCAGAGTGTTCCCGAGTCAGGCTGACCGCAGCCTGGTGTGGAATTGCTGGGGTCAGCTGGGGAGAGGGGAGGCTGAGCTGCTGTGGATAAGGAGAGGCGGAGAGAGATGCAGGGTTGTTGCAGATAGCTGTGAGAGAGACAGGAACACACACACACACACATACCCTTCACTGAGAGCCAAGCAGATACCATCACACCCCATTCACAGAGACCCAAACAGATACACACATGCACAGAGTCAGAGAGCCGGAAACACAAAACACTCACAGAGCTAGAGACACAAAGCTAAGGATAGTCCGTTACTGAGCCTGTGCAGAAACACAGAGATACAGACAGAGAGAGCATGCCCAGTGGGGGGATACAACACAGAGACACCCCCAGAGAGCCAGACCCATGCAGAGATGGAGAGACGCTATCACGCAGACTAGCATAGACCCCCCGTCCCTGCCAGACACAAGCCAGGGAGACACATAGAGATACCCAGAGAGAGGGAGGAAGATAACAGAGCTAGAACCATGCACACACCCAGAGATGCACACCAGGAACGCACAGGGACACACACAAAGAGATGCAGACAACAGAGAGCGAGAGACACGCATCGCCCCGGGCACACAACCGTCGAAGGGAAGGACACACGCGCACAGACTTGCGCACACACATTTCTTATGGGAAGGCTCCAATTAGGATGCTCACGTGTCCCATTCTGGCCGGGACAGTCCCTTTTCTAAGCCCTGTCCTGGAGATCCTGACTGGGTGTTAGTCCCGGTTGCCCTGCTCAGTTGACAAACAGCAAACACCCAGCGTTGCCAGCACGGGGGGTGCAGAGGAGCATCCGGGGAGGCCAGCGGCGACAGAAAGCGCTAGGTGCTGGGGCTCAGGCGCTCAGCGTGGCGCGTGGGAGAGCAGCCATTCCTGGTGGGCTCCGGACAGCCCCACGTTGGGGGCTGTGTCTCCCTGGGCCCACGGAGCCGTCAGGCCAGCCCCATGGGGTGCCCTGGTTGCACTTGGGGTAACTAGGGGTCCTCCCAGCTGAAATGCAAGCCGAGGACAGGAGAGAACAGTGGAGGGGCTGACGACCAAACACGATCTAGCACGTGAAAGGTCCCTCTGTGGCTGTGCCCGCCTCTGTGGCTGTGCCCCCCTCTGTGGCTGTGCCCGCCTCTGTGGCTGTGCCTGCCTGGCCCTCTGCGGCTGGGGCTCTGATGGGAGTTTGGGGGTTTGCAAATGGCTGCTCGGGATGCACCTAGTGCCGCACGGGTTCCCCTCTCTGCCAGGGCGCGGCCCCACGAGGCAGTCCCTGCCAGTGCATGCGGTAAGTGTGGCATGTAATTATGCCATCGCCCAGCCGAGCGCATACCAGGGCACATGCAGTGAGCACCCATGGCTGGGGGAGGGGGGAGAAGATTCTCAGCATGAGGGAGGTGGTAAGTGAGCTGGATTTGGGCCCCTGACGAAGGGCTAAGTGGGGCAGCTTGGGCCCCAGCCCAGCTGGGTCCTGGGCTCTGCCCACCAGAAAGACGCTGCCACTAACACGTGGTTTATCTGTTTCATCCCCCCCACCAGCAAAAAAAGGAAGCCAGGATCGGAGCGCAGGTGAGTGACGTGGGAGCCGCCTCCTCCTTGTCCGCGCCTGCCCCCCGCTGCAGGCTCGCGGGGGAGCAGCCGCGAAGCTGTGCCAAGCCAACACCCCGTTTGCTGCAGCCTGCCCGACCCAGCATCGGCAGGTGTGCGCAGCACAGGCGGGGTGTGACTGCGGAGACACGCCTGAGCTGGCCGTGCGAGGCACAATAGCCGTGGCTCTGCAGCGAGCCCGGCCCGCCCAGGGCCCCTAGCAGAGTCAGCTGCACAGCCACATGCAGATAAAGCAGCGAGGGAGGGAACGGCTGCTTGTGTTACTGTCCCAGCCTGGCCTGCAGGGCAGAGACGCCCTGCGGGGCCAGGGAAATGCTTTCCCTTAATCCTCCGGGTTCAGGATCAGACCCTCAGTGCCCCGGAAGCTGCAGGCTGGCTCGGATGGGCCCCAGTGGGCCCCTGCAGGCCCAGTGGTCGAAGAGCCCCAAGCTGCAGTGGGCGATTTCCCAGTGACTTCAGTGGAAGGGGAATGAGGCCGGCACTGGGGGCTTTGGGGAAGCCGAGTCCAGCTGGCGTCTGGAAGCACTTTGGGGCAGGGGCTCATTCTGGTCTGGGTTTGCACCGCGCCAACGATTAGCATAAATCAGAACGCGAGTGAGGAGACTTTGGCCCAAGCTCTTGGCAGCCGGTTCCCTGTTAGAGCCTGCAGCGGCCACAGGGGGGTGCCGAGATTCAAGAGGAAAAGCCGTTTTTAGAGCTGTCCACAAGGCTTCAAAACCAACCTTTTAATCAGAATTGGAAACCAAATTTCCGCCAAAGGACCCCCCGGAAAACCCTCTGCCCTGTTTTGCAGAACATCTTCAATGCTCTTGACTGTGTTTGCTAAACACCTTGGCTGAGACTTTCCAAGCCATCTGGCTGATTTGAACACTATGCTCCCGTGATAATTCGGTGTTCAAATCCCTTTGGCCACTGGGAGGGATCTCTGGCTTTCTCTCTGAAGCCTCCCCAGTTTGGGCTGGGTGTGCGTTGGCTCAAGATGCCGGCTGCTGGGGCTTATGCTGGGTATCCGGCGCAGAGGGGTCAGCAGGAGGGAGTTGTGTTCTCAGACACTGGTCCCAGAAACTCTCAGCCCTCGGGAGGCCCCAGCCAGGGATAGAAAGGTCCCACCTGCCACTCAAAGGCATCCCTGTTTGCTTTCCAGCTGCGACAGCTCCTCACCCCTCCGGAAGGAGAAGAAGAAGAAGAATGGGAAGAAACACAGACGAGACAGGTAGTGGGACGGGGCAGGCGGTGACTCTTCCCTTGCTGCTCCATCCTTCCTCCACCCTTCTCCCCCAGCTCTCCCATCCCCTTTCCCAGCTCTCCCCTTCCTTGGCCGGGCGTGGGCCCTCTGCCCTATAGCAGTGGCTGTCACAGGCTCCTCAACCCAGCCACCCTGCCACGTCTCCCTGGCCCTCCGCTTGCGCTGCCCGGTGTTACCCCCCAGGGGCTAAGGCCCAGCACCGGGGACACTGAGTCTGTCCGAATCGCTGGTGCGATCCCTCCGTGCAGACCCCTTGTCTCACCTGGAGCTTGGGCGTCAGACTGAATCGAGGCTCAGCGCGTGGTGGTCCTAGCAGACAGAGCAGCAGGTGCTGGTCAGTGGCGTTGCCCAAGGACCAATGCAGAGCAACATGGGAAGGATCCAGATGGAGACTCTCCCTGCCCCCGAAGGCAGAGCGGGGTGGGCCAATGCAGGGAGAAGGGTGAGGCCCCCAAGAACACATAGGGCAGGGTCCTTTTCCTCCAGATTACACACCCACCCCTCTGCTTCCTGGGTGCATCCAGCAGTGACTAGCATCCCGGGGGGACAAGTACAGCTTCTCATGGCTGGCTAGCATCCGAGGTGGCTCAACCAATCCTTCCACAGCCTGCCAGGCAGCTGACTGGGTCATTTGCATGCTGCCATCCTATTGGGTTAAATGATTCCAAAGGTTGAATAAATGATCATTCATAAATCTTTCATTCCCCCTCTTTTGGGGGGAGGGTAACAAGCCCCCGGGAGGTGTGATCCCAACAACACCTCACTCATCCCAGCTGGACCAGAAGCAGAGGGTGGAGACTGTTAGCGGCACTGGCTGAGGTCCTCTGCAGAATGCAGCTGGACTTGGGTCTTAGGACATAATACATTTTGTTACATGCACCAAGCATGCACAGATGTGCACCACCAGGAGAAACACATCTGTGGGCGCTCTGCAGTGTTTGATTCTCTCCTGGGTGGCCGCCCAAGCCCACAGTTTACAGGGAACACGGGTAAAGGTGGCTTCTTGGGGACCAGATGTAACATCGAGGTCCTGGCGGGGGAGATCCCGTGGCATGTATGTTTTGCAGGAGTCAGAGCGTTAGCCCCAGAGTCCTGCCTCAGTCCTGGGTCAGGTCATTCTGTTCTGAGCGAAATCTCCACGCACCCCCCACCCCCATTTCAAAGGGACAGAGGATTCTCCTGCACCTGTGCCAAGCTGCTGGGCCATGGCACGAGGGGCTGTTTGAACCGCTGCTGCCTCCTACCCAGATTCAGCTGCAGGTCGTTTGCGGGTGGAATTATTTCACCAGAGCGGTGGCTGAGAAACACAGAAATGAATGTGTCTGCGATGGATAAATAGAGGGGCTTTCTGGGGCTGGGGGGCTGGCTAGGCAGGCGTGGGTGGGTGGAGAGAGGGCTTGTAGGAGGGCAGATAGATGCACCATTGAAATATGAAGGCATTATCCCTCCCCTCCTGCACATACCCCTTCCCAAGGACCGACCCCCCTTCTTTTCTCCCTCCCTGCCTGCCGGTTTCCCGTCCCTCAGGGTGGGACTGACTCCCGCAGGGCGCATCTCAACCCGTCTCCTGTGGCTCTGTCTCTCATTTCTATTGCCCCGTCCCCCCTCAGGTCTGAGTCTGGCTCCCGGAAGAAGAGAAGACACAGGTGAGAGCGAACGATGCAAGAGCCTCAGTCCCACCCTGGCGCCCTCGCTTCCCTCCTGGCCTCTGCACATCCGCCTGCTTCCTGTGGGGCTTCAGGGGGTGCCTGGGTCAGGGAGGGGAGGAAGCAGGCAGCCGGTGCCCTGAGCTGGCTGAGGGGTAAGCCTGGCTCATAGGCACATCAGAGGCTCCTCCAGCCAGCAGGCCCATGGGGGGCCCGGAGCAAAGGGGGCTCGTGGAGTGGCCAGACTGCAACTCCCTACACCCCACCTGCCTGACACCGCCAGCCCTGCTCGGCCCTGCTCCGTCAGAGGCCACCGGTGAGACGTGCAGAGTCACTTCAGCTGGGCACCGGGCGAGCCGGCTGCATCCGGCCCAGCTGCTCCCAGCACATCCCAGCCTGCTGTGCATTCGGCAAGGCCGGGCGACATCTGCTCCAAGACTCCCCCCGGGACAGGGCAGTGGGTCATAGCCCCCAGGGAGCCAGCCCGGGCCCCACAGAGAGAAGCTCGGTGCTTCCGAGGAAGGCAAAGAACTCCCCGGCAGCCTGTCTGATGTGCCTGCCTGAGGCTCATCGGACCAGCTCTGGTGGGGAGAGAAACAAGCTTTTGAATTTACTTCCCCATCCAGTATCTTTCCCACACACACCCCTGGCAGCACCCCAAGATCCAGGGATCCCTCCCCCAGCACCCTGAAATCCAGGGATTCCTCCCCCGGCAGCACCTTGAGATCTGGGGATCCCTCCCCCCTCAGCAGCATCCTGAGATCCAGCGATCCCTCCCCCCGGCAGCCCCCTGAAATCCAGGGTTCCCTCCCCCCAGCAGCACCCTGAGATCCAGGGATCCCTCCCCCAGCACCCTGAAATCCAGGGATTCCTCCCCCCAGCAGCACCTTGAGATCTGGGGATCCATCCCCCCTCAGCAGCACCCTGAGATCCAGCGATCCCTCCCCCCGGCAGCCCCCTGAAATCCAGGGATCCCTCCCCCAGCAGCACCCAGAGATCCAGGGATCCCTCCCCCAGCACCCTGAAATCCAGGGATTACTTTCCCCAGCAGCACCTTGAGATCCAGCAATTCCTGCCTCTCAACAGCACAGAGATCCAGGGATCCCTGGCAGCATACTCCCCACCCCCACCCAAGACACCAGCCCTTGCTCCCAGCAGCATGAGGTCGCCAGAACAACTCCAAGCACATGCTCACTTCCGTGGTTTGGAACAGGGTGCAAGAGGGGAGGGCAAAACCAGCTCTGGGGGGCTGCTCCCCCTTCCTCCTGTTTCTGCCCCGTCAGCCCTGAGCAACCCCCCCCCCCCATGCAATTGTTGCCCTGCTTCCCGGCGGAGGGTGCAGATGCTCAGGCTGGTGGGGTATCTGAATTCTCAGCCCCTCCCTCCCCTGCTACGGTAGCCCGCTGTTTCCATCACAGCTGGTGCGGGTCCGTCCAAGCCGAGGACGATGCCTCCAGCTCCAACGTAGACGCACCTTGGGCACCAGGGAGCTGGGCCCGATCCCCGGCTCCCCTCCCCACATTTGTTTTGGGGGGCAGGGCTCCCCCGGGCTGAACACGCCCCTCTCCCCTTCCTGCCTGGGGTTGGAGGGGTGTGGGGCACCTTGCCTTGGCAGCCCCCTGGGATGGTGGTGTGTCCACGCATGGCTGCCCTCTGCTAGGGGGAATATGCCACCAGTGTGAAAAGGGCACAGCCCCAAGGAAAATGAGCAAGGGAGGGCCAAATGGGTATAACCATGCATGGGTGGTAGGTGAAGGCCCAGCTAGGGAAGGCAAGTCCCAGCCCCGCCCCTTCTGCCTGAGGCCCCGCCCCTAGAGCTAAGCCCTGCCTACCCCCATCTCAATGCTACCTGGAAGGGGGGGGCTGCCCTGCTGCGGCCCAGCCTCAGCCCTCCCTGTGGCCGGGGAAGCCGGGCTGCCTTGCCACGGCCCCAGCCTTCCTTGGCGGCAGGGCGTGTGGGCAGTATTTTGCCTACGCTACCCGCTGCCCATAGACCCACGGGCAACACCTGTCATGTGCCCAAAGCCATGAGAGAGGCCCCTGGCTCAGGGACCTTGCCGACCTAGGTCATAGATGCTCAGGCCAGCCGGGGTCCCGGCGATCGGCGAGGCTGGTCTCCTGCGTGGCACAGCTCTGGGAACTCCCCCGGGGTTCTGCTCCCCATCCAGCTGCACACCCCTTGGGGAAAGACAGCCCGTGTCAGCGGCAAGCCCGCAGGTGGCGGCGAATGCCCATGACTCGAGCAGCTCTCAGGGCTCCGCTCCCTGATTTGACACTGAAACTGGCGCCAAAATCCCCTGCTTGGGATTTGAATGTGGATTCGGGGGGCGGGAGGGGGGGATTGAACTCAAAATTCAAAGTGGGGGATTGGAAAGCAACGTGAATCCCCAGACGCTAGAAATTCCCAGGGACAGGCCCAGGCTATCATACGCCGGGTCAGCAGGGTCTCGGCGCCCCAGCACGGCTTTAGACTGAACCGCAGGGGTCGCTGCAGGGACGAAGACCCGGCTGATGTCAGTGGAGAAACCCCCATCGACGCCAGCAGAGAATTTGGCCCAGTGCGGCTGTCGTGGCTCACAGGTCGTGCCCACACTTGGCCCCTCGGCTCCTGGGCGGAACCCCCCTCTCTTGGGGTGCCCACTCTCACTGGGGGGTCCGCCCCTCTGCCTCCGGGACGGCGCCTCTCAGGGCCTTCAGCCGCCTGTCTCCGCCGTGAGCCCCTTCAGGGGTGGCCACTCCCTCTGGACCCCCGGGCCTCCGCCCCCAGAGGGGATGGGGTCCCCCTGTTCTCTAGACCAGAGCGACTATCAGCCAGCACCAAACAGAAGGGTTTATTGAGCTTTGAACACAGCAAAGGATCTCTCGGGCCAGTCGGCCTGGGCCCTCAGCCCACATGTCAATCTCCCCTGCAGCCAGCTGAGTCCTGCCTGCTCTGGTCTCAGTCCCCAAAAAATAGCCCCCAGTCTCCCAGCAGCGCCTCCAATACCCCCAGCAACAGCCCCTCTCCTGTCCATTGTCTTCTCCCCAGGGAACAGGGTGGCCTGGGTTTCTCTCTTTTCTGCCTCCTCTCCTCTGTCCAGTGCTCTCCCCTCGCTGGGATAGGCTGGGCCGGTTGTCCGGATCCCTCTCTGCAGCCCATTGTCTGTCATCTGGCTGGAACTGGCTGGCTACGTCTAGACTGGCATGATTTTCCGCAAATGCTTTTAACGGAAAAGTTTTTCCATTAAAAGCATTTGTGGAAAAGAGCGTCTAGATTGGCACGGACGCTTTTCCACAAAAGCACATTTTGCAGAAAAGCGTCCGTGCCAATTTAGACGCGGTTTTGCACAAGAAAGCCCCGATCGCCATTTTCGCCATCAGGGCTTTTTTGCGCAAAATGGCTTTTAGCTGTCTACACTGACCCTCTTGCACAAATACATTTGCGCAAAAGGGCTTTTTCCTGAACGGGAGCATCATAGTATTTGCGGAAGAACACTGACAATCTTACATTAGATCGTCAGTGTTCTCGTGCAAATTCAAGTGGCCAGTGTAGCTTTTGCGGAAAAACTTGCCAATCTAGACGCAGCCGCTGTGTCCTCTGAGCAGGGCCGGGCTCCCCAGGATACCAGACACCACGGCTCCAATTCTGGGCTGTTCTCTGACACAGCAAACTACCCCCCTTTGTCACATTAAGCCAGTAGCTTCCGGGCACTGGGTGGCCCCCGTGTGCAACACCCCCCCTTTGAACTCCCAAAACTCCCCACTTCCTCACAGTGGCGTATGCAGCCTTGATGGGCTCAGACCAGATTCTAACACGGGGATGGGGTGGCAGAGATCCCGAGGGCCCCTCTTCGGTTCAGCGGCTCCCCCGCCGGGTGCAACCCCCTCACACACACGCCCCATGTGCGGCAAGGCTGAGCACCGTCCTTGGGGCTGGCCGGTGGGGGGGCAGCGTTGAATCCAGCGTTGACGACCTTGGGGCTGGGCCGTCGCTGACATCTGTGTTTTCAGTTCTCTTCTCTTCCCTAGGTCCCGGAGCCCCAAGAACAAAAGGAAAGAGAAAAACAAAGAGCGCAAGAGGTGAGGCTTCAGAGGCCAGCCTGCAGCGTAGGGGGGCGAGGGCTCGCCTGGCTCTAGCTGCTGAAGGCCCCCAAAGACATGCAGTGGGGGGCCAGGCCTTTGGGACATGGCGGGGCTGGTGCGTGGCTGAGAAGAGAGTCCCCTCCCCCGTGGCTTCTCCCCCTGGGCCGGATCCAAAGCCCATTGGTGGCAGCGGGCACCCTTCCGCTCCCTCGGGTGCATGGGCCATGCAGGGCAGTGGGAGCCGGGCACTAATCTCTGGCCAGGTCGTTCATGCTCCTTCTCTCCCCTGCAGATCCCCCAGCCCCTCCCCGGCCCGCAGATGCCACCGGCGCAGCAGCTGCAGCTCCCCCAGCGCCTCGCTCTCCTCAGATTACAGCCACTCCAAATCGCCGGGCAGGTACGCTCGGCACCCTGGGCCCATGGTGGGGTGGGGGGATGCTCGGCACTCTGGGCCTCAGGTGGGGGGGGAGGGGGGATGTTCAGCACCCTGGGCCTCAGGTGGGGGGGGAGGGGGGATGTTCGGCACCCTGGGCCTCAGGTGGGGGGGGGGATGTTCAGCACCCTGGGCCTCAGGTGGGGGGGGAGGGGGGATGTTCAGCACCCTGGGCCTCAGGTGGGGGGGGGCACTCGGCACCCTGGGCCCCAGGTGGGGGGGACACTCGGCACCCTGGGCCTCGGGGGGGGGCACTCAGCGCCCTGGGCCTCAGGCGGGGGTGGGAGTGGCGGGGACTGGGTGTGCAGACGAAGCTGTCAGAGGTGCATGTAAAATGCCGCAAGCGAGGTCTGACTCAGGCCCGGGATGGGGGGCACACGCCTTTGTGTAGGTATCTCTGTCTGCGGCCTGCTCCTTTCGGGCCAGCCAGCCCTGCGGGGGCCAGGGCGGTGCTGCACCGGAGGGGGTGGGCCTCGGGAATAAACACCTGGGCTGTGTCTACACTGGCATGAATTTCCGGAAATGCTTAAAACGGAATACTATTCCGTTTTCAGTTTTTCCGGAAAAGGAGCGTCTACATTGGCAGGCTGCTTTTCCGGAAAAGCCCTTTTTCCGGAAAAGTGTCTGTGGCCAATGTAGACGCACTTTGCCGGAAAAGAGCCCCAATCGCCATTTTCGCGATTGGGGCTTTTTTCCGGAAAAGACTACTGGGCTGTCTACACTGGCCCTTTTCCGGAACAATGTTCCGGAATAAGGACTTATGCCCGAGCGGGAGCAGAATAGTTTTTCCGGAATAGCGGCTGATTTTGTACAGTAGAGTGTCGTTGCTTTTCCGGAAATTCAAGGGCCAGTGTAGACAGCTCGTAGCTTATTCCGGAAAAGCGGCTGATTTTCCGGAATAAGTGGCCCAGTGTAGACACAGCCCTGGGCTTCAGAAGGGCAGAGAGCCGTTTGGGGAGGAACCACGGGGCGCACAGGGGCTGCTGTGGCAGGCCCCGAAAGGCGGGTGGGAGGGGGCTGGAAGGAATCCAGGGGAGCGGCCAGGGCTCTGTCCCAGAGTGCTGGGCTGGAGAGAGGCCCAGCGAGTGAAAAAGCCTTTGGATTGTTTGGCCTCTCGTTACCCAGGGAGAGGTTAAGGTTTGGTCAGTGGCTTGGCCAGAGCTGCAGCAGCACCTCCAGGCTGTGTGGGAAGGCAACAGGGCCCACTCTGGAGGGGGAAACTGAGGCACGGAGCAAGGCCAGCAGGGGGCACAGGGGACAGTCCCACCAGTCAGCGAGGTTCTCACCTTCCAGCCACCTGCCTCTTCACCCAGCCCATAGCTGCCCCCTTGCCTCTCTCAGTAGCCCGCCTGCAGCCATCTGCCCTCTGCTTTCTCCCACAGACTCACCCCCAAGCACAGAGAGGACGGACATAAGCCCAGCAGCCTCTGCTCCAGCCGCAGCCCGTCCTCCTCTCGCACCTGGGACAGCCGCTCGGCCACGCCGCACCAGAACGGGCACAAGGGCAGCGCCCAGAACGGCCGGCACAGCCACGGCACCTCGGGCGACAAGCAGCAGAATGTACGTACACTTTTCTGTTACCACGGTTGGCCCCTCCTTCCTCCTCCCCTCTCCTCCACATCTCCCCCCCACCAACCTCCCCCCTTCCCCCTGGCATCTGTCCTCCTCCTTTCGTTGCCTCACCCGGCGCGCGCAAAGCCAGGGCCGGCAAACCCACCATGCGAGCGCCGCGATCCCACGGGAGCAGCCTGGCTCTCGGTGCCAGGCCATAGATAGACCCCCCTCTCCATCACCATTGGCCTGCACCTAGGGCCCAGGCCTGGGCGGCCACACGCTGTGCTGGGGGGCTGGCCGTGTGTCACCGTAGGGCAGGGCGGATGGGAGAAGGAAGCACTTTCTGAGGTATATTTTGCAGTCGGTATCAAGACTTCCTAGTCCACACACCTGAGGGGAGCAGCAAGTGGGGTTTTCCAGCTGCCTCCCCCACCCCCATCCTCATGGACTCCTCCCAAGAGTGCTGAGGAGGGGCAGGGGGTGGCGCTTCCCAGTGTGCCCCACTCATTAACCGCGGCCCAGCAGCATCGCTGAGGAAGGCGGTGAAAGCAGGCCGCCCTTCCCACAATGCATCTGGGCGGCTGGCTTAGCCAGAGCGGCACAAGCCCGCTTAGAAAGGAGCCCAGTGGCGGTAGAGTCAGGGAGCGCCCTGCAGCGGGTGCCCTCCTTTCGCATCCATTGGGATCCTCCCCTACCGTCCCCTCTAACTCCACCCTCCGCTCTTTGCGGACCACCCAACGGAGCGAGCAACAGGCCTGCAGCCTAGTGTGATCTTGGCCAACCTCAATCCTTCTGGCAAGAGATATTGGCGTCTTCACGCCCTCTTTGGCGCCAGCCTCCGTCCTCGCACGATGCTTGGGGCCTTTCCTGAGCCCATGGGGCCCTGCTGCTTGGCAGGGAACTGGGGAGGGAGCCCTGGTTTCTCTCCATGTGGAGCTCACTCCGGGAGCTTCAAGTGAGCCCCAAAAAGTCAAGGAGGGAAAACCCAGTAGGAGCTGCAGAGCTTCCGTCGGTCCCACACTGAGGCCATGCAGAGCAGGAGTCCCTCAGAACCGGGCCTGGCTTCAGGCGGAGAACCTTGGTCTGTCCTCAAACCGGCCCACGTCCATGTGGTGGGCGGGTTTCACGGCGGAAGTCGCCCACAGCTCTGTGAGAGCCCAACCCTGCTGCACATCTTGTGGGACTATTCTCATGCACCGATGGAGCAGCACCATGCAGGATGGAGCCCTAAACTCCTCTGAGCAGATTTATTTTGCCAATGTGCCACTACGGTGCTTGAGCTGGTTTTGCCCTCCCCTCTTGCACCTTGTTCCAAACCACGGAAGTGCCTTTGTAAAGGGAGACCCAGACCTGCTATGATTTGCCTCTTTATCTCAGGTCCTTCTTTGGCCCCCGTCACCGTGGTGCCTGGGCACCTCATGAGCTCTGAACCCACATTCTGAGAGTGGGCTGGAAAGCAGAATTCCCTTCCCACCGGAGAGTCCGGCTTGTCCCCTTTTTTTCTGGTCCAAATTGGAGCAAAAAGTCCGTTTGTCACAGGAAAGAAATTCTGAAAAATTTCAAGTTGGAAACACTGAAATGTTCTGTTCTCATTATGCGGAAACATTAGTTAATGCTAGATAATAATATAATGTGTGTGTGTGCGTGTGTGTGTATAAATGACTATTAACGCTAAGTATATGCAATAATAAAATTAACATAAAAGTCTACAGAAAACCAAATGAGAAAGTCAAAATGAAACATCTGATGCATTCTCAGAAGGCAATGAGAGAGCCCACACAATTTGGTTAGCCGTTGTTAATGACGTTCAAATGAATTGGACACATTCCTGCAAAACATTCCGATGTCAGCGACCCTGCAGATTCCGACAGAGACCGGCTGTGCTGAAAGCTCCAGTGTTTGTCGCTTGTGAGGCCGGGATCCATGGTGCCGGTTCTGTTAAAGTGTTGCCATGATCCCCATTTCACAGCCAGGGAACGGAAGCTAAGTGACTTGACCAGGGTCACAAAGAACTTGTGGCAGTTTAGGGAACTAAACTCTGTTACTGCCCTAACCCTCAGACCAGCCTTCCTTTGCCACCCTCCAGTCCCTGTTCTCCCCAGTTGAAATCCGGACCAGTCCAGCACAGTGTTCGACCCCAGGGCAGAATCCATCTGGGATTTTGGCAGTGACTGACTTGCTGTACATGGCAGCTGGACTTGACTGAGCGAAACATGTCAGAACCAGAGCTAGGGACAGGGAAATGCTTGATGACGGCTCCCAGTTGCTGGAAGGAAGGGGAAATGGTGGGGTTTGAAAATCTCCACTTTAGACACTGGGCATAATGAAATGAGGACACACTCTGCTACTGATTCACTGTATGCTCTTGGGTGAAACACTTAAACTTTCTGGGCCTCAGTTTCCCCTCCGTAAAAGGGAGATGATGACTGACGCCAGCCTGTTAAACAGGTAGCCCAGCCTCCGCTGTCCGAGAGGTGAATGACTCATTTGGGATGCTGGCGGCCTCCAATGAGCTGCTGTTTTCATTGGCTGTGGTTCTCCTGCCGCTGACAGCAGGGATGTGTGACTGCCTTCAACGCATACCCCAGAGCCAGATCTCTCTCCTCTGCTTTGCAGCCAGAGGAAGCCCCCTGACATGGGTGGAGTCACCCGAAGTGCTTTGAGATCTTGCAATGAAAGGTGAGGTAGGGGGTTCGGACTGTTCTAACTGATCCTTCTTCAACAGCAGCATCCTCTCAGGTACAGGCCAGCACCAGACTTAGCCCATGAGGCAAGAACGCCCGTGGCATGGCATGGCCAGTGAGCAGGGCACCCCGTGGCACCAGGCACTCAGCAGCGTGTCCTAGCACCTGCTGGCATGCACAGCTGGAGTGGTGCGCTGGAGCCACTGGGCCCACGCCAGGGGCTGTTGGTATAAGAGGCCAGGGGACCTTACAACCCCAGGGCTGAATTGTAAAACAGGCTGTTGCATTTTTTTCCCAGCTAATCCTGGAATCCTAATGGCTTCAGCCCATGCAGCTCCAGCCAGGGCTCTGGGAAACAAACCCACAGGGACTTCTGGGACAGAACCCCAGCTGTTCAGGGCTCACCTGTCCACGTTACCCAGGGTGGGCTGTAGACTCCGCACAGACCTGTTTAGACCCTGCTTTTACGTCCTGCTGGGCACCGGGCCAGAGGAGCGCCGCTGCCGCAGGGCGTCGTAGATCAGAAGTTGGTCTTCAGCGTGGCTGGGGTTGGATCCATTTTGTTTTGTCCAGGGCGGCTAGAGCTGGGTTGTCCCAGCAGTTGCTACACCTGGCCAGCAGGGGCTGCTGTGGCATCAGCAGTGTTTCATCTGTCTCCCCGCGCCCCATCTGCCCCATGCATGGTGCCCTGCCTGCAGAGGGGAAGGGAAGCAACCTGTCCTGCACACATAGCAGTGGGGAGCAGGAGAGGGGCACAGGGAACAGGCTGGGGGAGAGGAGGGGAAGGGCTCAGGCTGAGACAGTGCAAGGCAGGGACAGAATGGGGAGCCTGCCACAGCCCACCAGCTCCCCAAGAATTCAGGCATTCCCCACCCCCAACTTGCCTCTCTCTGCTTCCCAAAGAAGGGTCCCCCCTCCCAGAGGCACCCCGGACTGCTTCCAAGCCCCCTGCTCACTATCGGCTTCTCCAGGCTACCCAGGGCTGTGGCCGCCACTCTGCAGGGGCTGGGCTGCTTCCTTTCCCCACCCGTCCAGCTGCTTGGGCAGGAAATCTGTGCATCACTGGCAGGCGGGGGCACAGGTGGGGTGCATGGCAGCTCTGCAAAGGGCGAGGCAAGTGCCAGGCATTTTGTGCCCTTAACCCCTTTGTTGGTCAGAAAATGTCTCCCCCTGGCGTGAGTTTGGTTCCTGAGCTCAAACGGGAAACTAGTGAGCAAAGTGCTTCTCTAGACAAAGGTCTGGACAGATCATTGCTCGTGAGGATTCTGGAAATCCCACGTCAGCCAGCTGAATACTCAAGAGCAACAAGCGAGCTGACGTCAATCCCAGCCAATAGAACCCAGCGCTTTTACTTGCAAATGCCCATGAAGAGGGATTTTGCTCCTCCACCAGCTCTGGCCTCCATGAGCTTGTCCTGTGTTGCCAGTTTTCACAGTTTTACTGCTGGCCTTTTGCTGTCTGGAGTTTTTCTTAATGCCACTTCCTAAAGTGATGATTACAAGAGCATCTCCTTTTTTTTCCGTAAGTTTCTAGCTCTCACAATTGTGGAAAAATGCTTGAAAATATGGAGGCTTGTATAAGAAGCAATTAAAGTATATAATAAAAACCTTGCTCTTCAATAGCACATTTCATCCTGAGATCTCAAAGCACTTCACAAGGGTGGTGAAGGTCACTAGCCCCACTTTACAGATGGGGAAACTGAGGCATAGGGCAGGGAAGTGATTTGGGCATGGTCACCCAGCCACAGGGCCAGCGATTGAACCCAGTTCTCTAGATTCCCAGTGCCATGTGTGATCTACTAGGCAGAATTGCCTTCCCTCAGCGAGAGCAGCACATTTCTTGTTTTAGAAATATCTCATGACTTTTTAAGACAATCTCATGACTGATTGACTGATCTAATGTGTGGTTTTGGAGGGTTTTAGTTGGCAGTACGACCTGTCATTGAGGACCCTTCCCGCTCTTACAAAAAACTGGTCCTGCACCCCCAGCAGAATACTGTAAAGCAGGGGTCTCCAAACTTTTCAGCCCGAGGGCCGCATTAACTATCAAACAGCAGTTTGGGGGCCGACTACACACTTGAGGTCCAAATAAAAAACAATCAAAACATGGATGTTGTTTTTAATTATTTATTTAATATTATTTTATTCAGTTATTATTTAATAACACATTGATACACTACACATGAACACCTGTATTAGTGTGAATGGTGAAATTGTTTCCTGGATGCCAAAATAGCAGACATTTCTGGCTTTAGATTTGTTGTCCCTAACATCAACAGTGACCTGAGATTATCATCGGACAAGTTTGTTCTCAAATTGTTCTTCACATATTTCATTCTTGAAAATGTTTGTTCACACAGGTATGTTGTTCCAAAGATTGAAAGGTACCTTGATGCAAAAGTTTTGACATTAGGAAAGTCTTCCTTGGGCAAAAACTGGTAAAAACCCACCAGTCCTATTTTGAACTTGTCCCTAAGGAGGTCATTTGCTTGCAACTCAATGACTTCCAGCTGCAGTTCATCTGGGCAACTGGCCACATCTGCTTCAAATGGGTTTTGAAACAATCTCACTTCTTCTGCCTTTGAATCCAAGTCAGAAAACCGCTGCTGAAACTGCAGCTGGAGGTCTTTGATGATCTCGCATGCAAATTTCCGTAATTTTTTTTCCGTAGACAAAAAGGTCTCCACGGGCCGGATGAGAGGGCCTCGCGGGCCGCATCCGGCCCGCGGGCCGTAGTTTGGAGACCCCTGCTGTAAAGGAAGGAAGGAGCTGGTCAGAAACTTTCCATCGAAACAATTTTGGACGGAAATAGTTTGTGCAAAATCATAATTTTCTGGGAGAAAATTTTCACTTTTCCACCAGGAAAACGGAAGCAAAATATTTCATTTAGGGTTAAATTGCCCAACGATTTTGGATTGTTGAAATTCAAACTGTTTTAAGTCATTTTAAGTCAGTTCAGTATTAACCTACAGAATTGCCTCATGGGACTTGTAGTCCGGGGTATCTGAAGAGCCTGTTTTCTCCTATGGGTCGTCAGTCCTGGCTAGACTACACCTCCCATGATGGAGCATAAGTTTCTCCTCTAGATGAATGGTGTAGTGCATCATGGGAAATGTAGTCTGACCATAGAGCCTGGCCTATAGAGGAGAATGGGCATGTCAGACTCAAACTCCAGCTCCCATGAGGCAATGCGGCACACTAGGGAAATGCTATTTAATGTTGAACGGACTCAAAATGAAATGCTCTGGGTCATTTCAACCAGTTGAAAGGAAAGGTCTCAATTTGGGAACGTCGACATGAGTCACTTGCCAGAAGAGAAGCATTTGCCATTTCCAAATGGGAATTTTTCAGAACATTTCAGCCTGTGAGAAGAGACAGTATTTCCCAGCGTTTCATCCCATTTTGGGACAAAAACAACTGCTGAGGGACCAGAATTGCCACGGGATGGAAATCCTTCTTTTCCCTCTGCTCCAGCAACAGAGAACGGTGCTTTGTGACAGGTTTCCCTAGAGATTTCTAGCCAAGATGGCTTCTCCCATTTTCTGAGCCTGGCTTCTACCATTTTCTGAGTCAGGTGGGAGCCTTTGAACTCTGAATTGTGCTTCCAAGCCTTGCATTAGAGACCTCCCGTTTGCCTCCTGTGTCAGGACGCTGCCTGAGCCAAAGTCTACTGAAGTCAGCCTGTGTCTCTGCATTGACTTGGTTAGGCTTTGGGGCAGAGCTGGGGTTGATTTCCTGTTCATTCCGTAGCAGATCAGGAAGTGAAGAGAAGGGCTTTGGAGATCTTCTTGCATGGGTAGAGAGGGGTGCAGAGAAACTCTTTGCAAAAGCAATCCCATAGCTCTAGCATATTTCAACGATCAATTTTACATTTGCATATTCCCCTTCCTTTCCGTCCCTCTCCTCCCTCCCCAGCCCCCTCTGCCTTTGAGGCTACTTCCCACCAGCAACCATATTGCCCAATGCAGAGATGTCAGTCCAATCCCTGAAGCTGCTCTTGGATTTCTGCTGTACTGTGTTTTTTTTTAATATGGTTTATTTTTATTATGCTTCTACGTCCCCACCCCACGAGCACGACCACCCCCCCTTCACGAACCCATGGTGATTTATGGATCATCCTCAGTCTTTGTGAACCCTTCCCTGAAATCCCAACCCCCAGCTCAAAGGTCATGTGTGGATGTAGCAGTGGCAGAGTGTGTCCTATGGATACTGATGAGGGAATTACCCAAGAGAGCCCACCATCTCTGTGTCCTTTCATTGCTGCCCCATCATATCAGAGTCCCGGCTGAATAAACACAAGTTCCTTTTGTTAACAAGCGCTGGCGGTGCTTTTCTCCAGCGACTCTCTCGCTCGCTCTCTCTTTGGTTTATTTTCTTTTTAATCCCATCTGTGTTTTTCTTTAGCTTCCCGTTTGAAAACGGTAATATACAATTCCATTTCTTGCGCAGCAAAAGCAGGGCTAAGCGGGTGGGGAGACGGGCGACTGAACGTGCTTTTTCCTTGTTTGGTTTCCTTTTAAAAAAAAAATCATGTCTTTATTTTTCCTTCGTGACGTACAGAAATGCAAACTCTCTATTTCTCTATTCCTTTTCCTGTTGTCGTCACCGTGTCGTTCTAGAGTTTTTTTGCTTTGCTGTGTGTTAATGTGAAGAAGAAAAACAAACAAACCAGCTGTGTTATCTTATTATTGACAACTGTTGAACATTGTATTTCCGTCTCTATATTTTGAACAGAGAATTTAAAAGGGAAGATAACTGTGCGGAGAAGAAAAGTCACTGGGCTGATTTCTAAATTCCAAATCTAACCCCCTCTTCCCCAAAATCCTCCCGATATGTCCTTTTGCTTCTGCTCTCAAGTCACAGAGGTCGGTAACTAGATATAATTGGTAGTCTCCTTATGCATTTATATACTTGTATTGTGGTAGCACCTTGGAACCTCAGTCACAGACCAAAGTCCTATAGTGCTAGGCACTGTACAAACTCACATGAATGCACCCACTATGTCCAACTGAATAAAAACACATGCAGAGTGAGCGAGATCAGATGGCACTTTGGTTCATCACGGCCTTAATGATGAACTTCAAGGCAGCTTTGAGCTTTGCCCCACGACTCCAGGGACTAGAACATGGCTTGTCATTTGCGTTTCTCATGTATTTACCACTCCAAGATCGGATGCTTTAAAAGCCCCTGCCCACTAGCATAAGTCTTGGGGTAACATCATGAGCATTGGCCGTGCTGTAATTTGCCAAGGTGCTGTGGTGGAGTGGGGCTCGGCAGGGTTTACTACTACATCCTCCACCGGCCCCATTGCACGTCCCTCAACCCCCCCGAGAAGAAACGGCCAGGGAGCTTGTGAAATGGGCGGGTGGGGGACAGCATCAGTGGAGTGTGTCTTGAACTGTAGTCATCAAACCCCACCCCTAAATTAGACTGGCAGGTGTATTGGCCTATCAGGGACAAACGATATTGTCAGTGTTCCAATGGAGTTGACTTCCCTTTTAAATGGCCCGTTCTCATTTTCATCCCATCCTTTCCCTCTGGTTGGTTCCCTTGCTGCCCTCTTTCTCTCTCTGCCCCTCTCTCTTCCCACACTCACTCTCTGGTATTTCTCTCTCTCTCTTTTTTTTCTTTCTGTGGGCCACTCCTAGCCTACCCCAGTGCCAAAATAACCCAGTAACCCTTGCCATGTTCTGCCTTCATCTGTTGCTTTACTTGCATGCTCTTTGGGACTTTGTGATGGTACGTAGAGACTTTAAAAGAGAACAGAAGCGCTGCTGTTTAGAGGGTTGGTGAAACCACTATATGACCCCCCTTCCCCTAATGTGCCTGCCTTGTTTGCCCACTGAACAAAATCAGTGAGAACCAGACCAAGGCCAATAAGCCAAAGCATTCAGAACAAAGCAAACTTGATCACAAAGGGGTCTAAGTCACGTTACTAAAGAGTCATTGTCTTTTTCCCATTCTGCACTCCAAATGTGGAGTTTATTGTTTTCTTTTTTATTATTGCACTCCTGTCCCTGACAAAGCAGAAGGTAGGTATTTTGTCCGCCTCTGCACGTTCACTTCTGCAGATGAGCCTGTTGAAAAGCACCGTAGCTTGATTTAATGTTATTTTCTCTTTCTTTCTCTCTTTCTCTCTCTTTCATTTTGTCTCTTTTTGGTGGCTCTCTATAAATTTTTTAACTCGTTATTATTTCTCCCCGTTAGCTGCAAAGCCATGCTCTTCTTTCCCTTTTTTTCTGTCCATGTAATTGTTTTCTTTCTTTCTTTTCCTCCCCGCCCCTTTTCTTGTTCCGTTGTTAGAATGCATTTCTGTGTGTTTTAGCCCTCCGACTTTGTGTTTGTTTCCATAAATGGTACAATTATGTCTAGTCCATTTGATTTCCTCTGTGGTTTTCTTAGGGGCTGGGTAACACGACAAACTTAATGACAAATACAGACAAAACAAAGAAGGACCAGCGAGTCTAATGATTAGTCCAGCCTGCTTGTGTCTTGGCTTATTGGAAGTTGAGGAAGTTTAGTCCCTTAGGTCATTAAGGGGATGGGGCAAGAAAATATAAAGATGTTCTTTTCACCATCGTCTAATCAGCCTCTTGTTCCACTTGTGATGTCTGGCTCGGGCTAAGAAGTCGTTTTGGTTGGACTTAGTTTTCATTCAGCAAATTGTCCCTATATGGAAAAACACTTAAGCCCGTTCTTAACTTTCAGCACCTGCTCTGTCCCTTTGACTTTAATACATGGGCTTTCATTGACGCGGGACCAGAGAGCAGGCTGTAAATTATGGACTCAATTATGCAACCTTGGGGCGGGGAGGGGGAAACATTCCTTTCAAAGACCCGTGCCTAATTTCCCAAACGATTACTGCAACATTTGGCCGACTGTCAAAGAGCAGCCTCGCAGAGACCCCATTCACTGCTGTGGGCATGAGGCAGTAGCTAAGGATGGCTTCAGCAGCCCTGCGTTAGGGGCTCATTTCTGACAAGCTTGGCCCTGCCAAATCAGCACAGCGATGAAATTCACAGGTCTTACAATTTGAGCGTGAGGGCCTGCAATGCATGGATAAGCCTTGTGCTGCAACACGGCACAAGGGTGAATTTCACCCATCGTGATTGCCACTATAAGCAGTCCTACCAAAATCAGCCACACACCGCCTGATAGGAACCACGACTACTGGGAGTAAGGGTCTGTAGCAGTGGCCCCTCTAATTTTTCCAGTTGTGTGCAGAATAAATTTTGTTCAGTGCACCAAGGCATGGGCAGATGTGCACCACCAGTAGAAACACATGCAGCTGGCTGTGGTTGCTCTGCGGATCAGCTGGGTGGCACTTGACTCTCTCCTGGGCAGCTGCCCAAGCACTCAGCTTACGGGGAGCCCTGATCTGCAGGATGGGGTTCTAAGCCTGCGTAGGGGTTTTCCAACCCTGCCCAGCCACCCCTAAGGCATCGTCAGTTTAAAATAATAAACCCCCTGACAAATGGTCCTGGCAATCTGTTACTCATGGGTGACGTTGAGCTTCACTGGTTGAATGGTGCTATGTTGGCCCATTTTGCTTTTACCCCTGACCAAGCATGTTCGGATGGTTCTTTCCGTCCCTCGTGGGGCTAGCCGAGACCACGGCAGGCCTGGAGAGCAGCTTTAGCTGAGCAAATCGGGGCGGCGGTTTTGCTCCCCATGTTGGCAGAGGGCTACGAGGACTGAAATGAGCGCGCTGTCATTTTCAGCGTGACAAGAGATCAGCTGGCCAGACAGCGGCGCAGTCTCACCCCAAGAGGATCAAGGAAGAGCATGTGAGGAAGGGAGATGAAGCGGGCTGTCTCCCCCCCCTCCCCCCCGCCCCAGCACACGGTCGTTGCTGGGCATTGTGTCCACTGGCTGGCGTTGCAGTGTAGCTTGGCTCAGTGGATACTGGCTGCCTGGCCTGGGGGAGTCAGTCCATGGAGCAACTTGTTAAAGGTGCCCTGCCGCATCCAGGTCCTTTTTGGAGCAAGAAAGGGTGACTTTCAGTCCCCACCGGCGTGTCCTTCCCAGAGCCTCACTTAGCTCTTACGGAGCTTTCCCCAGATTCTGCTTCCCAGCCCAGCTAATCACCACTTTGCTTGGCAGGAAAATTCAGCATGTTCCTTTTAAGATGAAGCCTTCTCCCGCCTCGCATCCCAGATGTCGGAGACGCCCCCACAGACTCCCGGCATTGAGCCAGGATGGCCGAGGCAAGATTCAGCCGGAGACCTTGACTCAGTGATAGCAATCTCCCCTGCCTACGGCCAGGGTGCGCCCGAACCCTAACGGGTGGATCACTGAAAGCTGGGCATCACTGGCAGAAGTTGCCCTCACTCCAACTGTTCTGACACGATCCAGTTTCTGGACACGGGCCTCTTCCTCAAGTCAACCAGCTGTGCAGTGGGGAGGGTGGAATCCAAAGCACATTGAAATCCAGGGGTGCTTTATCATGGACGTGAATGGGGAGAGGTTGGAATGAAAGCCACAGCCCGTTGCAAAGGCTCTGGCTTCTGAGAGAGCATCACATCACCTAACCGACTTAGGGGCCCAAGTCTCATTTCAGTGGGACATAGGCACCTAAATACCTTCACACGCCTGGTGCCCGAATCACTTAGGCGCTGCGGTGCTGAGTCCTAAACCCCTTTCCAGTTGGGTGAGCTAGCCCAGGAGCCTAACCGTAAAAACTCCTGTGCTGGACGAGGCGACGGCAGCAACGCTCTAGGCTTTGCACACGCTGTGTTCCGCTCTCCCGTAGGGGAGTGACTTCTTCTTGTGCCTGGGGTAGATTCGTAGATGCTTGGGCCAGATGGGACCGTTGTGATCACCCCACCCAGCAGGACCCACTGGACAGCACAGGCCAGACATCGTCCCTTAAATCGTTTCTAGAGCAGAGCTTTTAGAAACCCCCCTGCCGGGATAGAGAATTCAATGCCCTTGGGAAATCGTTGCAATGGTTAATTGCCATCACCATCAAACACGTACCTTAGTCTCAGTATGGAAGGGGGCTCAGGCCTGTCAGAGCAGCGCGCATGTTGCTCCTGTGCACCAGAGGTTAGCACAAGCCCTCTGAGCCGCACAGCCCTGGCACCGGACGCATGCAGCCGAGAGAACTCTTGCAGGTGGCCGCACTAGCCGCGTGTGCCATGGCCAGTCGCTTAGCTCAGGGCTGCCGCTTGCAGCTTCGGTTCTCTAGGACGGGTGTTTTTGTTCATGCTGCCTGAATGCGCTGAGATGCCAGGGAAGCGCCTGAGGTCGGGACCCCCGAGCCGGGAGACCAAATCAGGGACCTGATGTGGGGCACGGGAGGAGTCCCCAGAGGTAGACACAAGGTGGGACTCTCCAGATGGGATGGTGCAGGGACAAGAGGGCCTGGGGCTGTGGCACACCAGGGAGAAGGAGGATAAACCATGAGTGGGGGGAGGTTCCCTGGGACATTACTGAACCCTGGGACAGGAGAATCAGAGCTGGGTGGGGAATGGACATCCTTGGGCCAGGAGACGAGAGGGGAAATGCCCATTCAGTGAGTGATTACCCCTCCCTGGGCCCAGTTTGCATCTGATCTGGGCTTGGTGGTGGTTAGTGCGTGGCTGCCAATCAGTTTCCCAGGGAGAGCCAGCCATGCTGATGCACCCCACCCTAACCCTCATGTCAGATGGCTAAGACAGGCCAGGCAGTAAAGGGCATTGAGAGAAAAGGCCCCTGGGCCTTGTCTGGCTGCAGAAGCAGGGATCAGGCTCAAAGCTGGAGTCTTTGCCCCGAGACTGCGAGAGAGACCAGGAGAGGGAGGCCTCGGAGGCAACCATCACAAGCCACTGCGCTCCAGCCATGCCCTGTCATCCCTGTGGGACCAGGCCTGTTGCCACTGAATGCACCAGCTGCTGCTCAGCCATCTTCAACATCAGGCCCCGCGAGCGCCTAACCATGAATGTAGGTGCCTAATCTGGGGCACCCCTGCTGGTCTTTTGGAGGAGCCCCGGGGGTTAGATGGCTGCCCACATCTTATTGGAATTCTATGGGAGTTGGGCACAGAACCCCGTGGGGGATGCCTTGGCCCCTCGGGATGTCCCAGCCCCTGGGCTGCTCCTACGCACCATTTGCTGAAGCTGGGCCGCTCGAGGGAAGGGCCTGGTGGTCCAAGAGGCCGTGCGCCAATGTAGTCCCACGCAGCAGGCAGCGCCCTCTGGGATGGACAGCATCTCTGAATGGGAGTCGCTTGGGTTTAGGAGCCGGAAATTAGAGTGAGAGGTAGCCAATAACCCCCCGGAACAGCAGGGGTCTCGGTAAACAGCTGTCACTGGTCAGCCCCAAGCACAGAATCGGACGCTGGTCCCATAGCTGGAGAGTGTCCTTAGCACCGGTTAGGGGAGGCACATGAGGTCCTGAGGCTGGACTAGCAAGGGGCTAACCCAGCTCAAAGGTGAGGTGCATGGGCAGAGCTGGGGGGGGGGCGGAAATGGCACCAGAGTGGCAGGCGGCATTCCAGGCCAGGCAGTCAGTGAAGGTCGGAAGCCAGGCAGTGGAATGGGTCCTTTTCAGTCTCATCGTTCCTCTGCCCCTGTCTCCCGCGAGCCTAAGGTAAACAGCAGCCTGAGCTGTAAGGACGTGTGGCAAGTGGCACTGGGGAGCATGGAAGTTGGGCATGGGACCAAAGCAATTTTGTTAGCAGGTGTGACTTGGTGAAGAGTGCTGTTGCGACAGGCAGGGGAAGAGTCAGTAAAGGTGAAAAGCATATGAGAGTGGGGCAGAGTTAAGGGTAGACTTGAGACCCTTCTTTCCCCCCTTCTTGTGCCCCAGCTTATTGTGTCAAACGCTTTTCATTGGCCTCTTCATTGGCTCATAGGAAGCAGGCTAACCCTGCTGGCAGAGATTCTGGAGAGATTCGGCTGCATACAGCCAGATCCAACTGCACTGAAGTCAATGGGAGCCTGCCCAGTGACTTTAGCAGACACTGCACTGGCCCATAGTTTGCTCTTGTCCCCCCCCTCCCCCCTCCGCCCAAAGCTGTATCAGCCCTAAGTTCTATAAAGTGGATTTGGGGTGGGGGTGGGGGTGAAGATACATCCTAGCAAACCAGACTGACATTTGTGTGAGTTACAAGCACACAGCTCTCTGCAAGTCCCGGGGCAGTTTGCACCAACAGTGATGGCTTGGGTTCTGTGGTCAGCATGTCACACACTTCCACGGGCCGTCCATGTGAGCAGAGGGTGCAATGGAAGCCCAGAAGCTAGCCACTCCAGTTGTGTAGTCTAGGGTAGTGAGCATAGCCCCTCTGTGCCTCAGTTTCCCCATCTGTGGAATGGGGCCAAGAATGCTGCCCTCCTCCAAAGGAGTCTGACTTAGCTATTGTTTATACAGTGTCACGAGAGCCCTGTCAGCAGGAATGCCACGAACAGCACGACAGTGAAACCACAGACACAATTTCTTGGTGCCCATTATCTATCAGGGCACATGAGGCGGATCGCAATGTCCTTTGTAGGCTTTGGCTAGGTGAGCTGTCAGTCATCTCTGGGTGGTGCAGCTGAGTCGTCAGGGTGCGTCTTCACCCCGCTGGAACGAAATGAAAAGGCTGCCACCCTCCTGGGGCCAGACAGCCTCCTTGGCACGTTCTCTCATCTACATAGGGTTACCATCAGGGGAGAAGGTGCCCCAATTCCCCATGCTGGTGTGGCTGATGTACCGCGAGGCCCCAGACGTTAGCTCCATGTGTGCAAATCCCTGTGTACATTTCATACCCAGCGACAGTGATTCCACGCAATATGGGATTCAAGCTGGCCTGCAGGCTCGTATCATATCATAGTTAAGAGTCAATGTACAATTGTGCTGCTTTCTCATAGGCCTCTCTTGTGCCTCATGGGCCATTGGTTAGACTCTGGAATATTACCCTTGGGGGGGAAAAACTTGCTGGGATCACTTTCCTACCACCCGCTCCCATCCACACCATGGGATTTCACTGCCTTCCCGCTAAAGAGCGTCCTTAAAGGCCTCTGCTAGATCTGGCAGGCCAATATTATGCCACTGAATGCCTAAGTAGCCGGGCACTGGGTGAAATCTGCAGACATTAAAGGCTTTGACCTTGATTTTTGAAGTAAAAGCCGTCAAATCCCCAGCCGACACAAAAAGGTACTTATCAAAGCAGAGCTGATCAAATACAGCTTGGGTTGGGTTCTCACATGTTTCCGAGGCCTAGGAGAAGTGAGTTGTTTCGTTTTATTTCTCTTCTTTCTCTCTTTCTCTCTCTCTCTCTTTCTCTCTCTCTCGTTCTCTCTTGCATTTTTGTGAATCTAATGATGCACTTATATTGCCCCGCTTTTCCCTTCTCTTCATACCTTACCTACTAAAGGAGGAAATGCCACTTTTTTGGTAAGTGGATGTTAACCAAGAGGGACTTAAAAAAAAATCAGAATTTAACAAAAAGGAAAAAAAAAGGAAGCAGAAAGCAGGAGTCAATGTAGAGCGCTGATGGGAACTCAGCAGGGCTCGACAGTCACAGCTAAAACAGTTTCCCAGGAAGAGTTCAGAAACATTCGTTTATTTCAGTAATGACATTTGTGGAGTTTTCTTTTCTTTTCTTTATTTATTTTTTTATGTTTCTCTTCCTTCTTTTTGTTTTTTATGCTTTGTTTTCCCCACCCCTATTATCTCCCGGCCCCCACCCCTCACCATCTTTCTGTGCTGTCTTCCTGAAACCCTGATTTGTTTCAACCCGAACTCCATGTATAAGACCCTCCACGTCATTCCCGCCCCTCAGGTCCATTTCTTTCAACAACCCCGGTTGGTTTTTCCTTGTTTAAGTCCCAATTTATTCCCCCCCCCCCCCCCTTCCAACCTCTTTTGCTTTTGAGTTTGTTTGATTACACACAGTTGATTTTGGGGGTTTTTTTAAACTCCGGTTCCAATGAGTTTTCATTTGAATTCTCCCGCCCTCCCTCCAGTTTTTGATTTCTGGATTTCTTTTGTGTTTTGCATGCGGAGATTTGCATGAGCTGCATTGTTGAGGTCGAAAGGCTGAGCAAGGAGGGCAGATTCAGAGTAGAGTTCTGTGTAGCCTGCCTTATACAATGTGCGTTGACGTTGTGAATTGCACGCCGGGCCTGGGGTTCCCCGTTAAAGACTCTCCCCCCTTCTTTCTTCTCTTCTTTCCTCCCCACCCCTGTTTTCTTTCTTCCTGTCAGAGGCTGGACTCTGCGTCCCCTTCTCCCAGGGGGCACGTCAAGACCGAGCTGCCGTCCCCCCGCTCCAAGGGCAGCAGACGTGGGCCCCGGAGCCCCCGGTCGGTGTCGCCGGAGAAAGGAGGCCGATGCTCCGGCGGGCACAAGCACCTCCACCGACGCCGCTCCCGGTCGGCGTCGCTGCACAAGCACAAGGGGAAGAGCAAGGCCAAGGCCTCGGCCCACAAGGCGTCGTCCCGCTCGCTCAGCCACACGGACTCCAGCAGTGATTCGGAGGGGTCGGCCTGCTCACACCCCTACCCGGCGGCCCTGGGGGCGGAGAAAAACCACGGGGCACCCTTGAAAAAGTAAGAATCAGATCCAGGAAGGGAAGGGTGCTGGGGAACTCACAATCCGGCTACGGCCTGCAGGGCGTGGTGCTCCACCAGCGACGTGAACTGGCCTTTTGGGCTTGCAGGGATCCACCCGCTCCTGCCAGTGTGGCTTGGCGAAGCACCTCCTCCAGCAGAGATGTGAGCACAGGCCGCAGGGCTCCAAGGGCATCCCCACCCTGGCATGCTCCAGCTGGGGCGGAGCATTAAGGGAGGGGAAATGGCAGCTGGATAGCAGGCTAGTACTGCACAGGGTTCCCTGGGCCTGTGCCAGGGAACCACCTGTTGGAATGGAATCAGGCCTAGAGGTGCAGGTGTCAGGTGTGCACATTGCAGGTAAGCAGGGAAACATGCCCAGACAACACAAGCAGCTTCCAGTTTATTCTTTTCTGGTCCTCCTGTGGAGCGCAGGGCAGCCCCTTGAGAATTGGGCTGATACACCACCTCCAGCGAGCTAAAGACGTTGTAGCCTCCCATTTCCCAATCCTAAGAAGACAGGCACTGTCAGGCTGTATCCGAGCCCATGCAGTCAAATGTCCTGGTGGTGCCAGATGCTTCAGAAGGTGCTGGAAAGCCCTTAATGAACAATGGTGGCAAAACCTGCTCCTTGGGGAAGTTTCTTCCTGACCCCTGAAAGAGACGGATTGGCTTATGCCCTAAAGCATGAGGGTTTGAGTTCCTTTCATGTACATTTGTTCCACCTCATGGAACGGTGGAGGCCTCTTTTTGTCATCCCGCTAAAACTCGACCTAAGTATTACCTTGAGGCAGTGAGTTCCAGAGTTTAATTATACATGGTCTGTGGAATGCCATGGCAGCAGAAATAGCCATTCTACTAAAGAGCAGAATGACGATTAGCCCTGCATTACTCACTGATGGCCAGGTTAGCAGCACCCTGCTAATTGACGCTGCAGTGAGGAGTCACACTGACTGTTCAGAGTCCCAGTGATGTCACATGGCATTATGAGTGACCAGAGCTTCTGAAAATCCAGCCCCAGCCGTTGTGGCTCCTGGATGCCCATGCCCCATTGTTCTGAGCTCCAGGGCTCCGATTAGAAAGGGGTGGGGTGTTCCGGTTCCCTTGGAAACGTGGCCAAAGCCAGCGGGTGACTGGGCTGTGGCTGTGGTGGTCGAGCGGAGGTAGTGACTGGCTCTCTGATCCACTGACATCCCAGGGTGAAGGACAGACACCACCGGGGCCGGCCAAACAGCAGCTCCCAGTCCCCTGCCAAGCACTCGAGGCACAACTCCGAGAGGAGGAGCCCGTGTCACAGGAGCAGCTCCTGGAGCTCCAGCGACTCCCCATCCAAATCCCGGTCGCGATCCCGGGAGAAAAGAGCAGCGCGGAGCCGGAGCCGGTCTCCATCTCAAAAAAAACCTGCGAGCAGGTGAGGCACCGGCAGCACCCCGCGCGGGGGGGGGGGGGGGCAGTACGTATATCCTGGGGGGGCAGTACGTGCACGCAGGGGCATGCGTCAGGATGCCAACAGATCTGTGGACACGAATGGGCACATGGTGTTCACTCTCACAAATGACATTGGCACACACAAGGGGGCAAGTGCCAATCAGACAAGGCCTGAGTGAGTGCCTTACGCACCAGCTCATCCAATCAGACGAGGCCTGAGTGAGCGCCTTACGCACCAGCTCATCCAATCAGACAAGGCCAGAGTTCATCCAATCAGGCAAGGCCTGAGTAAATAAATGCAGCTTGGAACAAGGCCAGAAGTGCAAAATTCTCTGTCAGACCAAAGGGTGGGAGGCTGCTTCCTTCCCTGAGAGCATCTCTTCCCGCGCAAAGCCGTCTTGGGACCATCAGCCCCAGCATCCCTGCTGAGTGCAGCAGCTGGGATGAGAGGGGCTGGGAGACCTGGACCGGGCGGGAAATGTGGAATTGCACCCAGAGATGTGGGGGCAACCAGAGCAGCTTGGGACACGCATGTGACCAGCTCCTGCACCAGCTGAGGCTTCTGTGTGGTCCCCAGGGCTAGTCCCAGCAGAGCCAGCCTGCCCACCAGTCTGGGTTTAGAGCCACACGCATGCAAGCCATGGAAGCCCCACCTCCAAAGTCCTGTATTGGCCCCTGCGCGATGGGCCCGAATAGGCCTGTCCATCTCTCACTGTTATTTGGCATTGGGACGTCACTATAACCTGGGCTAACTCGGCTCTTTGTCTCACCCTAGCGGCCAGACAAGATAACAGGGGTTATGAGTCAGCTACTGCCTCTAAACTGCTGGAGTCGTTCCTTTAGCTCAACCAGTCGAGGCTTGCGTTTTGCGCTCCACAGGTCCTGGGTTTGATTCCCACCCATGAGGTCAGCGTAGATACCCCAGTAAATACGGATTCACACAGCACAAATCACACCGGGCAAACCCACAGGCCTGTGGCAGACATGCGCGCTCCTCCCGGTGCATGCCCACCCCTCTAATGTGTGTGGTTTTGATCCAGAGAGAAAGACAACGAGACTCGGACACGGCACAGTGACACGGATCCTGCCCGGGCCAGGCGCCGCTCCAGGAGCTATTCCCCTATCAGGAAGAGGAGGCGGGACTCTCCCAGCTTCATGGAGCCCAGGAGAATTACAAGGTAGCAGTCACGGTGCAAAGGTTCAGCCTGGAGTCCAGACTGGCTCGGCTCTTGGGTTTTACTCATTCACTGATCCAGGGTCAGCCCCCAACACTCCCTTTGCTCGGCCGCATAGACAGAGCCCCGGTTGCTGCAGCTAGTCACCAGAACAAGAGTTTCCCATATGTGCCTTGTCTACATGAAGCTGCTAACGGGTTAGCACCATCCAAATCCTAGTCCAGAATTACAAGTTTCTACGCGCCTTCAAAATAGTAAAAGGAAATATGGATTTATTTACTTAACGTTTTATTTAGATTGTACAGCCAAAGATACTGCCACAGATATGTTTCCGGCTTGCACTGTAAATGTAGAATTTCCTCCTCTTTGAAATTAAACTCATCCTAGCCCTAAATCCCAAAACAGGCCATATTTAATTCTAGGCCAGACACAGTTTGAAAGTCTAGAATCTTGTTCAGAGCTAGAAACTTAAACCTTAAACTGACAGCGTGCTTTTTCTAAGCCATGTGTTTCTAGTTACTGTCCATCGTGAGACACTGGGACTTAATATTTGGACAGCTGGAAAACCAGTCTCAGGTCATGTGGTGAGGGTTTTAGCACTAGTTTGCCTGTGCCATTCAGGCTTTGTCTACACTACTGAGTTTTGTCACCAAAAATTGCCTTTTGTCAACAAACACGGCAATGCGTATTTTGTCAGGAAAAACCAGCCAGTTTTGGTGACAAGAAAACTTCCATCCCTGTGAGAGATGTTTCTCTTTTCCCCTCCCTTTATTGTCTATAAAGAGCCAGTGTGGACTCTGCTGTTTGTTTTGTTGAGAGAACTGGCTTCCTCCGGTATCCCACGCTGCCTGCCCTGGTGACTGTGCTCAGTGTTTTGTGATCTCTGCTGCTCTGCAGGCATGTGCCCCATCCCTTTTAAAGCTCCAAGAAGTGTCTGACAGCTGAGCAAGCTGCTCCATTTGGGGAGCAAACAAAGAGCAAATCAGTGGAGTGCTTCTGTTCTGCCTTGTTAGGAGCACAGCAGGAGGCAGGCTGCTGCTGCAGGGAGAAGCCGGAGAGGCTGCTGTGCTGCTTTGACATTCCTCAGCATGGAGAGCTCCCAGAGTTACTCATGATGCCGCTTCCAGGAGCTGAGAAGGCTGTGGGAGAACTCGGAGGGAATCCCAAGAAGCGCAGGGATCAGCTCTGCCTTCCCACAACAGTGCCCTGTACAAAGTTTACCCACAATCCTTTGCTCTGTCTGTCCACAGAGTGCTTGCACTGTGTCCATAAAATGTCAACAGTGAGAGGCAGAAAAACTGGTTTGGCCGTTTTTCACTTTTGCATGTCGGCATCACTTTAGTCGCCAACCTTCCCAGTGCAGACAGAGCCTTAGTCTCAAGGGTTAAAAGGCGGAGATAGGGTTGCCAGGTGTCCAGTACTTGCGGCCTTTGTCTGGTAAAAACCCCCATAAAATACCAGTATTTTCTGTTTTTCTCAAACCGAAGACTGCTTGGGACATTCTTCCCCTGCCGTGTCCGCACGGGGATTTAAAGGCGCAGTGACTCTTTTTTGTTGTGCGGTTTGGTTTTGGTTTTGGTTTTTTTGCTCATCAAGTTTGGTCCTTTTATTTGTTTGGCTTTTTGCTCAACCAATTTTTTTCCCTGCCATGTTCGGTATTTTTTATGAAAGTATCTGGCAACCCTGAGTGGAGAAGGTAGCCACATCGACACCACAGCAGTGAGCTAAAGCTCTCTCTAGGTTTCTCCTACATTGCTTCCCTGTGCATGAAGCCAACAAAATCCCTGCCAGTGTCAAAGGGCAGCATTACCGATTCCTGTGACTTTGCTGCTCCAGAGGAGTGTGGTCCTGCCTTCTTAGGGGCCCGATTCACGGCCGATGTCATGAGGCAAAACAGCGCTGAAGTCGAGGCACTTTCACCCGTTTGCACCAGCAGGAAGCTTGGACTCCCGGCTTTCTAGCACCACACGCCCTCCTGGGCACCCTAGCCTCCGGAGCGCAGAGCCCCCTACGCATGGAACGCTCCTGGGGCTGCGTGGAACTACCCAGTGTGTGTTTGCAGGCTCAGGCTGGGGAAGCAAGTCAAGCAGTTACTGCAAAAGGGAAGCCGTGTTGCAAGGTGGCCCCACTGGAAACGGAGCAGTAAGGCGCTTTACTGGGCCGGCAGCGGCTGTGTCTGATCTGTGTTACTGCCACGCAATCAGTGCCATGGCTTATTGGTATGGCGCTGTACAGAGCTGCCCCCGGCGTAACGGAGCCCTCCGCTCTTGCAGCAGCCTTTAAGAGTGAATGGGTTGTTCTCTATGCAGTGTACCAGATGTGTTGTTTGCTCGGTCCGGGAGGCTGTGAAGCTGCCCAGCCTGGCTCTGAGAGGCCACACCCACGAATAGCTGTAGCTCGCCACACGCCGAAGTCCTGTATTTTCAGTTTCCTGGCTGTCCCCGTGGCCTGGGAACTCGTCTGCCCCGGGGCGCTGAGCTGAAATGGCAGCAGCTGCCGGGTGGGGGCAGGGTGGGGTGAGGCGCGGAATCGTGTGCACCGGCCCCAGGGTGCAAGCCGGGGAACCCAGCCCTCCGGCCCGTTTGCTCCATTCCGGTTTTGCTGCTCAGTCCGGCTCCCTCCAGACACATGGCCTGTTGTGTCCTGATATTTCCTTAGTTTCAAGTCTGTGATTTTTTTTAAAGGGAACTTGAGTCCTTCTGCGCTGATTGGGGTGGGGCAGTGGGGAAGTGAACACAGGCAGAAATGGGACATTAGGCCCAAATAAACAGCAGAAGAATGGCCCAGTAGTTAGCGCATGCGCCGTGGCTTTGCGAGGCCTGTGCTCAGTTTCCTGCTGGGTGACTAAGTCGTGTGCCTCAGTTTCCCTTCTGTACTACTGGGAATGAACATCCCGGCCCTGCCCCACAGCGGTGCTGTAAGGAGAAATACCTTACAGCTGGCAAGATGCCCAGAGACGTGCGTCCTTGGGCTCCCATTACTGCACTAAGAAAAACGGGGTGATGCCTACAGGCCTCTTGCCTGCAAAGGAGCCTCAAGCACCCCCAGGTCCCCCCAGCTGGAGCTCCCACATTTGTATCTGAGCCCCGTACGTTTGTCTGGCCGATTCCTCCCCCCTCCATTATTGATGCCAACCTCTCCTTTTCCAGCCCGTCTCTAGGTTCCTCTTGGAGAGCGTCGCCGTGGGCCTGGTTACCATGGTGTCCAGGACCCCCCGTGTGTCCCTGAATTCACTGTGTGAGGCCTTCAGCGCTAAGCCGTGTCTGTGCCGTCTGTCTCACTCTCGCGCTCCCACTAACACCACTCACCCGGGGCACGCGTGGTTCCTGCACTCCCCCCACAGGATCGGGAGGGTGGGGGGAGGAGCTTGGTAGCATCTGCTCCTTGCCCACCTTTCACTGCCTGCCTAAGAGGGGCACACCCTGACTCCTGGGCAAGTAGCCAGTGCCAGCTGCAGTGAGCCTTGGAGCTGGGGAAACTGAGGCGCTAACAGCCTGAACCCCACTTGTGGGAGCTGCCCTCCGAGTGGAGGGTGGGGTGAGGCGTTTGTGAATGGGGCTGAGCCAAGGCAGAGGGGCCGAGTGCGAGGCAGGCTGAAAGAGGTCTGTGCCGTGGGCAGCTAAGGAGAGGGGTAAGGCTCGTGGGCAAGGTGAGGAGGGGGTGGGTGAAGAGGAGGGCCATTTGGGGACCCACAGAGAAAGGCACCCAGCGGCCCATGGGGAAGGGCATGGTGGACGTCCAGGAGAGAGCCTGCTAGGAGTGGCTGACAGGGGAGGATTTGGAGGCCATGGGGCTCGTGGGGGAGGCCATGGGGCCCATGGAAGAAGGTTGGCAGGCTACAGATCCAATGGGGCCTATGGGGGGTACCGGGCACCTGTGGGGTCAAGGAAGCCCCCTGTCATTCTTCACACCGACCCCGTCCCCACAGCCTGGGGCCCAACGAACGCGGCAGGAGAGACTTCCCCAGCTGAGCCTGCCCTTGGGACCAGGAGTGGGGAGAACCCAAGGGCAGGGTTGTTCTGGGCTCACCCCGGGACACTTGCAGCAGCAGCTCAGGCCCCCCGGCCCCAGGGCCTGGCCTGACCAAGCCCCCCACTAATCCCTAACTTCTGTTTTTCTGCAGCTTTAACTCTTTGGTGTCGGGGAACAAAACCACAAGCGACAATTAACCTTCTCCATGCTCTGTCGTAGCTGCCTAATCCAGGACTAACCCCGGAGGACGGCTTGGGCACGGGGGGAAGAGGGGAACAGGCAGGGGTGGGGACCCGATGCCTTGGCAACAGTCACAGGCTGAGGAGAAATGCCTCGCAATGAACAGACGCATTGGCCTCTGGCTGCCCTGCCGCTCTGGGGTCAACGCAGGCCGTTTGCGTCCAGATTGGACTCCAGAGCAGCCCCTTGTCTGGGGAGGAGGGTAATTGTGGGGCTCAGCTGGCCTAAGCTAGAGCCCCCACCTCCGCTTCCCCCCCGTGCTCAAGCCAAAGCCCACATTCCATCCAGCTCCCTGTCCCGCCTTGCCCAGCCCTGACTCGGTTTCCCTTTGATTTGCAGTGCCCGCAAGCGCCCGATCCCCTACTACCGGCCCAGTCCATCCTCTTCCAGCTCCCTGAGCAGCTACTCCTACAGCCGGAGCCGGAGCCGGAGCCGGAGCCGGAGCTACGACAGCTACAGCACCAGCCGGAGCCGGACTCGCAGCCCCCAGAGCCACTCCCACAGCCCCAGCCCCAGCTACAACAGCCGCAGCAGCTCGGAGAGCGCCGGGTTCTGAGCCAGCAGCAGAGGGAGCAGCCGGACCGAACCTTCGCCGCCCCTGGCAGCAGGCACGCCCCCTCTCTCCATCGGCACGGGGGCCCCCCCATCACCAGTCTCCATGCCTGCCCCGGCACGTGAGCCGCCCTGGTCCTTCCAGCACATCCTGCCTTCTTCTGGAGGAGGGAGAAGGAGCCACCCCTGGCTTGGGTGCCAGGGCAGGGGGGAGGGACCCGTGGCAGCTGCTGAGAGATGGAGCTGGAGGACGGCGAGCGGGACGCAGAGGGCGCCCAGCCTGGCTGGAGGCACATGTTGGGCAGAGGAGGAGGGGACCAGACTGAGGTTTTTCCCAGCAGGGGCTGGTGACTGCGCCAATCCGACCCTGCTGCCGCCCATCACGGGGGCGGGGCAGCCTCCAAACTGCCGTGGGGCTGGGGGGGGGGGGGCTTCTCATTTCTACAAATACTGGGGAGGGGGAGGGGGCATGGAGCAAGGGAACAAAATGCTTAACAAAGACCTCGGACTCGGAGCCTCCCGGAGTGGGGGGCCCTTTCACGAACAAAAAGCTCATGGACGCGAGGCAGGTTGTGGGGGGGGGGAGGGGGTTTGTCTCTATTTATGTTGATCGAATCCGTCCAGAGCCCTTGTGCTTCATTTAATTTAATTTTTAGCACAACTGTCTGAAGTGGAGGGCTGGCGGGGCAGGGGAAGAAGGGGGGCCGGGGGACAGTTGAGCTGCAGGATTGATGCAAACCAGAGACGCGAACCGGCCACAGGCAAAGAAGAGGATCCGCTGCTTCTGTGCAGAATCGCCACTGAGTGGGACCATCTCTAGTTGCTTGGGACCTTGGCCTGCGGGAGGCCTGGGGTGGGGCAGGGGCCACGTGCAGACGTCTCCACTCCCCCGCCTGCCGAAGTGACACAAGGCCCAGCATATGCAGAGCCTCCAATGAACAAAGTTTGCCACCGCTGCCAGCAAACCCCTATGAATGGAGCCAACGGGAGAGCTCGCAGATGCCGGGGTGTGGTGCAGCCCCCTCTGAAAAGCTATGGATGGCGAGTGGGTTTTGGGGTGCAGTTCGAAGGCCCGCCAGTGCCCCAGCTGTGCAGGTAACTGCTGCTGTCTCACAGGCCCAGAGTCTGATCCAGCCAATCCCACAGGTTCAGTGCAGGAGCTGGCCGCAGGCTTGCAGAACCCACGGGCTTGCAGCGGAACGACCTGGTCCCAGGGACACCCGGCCATGGCAGCTCCATGGCAAGTTGCTTCCCATAGAGAAGCAGTGCTCTCCAGCATGGCGGAGAAGTCCTCTGCATGTCCTGACTCCAGGCTCCACCCCTCAGAACACACTGAAGTCACATGACCTCGATGCCACGCTACGGGTGAGGAGATGCTACCGGTGACGGGCGGGTTCCAGGTGATGCAGCCCCCAGCCTGGCGGGCTGAGCCAAGGCGCTCCTCTTCCACCACTGATGCTGCCTTTCTCATGGAATTGCGTTTCATCCTTTACCCTGGGGGGCCGCCCGCATCATAGAGAACACGGCCCCTGCTCCTGCACCTGGCTCCCTGCCTGCCCTGGTGAGTAGCCATGTCTTACCCAGCCCAGAGACTCGATCCATGCAGCCTCTAAGGCCCAAGCCGTGAGCCCCCCACTCACCCTGGAGAGCTCTTCTTTGCAGGGAATTGAGTGGGTGACTGCCTGCTCCCCTGCCTAAGATAAAGGGTTTGCCCTCAGTGCTATGGTGAGGGAATGTGGAACCATTTCCCCAGGAAGCGAGGCAGTGGGGAAGGGACCGGTCCAGACCAGAATTGTTTCAGGACATCAAACCTGCAGCCCGGGCAGTGCAGGGTTAATTACAATCGGGTGACTTACATTGTATGGGTACGTCTAGACTACAGGCTTTTGTCGACAGAAGTTTTGTTGACAGATACTGTCGACAAAGCATCTGTTGACAAAGAACGTCTAGACTACAGCCAGTTCTGTTGACAAAGCATCTGTCGACAAAGAACGTCTAGACTACAGCCAATTCTGTCAACAAAGCGTCTGTTGACAAAGAACGTCTAGACTACAGCCAGTTCTGTTGACAAAGCATCTGTTGACAAAGAACGTCTAGACTACAGCCAGTTCTGTTGACAAAGCATCTGTTGACAAAGAACGTCTAGACTACATCCAGTTCTGTTGACAAAGCGTCTGTCGACAAAGAGCGTCTAGACTACAGCCAGTTCTGTCAACAAAGCAAGCCGCAAAGCAAGACATGACAGTGTAGACGCACAGGTCAGTGTAGATGCCATAACGCCATCTGTCGACAGAACTCTGTCAACAAAAGGCGTTATTCCTCATAGAATGAGGTTTACTGCTGTTGAGAAAACATTATGTCGACAGAACTCAGCGGCAGTGTAGACGCAGGTATAGTTTTGTCGACAAAAGTCCACTTTTGTTGACAAAACCCTGTAGTCTAGACACACCGTATCTGTATAGCATCATGTCACGGGTTGATGTGTATTAGCGTGGAGCCTGGCCCATTGGGGACTACGGGAGCCAGCTGGGTTTAGTGCATCAAGAACCGGACTAGGCGTTAGGAGATGCAAGTTATGTTCCTCAGTCTAGCATTGCCCTGGGTGTAGCCTTATATAAGTCAAGTCCCCCTCTGTGCCTCAGTTTCCCCTTTTGTGAGTCTTGCTTATTCCGACTGTAAGCACTCAGGCACAGGGAACATCACTGATTGTATGCGAGTTCAGTGCCTCTCGGTCCTACCAGAACATATAAACACTTATGGGGAGGGGAGGTTGAAATCCCAACCTGAATTCCAAGGAAGCGCCTTGCTTGGTGACTCCCCTTCATATGCTTCCACTGCAGCCTCCCGCTAGGGCTGGTCGGGAATGCTTTGCCCAAACATGCCACTTTGTTGAAACTGAAACTGTTCAGGAATCAGGGTCGGTTTCAATCTCTCCCTTAGAGATTTGTTTGCCAGAAATCCCATTGACCCTTCGGAACAGGAACGTCTCTGTGTTTTGCATCAGAACGACATTTGGTTCCAAATGGTGGGCAACGCCAGACAGTGGCTAGAGGAAAGAAAAGCGGGTTGAAAAACCAAATGAAAAACATTCCAGTGGGTCCAAACCAGGAAAACGTTTGGTTCATTCATACATGAAAATTTTCAAGATTTTGACTTTTCATCCTAATCCAGGACAGGAAGATTTGTCAAACTCCCAGAATTCTCGCGCAATGTGAAAACCACTGTGCTATCAGCGCGAGCGGCCACGTCTGTTACCTTTACTGCTGAGGTCTGCCCATTCTTCACCAGGGTCTTTCTTCCCAACTTCCTTTGATACATACTTTCAAAGGCCTTAGCCGGGCCCTTTCCCTTGGTCACTTCTAAGCTCTTGACTTTCAGCTCTTTGCTTTCTTGACATGTCCCAGTGCACCCTGCAAGGCAAAAGTTCCACTCACATTGGGTGAAATTCACCCAGGTGAAGGACTGTCAGCTCCAGATGTGAACTTCCCCCTTTGCGTATACTCTGCACCCCTGTTTCTCTTAGCCTCCTTCTGGCATTTGTGCACCGATAAATCGGACCGGTCCCTGGAGCGACCATCGTGCTCCAGTGTTTACATTTATTCCTTCTTTAATTCCTAGTTCCTGGCTTTTCCTCCCCTTCTTTTAGCATCATTTTGGTCACTTCCTCCCGCTTCACTTATTGGTCCTTCCTGCTCTCCAGAGCTTTCCAGGGTTCTCTTTACGCATCACTTACAAACTGTTCCAAGTTGCATAGGGAATTAGGTGGTGGTGTAAGCCCCAGAGGCGCCTGATATCATATGACCCAAGGGAGCAACATTCCCCGCAGGAGGAGAAGCATGTGCTATAGCTGCTTCCCAGAGCGCGTGCTCCAAGTACAGGAAGGCCAGAATCCCTCCTCAGATGAGGGCTCATGCTGGCTGTGGACAGGTGCACCCCTGTCTTTGTCTACTTCAGAGCCCCATAAGAGGCCAAGGGTGCTCCCGCAGTTCCAGCGGCTGGACTCGTCCCTTTTCTCAGGCAGCACAGGCCCAAGCTTTTAGCAGTGGAGATCTTGAGTTCAAACCCTGTTGATAGTCATGGTCACATGCTCCCCCCTCCCCCCACATACACACATCTGCCTTGTCTGATGTCCCTGTCAGGGCAGAGCCCCAGCTGGAAAGTGACGTCGCTCTCAGCATCACCGGGAGAACAGCCCCCAGAGTCAGATCTGCCCCCGTGTCTTGCTGTCCCTGTCCGCCGACACCTCTGCCACGCCTGACCTCAGCTCCCCGGCCCTTGGCATTCGAGCCCAAAACAAAGGGGATGGATGGAAAGGAAAAGCCCGTGAGCACATATACATGCCCAGCCAGCCCTGCAGCCGCCAGTGTGTCCCAGATCTAATGGAGCAGCACCTCCAAGACCCGCCAGAAGCTGCCTTCCCATATGCTCCAGGACTGCCCCTCTCTAGCCCCCAGAAGTGCGGTTCAAGCCCCCAGACTCCCCTGTAGCATGTGCCCACCCTTCCCAGAGTCCTAGCCAGGTAATGCTGCAGGGCCTGGGATAGGGTAACATGCAGCACAGACAGACAGACTTTGCACAGATCCTGAAGCACCACTGCTCAGTACTTAGCCGCACAATAAATACACAAGACTAGAGAACACAACAAACCAAGGGTGGGCAATCATTTTTGATGGGGAGGGGCACTCCATGAATTTGGAAAGTGGGCAAGGGCTTCCCAGAATTCCATGACATTAACGGGGGTGGGTGCAGGGTCTGGGATGGAGGCTGGATGCAGAAGGGAGCTCAGGGTAGATGATAGGGGTGCAAGAGGGGGTGAGGGGTCTGGGTGGGTTTGAGTGAAGGAGTGGGTTGTGACCTGGGGGGGATTGGGGTGCAGGAGTAGGTGCAGGGTTCAGGAGGGGTGCAAGAGAGGAGTCTAACCTGGAAGAGGGGTTCAGGGTCTGGGAGGAGATTGTGACCTGGGGCAGGAGTGCAGGAGGGGGAGCAGATGGTTGGGGGAGGGGCTGGAGTGCCAGGTACAGGCTCTGGCTGAGAGACACTTACTTAGGTGGCTCCCAGCCAGCAGCCCAGTGGGAGCGTTGGGCAGACTCCCTGCTTTGTGTGCCCCACACACTGCTCAAAGCAGCTGGCTACAGGGACCATGTACTCTGTGTGCTGCATGCCCTGGAGGGGCCCTCTGTGTGCTATCTGCACCCCAAGCATGGCCCGGGCAGTTCCCATTGGCCGTAAACCAGCCAATGGGAGCTGCCAGATTGTGCTGGGGCAAGTCTGCATGTGAAGCCCTTACCTAGGGGCTCGCAGCACTCAGAGAAGGACATGGGCCCGCAACTGGCTGCTTTGAGGGCGTGCGGGGGTGCATCAGGCAGAGAACCGACCTGAGGCTCCCACTGGGCTGCAGGACGGTGGCAGGACGCATCTGGCCCACGGGCTGTATTTTGCCCGGATCTGTATAATAAACACACCCGTCATGCTGTCTGGAGCGCCTCACAACCGTGAGGGCCAGCCTCGGGGCAGAATGTCAGAAAGCAGAGCAGAGCCCCAGCAGTGGGATGTACCCACCTAGTAACACACACGAACTCCCAGTGATTACAGCAGCCTTACTATGGCATCGCATCCAGAGATCTGAGGCCAGCTTGGGGCTACATGAAAAATTGTCACTTCCCCCAGAAATCACAAAGCATCAGGTAATAATACCCAGTCCCACTCACCAGGCTCATTTGCATCCCGGCGCTCACGCCAAAGACAACTCTGGTAACCAAGTCTGGAGTAAACTAACTAAGGGTACATCTACACAGCAGGGCTATTTGGGGATACTGGAAGTATTTTTTGACCACGCTCGCTATTTTGAGATAGGCTTTGAAATAGTGGACACGCTATTTCAGCATCCCTGTAATCCTTGTTCCACGAGGGTTAAGGGATGTCTCGATATAGCACGTTATTTTGAAATTTGGTGCTGGGTAAATGTGACAAATTTCAAAATATGCTAAACAAAGGCCGAGAGTTATTGAGAAGCTAAAGCAGGTAAAACAGATCTACGGGTGAGTCATGGGCTAGAATTCCAAATGGTAGCCGATGTGTAGTCATCTGCCAGTTTCCCATAAGTCTTTCAGGGCTGCCCAGGAAAAGTCCAGGGAGCTCCATCTCCTCACTCATTTGCTCTGTCCAAACAGTCCAGAGATAAGCAGGTGTCTCTTCCTTCATGCTTCTGCTCCCAGAAACCGTGCTGACGGGCTCACTACAGCACGGACTCTTCCTTTGAGGGCAGAGGGCGAGGAGAACGCAGATAGTGTCACTGGTGATCTGTGATCATCACACACAAGGACCACTTGCCTTCAAAGGCACAAGAATTAGCACAGTCCTGCTAAAGTTCTTCACTGCATGATACAAGCCTTCTTTCTCACTTGATGGGGCTCATTTCACTGTGGGGTACATACAGTGTAAATGTTTACCATTGTCTTCTAACGGGAAGACAGCTAATGCAGCATCCCAGTAGTTTTCAGGATGTTTAAAACATCTGAAACATTCTTCTCTATTTAAACAATCCACTTTGATCTGTCCTAATATACAAATGCATCAGCCTGGTTTCCGGCTGCGAGTTTGTCAGTTCTCAGCTGACACCTAGGCCTTGGCCACAGCCAGCTCTTGGCTTCTTGGTCACGTCTTGGTGTCCTCACCATGGTGCAGCAGCCTGGTGTTATGGGATAGAGCCCTGCCCTGCCCCTCCCTTCAGTGCCAGTTTCTACGTTCTCGGGAGGCAGATAAACAAAGCGGCATGTTCCCATCCTGCGCTCTCGTAACCTGGCTTATTCTGGTTGCCCTGAGTGGTCCCTTCATACACGTGGGCTTGGTTTCAGGTTACATCTGAACAGAGAGGGGCCTGCTTTCTGGTCCTGGTTCGGCTGGGCCTGAAAACCCCAGGGGGTCAGCTGATCTCATGAGATTTCCACTACTTGGGGCCCAAATTTCACCAGAGGTGTCAGAGCCAGCAAATCCCAATCCACCTTCCCCACCTCCTTCAGCGCCTGCTCCAGCCATTCACCCTGCCCCGGCGCTTGGCTCGGACTGCCTGAGACCAGTCCTGCAGACCTCTCCTGCCAAAAAGGAGGCCGCTGCTCCTGAATGGAATTGCGCCAGCTCAGACCGGGGCAGGACAGCAAAGCAGCAATGGGACAATGCACACCCGGGATGGCGGCTTGCATTTTAAGAGGTCGGGTGCCCGGCAGAGGGCGCTCTGTGTGGTGCGGAAAAGGGGCTGGGAGCGGGGCCGCCCGTGGACATGTTCATGCCACACTCGATCTCCATCCTCTTTAATCATCGCTCTGTCGGTCAGGAGGCGGCAGGCCAGGGCACGGGGCTGCTGGCCGGCGGGACAATGTGCTGCTGTTGTTGTCACAGAATCTCTGCGAGACAGGTTCTTTCTGCCTGGCTGCAGGGTGGCTGCTGAGAGGCCTCCCCTGGCAGGGGAAGCAGCTGCTGAGGATGACTCCATGGTCGGAGACAAAAGGCTGGGCTTTGTTGTTCTGTTTGCAGGAGGGCCCCGTGGCTCGGAGAGGCACCAGCTGCCTTGTTGGAGCCCACTCGGTTAGCAGGTTGCAGGGGCCTCCCTCGTTTCATGCTTGCTGTGTGAGGAGCCGGAGGTGCGCAGAGCCATGGTGCAGTTTGGAGAGCAGAAATCTGGGCCGATGTATGTGTGTGGCATGCTATTCATCACAGCTTGGCCGAGCCTTGGCGCAAGGGGCATGTGGAGATTCCACCCTGTCCCTAGGGAACCCATTCCAGTGCTTCCCCACCTGGGGAAATAGCTTTTCCTAATCTCCAACCCAGATTCCCCCCCCCCCCCTTGCAACTTGAGACCCTTGCTCCTCGTTCTGCCCTCTGCCACCACTGAGAACAGCCTCTCTCCAGCCTCTTGGGAACCTCCCTTCAGGTTAGCTGAAGGCTGCTCTCAAATCCCCCGTCACCCTGCTCTTCTGCAGACTAAACAAGCCCAAATCCCTCAGCCTCTCCTCGTAGTTCCTGTGCTCCAGTCCCCCAATCATTTTGGGAACTAAACAAAGCTCCGGGGGCTACGAGGCAGAGCTCTGGGCCCTACTAAGTGAGTTTAGTCTGGGGAAACTGGCTGCCAGGTTCCTTGAAGGGCCCAAACAGCAGAGACTGGTGGAACCAGAGGCCCCAGGGAAACTGAGGCTGGGCAGGACAGTGCTAAGTACTTGAGCCAGGGCAAGGGCACAACACAGGTCAATTTTGGGGGACTCTGGCCTATATGTGGACATTGTGCTGCCCGGGGGGCGGGGCTTCAGACTAGCAGCTTCTCAGCCAGAGCGATGCAAGGACAGACAGCCTGCAGGGGGCACTAGAGACAAAAACTCCCCATGCAACACCACACTCTGACACAAGGGGGCGCTGTGGTGGTCTGTGTGCATCACTGCACCAAACAAGCCCTCACATATTTCTTAGAGGGACCCGCCCCGTAATTCCCTGATGCGTCCCAGCCACGTATGCATCTAACATCATGACTGTCCCACAGGCTTAGCGCCCACTCCATCCAGCACAAGTGAAACAGACACTGTCGACAGACCTCCAGGGTCGTCATCAGCTGGGATCAAACCCTGGACCCCCAGCCCCAAACACACCCCTGAGCTGAAGCCCTCTGCTCGCTGTGAGCGTCTAGTATCGCTTAGCCTCACTGGCCAGAGTTGTGACCACACACACTAAGCCAGTGTGTTGCATCTCTATGAGTTCCCCGTACTTAGCGCTCAGACACTGTAGGGTCCCTGCTGAGACACTATCCAGTTGCAAAGGTGACGTAGCGATTTGAGGGCAGCCAATGAGGGGAAGCAACGCACTAGGCTTTGCTTGCTCCTTTAGAGCACTGATTTGCCTGAGCAGTGAGTGCGTCTGTGCGCACGCATCTCATTCCAGCGGGAGGCTCCATGCCTGACTTTGCTGTGCATCCACTAGCTTGCTCAGCTGAGAAAGAAGCTAACTGCTGTGTCCAGCAAGCCCTTACACTGGCCGCTTCCAGCATGGTGACTTCCGCCTAGGCAGCAAGTGGCTACTATTTGATCCCAGGCCTGGGACTGTTTCCCAAGCCGAGGCCGTCTGCCAGTCGTGGGCAAAGGCCCAGACGCTCAAGGGAGTTAGATGCCTCATCCCCATTGAAATCAATCAGGGTCAGGACCGGAATGAGTCCACCCACCCCTACAGTTCAGCTGTAGGTACAGCTGAGTGCAACACCGCTCATCAGCGTGGACTTCTGATGGTCCATCACCAGGGGAACAAGCCCCAATCTCATTCCTCCACTCTCCTAAGGCCGGGCTGGCTGAGTACAGGCCCCCCCACCCGCACCCCACGCGAGCCTGGTATTAACGTTTGCAAAACCCTCTGCATCCCTGAGCTGCATCTGTGGGCAGGATAAAGGGAGGGGAGAGAGGGCCTGTTCATTATTATTCCAGTCTGGTCTTCGCCTCCTCTGGAGAGGGGTGGGGGCCAGTTGCTCAGACAGAAAGGCAATTACAAACGCCTTTGAAAGGCAAGGAGGAGAAACCGTGGTGTTCCCTAATCACTTGGCTCGTCCCCCTGTATGAGTCTGCACTGGCGAGTGTTCAGAGTGAGGCTCGGGCTCCGGGGGTATGTGTGTGCGACTGCCGAGGCGCTGGAATGCTGTCAGAGGCACACACCCGGCCCTTCATACGGCCCATCATAGGCGCCGTGTATGCATGGAGGGCATCGGACTTGAAGGCTTCTGCTGCTCACCAGCCAGGCCACGAGACGCAGCTTAGGGTGGGATGTGGTACAACGTGCCAGGCGCAAAGGGCCGCTGCATGGACCCTGATAAATGCACGCATCCCCGGAGGTCAGCGCTCGTCGGCATGTATTAGCTCTAGAATTACCAGTTATCCAAGTAAGGCTTGGAGCGATCAAAGGACATAACTGATTTAATGAGCCATTCGCAGTTTCACTGTAACGCCCGTGTGTACTTAGACATGCATGGCTTAATCTTTGAGACAAGCATATGCTACTGGCAGGATCAACTAGGTAAAGGGCTGCTGCATGGAGGGCGCGATTTCCAAGCACAGCAACGAGCTGAAACTGAAATCCACCAGGGCCCCTCTAGCTATGGAAATCGTGCCCTCCAGCGCGATTTCCATAGCTAGAGGGGCCCTGGTGGATTTCAGTTTCAGCTCGTTGCTGTGCTTGGAGAGGCAGTAGCAGCAGCCATGCTGGGGCACTGCACACCAGATAATGTTCAATGGTTTGATGGAGCTTTGCACCCACAGGACCTGCTCTTCCAAGGTGTGGCACACCCTTAATGGCCACCAAAGGCAGTGGCAGCGGAGGGTGTTCAGCACCTCTCGCCATGGGTGACAGACACCTGCCCTGGTGCTGTGGCTCTCAGAGCAAAGGGCCAGTGGACATGCACGTGCGCTGAGTGATTCCCTCAGCTAGTCCCACCGTAGCCCCAGCAAGTGAGCGTGGTACCTGGGAGCCTCCGCCACGTGGGGTCTGACTCAGGGCTAGGCCTGGATTCTGGCCACCTCCCTCTCTAGGGGAGCAATCCTCTTCCCTCTCCCTGAGAAACCATGTGCTTCAAAGCATCCACTCGTGTTGCTCTAGCAACCATTCCCTGGGCAACAGAAGCTGGCTGGGCGGGGGCTGGGAACAACACAAGAGCCTCTGTTCCCGTCATGCAACTGATGGCGGAAAGTAGGACGTTCTGAATACAGGGATTGCCAGGTTGAGATCCACCAAGGATCTCGGGCCCATGCACACAACAGATATTTCACGGTAGAGCTGGTCCAAGCCATGAGACACCAAGTCTGGGCTAGACTGAGCCGCCCTGGCTCTGGTTCATCTTCCAAACCACCCCGAGTGGTCCAGGGCTCTAGTTCAAATCCGTCGCTGCTATTGATAGAAGCTGAGCTTCAGGAGACAATCGGTTAAGGAAGATCCAGGTGGGTGGGCTCAAAACCCCTAAGGCCCCCCAGAGGGAAAGAAGAGCTAAGGACCAGGAAATCAATTCGCTGCTAAGGCGTCTTCCGCCGCGCCCTCGCCGAAGAGCCAAGCCTTCGTGCTGTCACTGCAGGCCGTGAAAGGCCTTTGTTCTCGGGAGCTGCCCCTGCCTCTGCCGCTAATTGACCATGCGTTGGTCTGGAGCTTTGCATAGACAGGGCTGTCCAAGAGGAGATAACTAGGCCTCTTGCTTGGCTCCGGAGTAGGAATATTCAGGTGGCCAGCTCCTGGCCTGGTGCAAGCGGGCAAGGCTCCGGCGCTTCCGTTCGCCCCAGGCAAGAGCCACGTCGCAGCCTGTGAGTCACCGTCACAGAACCGTGCCGAGGGCTTGGTAACCGCAGGCTGCGTCCCTGGACCATCCGCTGTTTTCAGCCCTAAGGAACCATCGCCCGACGATGGGGGCGCATCCGGTTCTAAAAGAGACACAGTGTTAAGGAGCCACTTTCTTGTATGGTGCCGGAGAGCCAGGGCAGACGGGCCAGAGGAGGGTGGGACCAACTGGCTCTGGTCCGTGCTTGAATTAAAACTAAGGCGGGTTCTGATTGGCAAGTGGCTTGTTCACTTGAAACAGGAACGAGACGCCAGGGGGTCAGAAGCAGGAACGAGGTGGCTGCTAGAAGCAGGAAGGGGACTGGGCCGCTCCCCCCGCAGCAATTTGGCTTTGCTCAGCCTAGGTAACCAGTGAATGGGTAACGGGTTCCACCTGACACTTAACTGATCGCATCCCGTCCTCACCCCCCGTCCCGGCCTGTGGGGCGCCAGTGTTCACTTCTGCAAACCCGTCACCTGTCCTGGTCACATCCCAGGCTTCAGGCTCGGGGGAGCCTCCCGGGCTGGGGGTCCCACAGGCTGCTGGACTGTCTGCCCAGCCCATGAGGACTCGCGGCACAGGCCCTTCCGCCAGGGCCCCCCTGCATCAACTCAAACCAAAGCAGGCTTCTTGGCCCCAGAGGCTGTTCAGGCTACATGCCATCCCCCGCTCATCGCAGATTCCCTCCTCCCGTTGTAGCCTTCCAGACCTTGATAGGAAATGCCTGACCCCCTTCCCAGATGGGTCTGGAACTCATGCAAAGAGGGCTGGCCCCAGACTCTCCCCTCCCCGGACTTTAATTAGGCAGAGCCTCCTGTTACATCCCCACTGGTCACACCCATGTCTGCTTCTGGGGGGGGGGAGACGGCTTGGATCCTTCCCTAGGGCCCCTGTGACACCCCGTTCTCAAAGACCAACCCACCCTTCGAAGGTAGGCAGGGGGCAAAATATCCTGCCAGGGCAGGATTATGCTCCTCAGGCCACTGACTAGAGTTTAGCCCAGCCTCTTTTTGACACCCCCAGGGGATGGGGCTTCTACTGTTTCCCCCAAGAGATGGTTCCACAGTCCACCGCCAGCCGCTGAGACGTAGCTATCACAGTCCAGGCAGCAGGAGTCTCTGGGCATCTCACTCCCCTGCAATGGAAAGCAAAGCTGGTCCCAAACTCAGCAAGTCGGATCCTCTCTCGTCGCAGGGGACGGGTCTGCGTGAACTGACTGTGCTCACCACAGCGCACTTCCAGCCTGGTCATGTGCACCTTGGAAGCTGGCGGCCTTCTCTCCAACCCCCAGCTGCCCTGGGCTGGCGTCTCCTCACCCGCAAGTATAAGCAGCGAGGGGGGTGCTATGGCTGGAGTTGCCTTCACGGGTTCCTGGGGGAGGCAAGCCATGCTTTGCTGCAGTCAGTGACCTCAGGTCTACCCGGTGCCCACACAGGTGCACAGGAAGGGCCGTGCTTTGAGCAGTGACGCTGTAGCACGGGTGTGCACAACACCAGGAACATGTCCCTCTGTGACTGTTCATTTGCACGTGTGGTTCCCACTCCCACAGAAAGGACAACGTACTGGTAACGAAACCCTCCCCCCCACACACCCAAATACACAGATCCTGGTGCTGCTCAGCCCACCCCGCCAAGACACACGTGCTGGTGACGGCCAGCGGAGACCCACAGGCAAAAGGTGATACCCGGAAAGGCGGCACCTTCCTCCCTCCCTGCTGGAGCCTGGTGTTCTACTCTGACACACCCGACGGCGGCCACAGGCCAGACAACAACAGCACATCAGGGAAAATGTCCAGTCTTCCTCCGGTTCTTCTACAGTGTCTGTCCCCTGCTCAGCCAGGGGAGCTGACTGGAACAAATACTCTGTGGAAAGATTTCAGTATTGGCCCCTCTTTCGCCTTTTTTCTCCCCTCCTTTTCCGATTGTGAGTACAGCTGTAGACTCAGTGAGCTGGTTGGGTTCTAATAAAGCATACAGTATATATTGTAATGGACTCGCAGGGCACGGCGTGGTCTGTGGGGTGGGGGTTACACTGGCTGTACACCCCAGGCAGTACAATCTGTCAACACGACTGCCTCTTGTCTTCTCTTTCTTCCTCCATGCTTCAGGAAGGCCCCCTCCTTCCCCTGCCCCGCCTCATCTCCCGCCCGTGCTCTCAGCACCTGGCAGCATCACACCCTTTATATTTGTAGTGTTTTCCTCGCCCCCTTTAGCGGTCGTCCCCCCCGCTGTTTCCATGGCAGCGCTCACTGCTCCTGGCGCAGACACCCTGACACCCACCAGCGCACACACTCTCAGCCAGGGTAAAGCTCCGTGGGTGTGTCAGTCTGCAGGGAAGAGGGAGGTGCTTGTGATTTTGCACGAGGCCGGAGCAAGGGCTTCCGGAAAGTGACGTGGGGACCGGTGCCTTGCTTGCCAGTTTGTGGCGTAAAAAGGGAGCCGGGGCCCAGGGAAGTGGGCGGGGGGGGGGAACAAGGTGGCTACTAAAGGAGGAAAGGGGGGTTGGAGCTCTTAGAGCAGCTACAGATGAGAGAAGAAAGCAGACACTAGGAAGACAATGGCAGAGGCACCCTCTCCGCAGTGGAGCTGCTACCATGGCGATGCCTCTGCTGCAGAAAGCTAATCAGGCCCGGCCTGGCTTGCCCGTCTGGTCACGTGGCTGGTCCCCACGGGGGCGCGGCCGTTGCCAGCGTTACAGGGACGTTGCTAAGCGAGCACAGCCCAGCTGCGTGGATGTTGGGGGCGTCACCGGTTGCCAGGGCGCGTGGCTCCTCTGGGGCGCCGTAGGACTGGTCGCTTGGGGCATCTGCAGGCCAGAAAGGAGCCGCCTGAGTTGACCCGCTCAGCCCACCCAGGTCACATGGACACCACTGGCTGGTGTCTCTTACCAAAAGCTCCCCCCGCCCCGCCCCCCACATCAGTCTGGCTGAGGACCCAGTAAGAGCAGGCGAATCCACGCTGCCCTCGGGCGCTCGCTCCCTAGGTCACTCGCCCTCTGTTTGGGGAGACCCAACCTCCCTTGGCGAGTACGAGACACCTGGCAAATTGGCACGAATTCAAGCTTGCCACTCCCCTCCCTCACCCACCCACCCACACACACACACACACGCACGTGCCAAAAAAACGCCAGGGCCCAGCAGGGGACAGCGAGCCACAGGGGACTGGCTGGGGGAGGGTGGGGCAGGGATTGGTGCCGTTTGACTTCTGTTGGGGGGGAGGGCAGCAGGACTCAAGCCAGCTCCATGTGGCAGGACTGGGGCGACAATGCCACCGCCACACTGAGTCACCCCAGCAGGCCACTCTCCCTGTCCTGGTTGTGGCAGAGTGGGGGGAGGGGCGGCGCAATCAAAAATTATAATTCAAAGGGGGACTCAGCTCCAAAAGTTTGAAAACAGCTCAGGGTGCAGGTGGGCGTAGGTAGGGGCTGCAGGCAGGGGTTAGCTCAGGGGGTGGGGGGGGCAGCTAGGGGCTGTGTGCAAGCCAGGGGGTATTTTCTAATTCAGTTTTATTATTATCACTAGCCAATTAGCCTGTCATAAGAAGGGATTTTCAGGTCTTCTCTCCTGAGCGCGCTCGCTCCGTCTCTCTCTCTCTCGCTCCTTCTACTGCCTACCCCCCCCCCCGCTCTCCTCCACCTCCTGCCTCTCTCTCCCTCTCTTTCTTCTCTTCTCCTCCTGCTCCTCCCTCTGTCTCCCCTCCCCCCTTCCCCTTCCCCTTCCCTCTCCCTCCCGCCATGGTGCTTGGCTGAGTGCTGCCTGCTCAGCTGGGCTGCCATGAGGGAGGGGGGGCGGGGCGGTGCCGTACACGGCCGGGGGCGGGGCCGTGTACATCACTGCCCTCCCTTCCCCTCCCACCCCGGGGGAGCCCAAACGGCCCTTTGTGTAGCTGGCTCCCCCGGCGGAGGGGCGCAGCACTCAGCTGAGTGCCACAGCGGGAGGGGAAGGGGGGCGGTGATGTGCACGACCCCACCCCTGGCTGTGTACATCACCACTCCGCCCCGACCCCTTCCCCTCCCTCCGTGGCGGCTCAGCTGAGTGTTGTGTGCTCAGCTAGGCCGCTGCAGGGGAGGAGGGACGGGGCGCTGACGGACATGGCCAGGGGGCAGGGCTGTCTACGTCACCGCCCCCCCTTGCCCTCTCTTGCAGTGGCCTGGCTGAGGGGTGCACCCCTCAGCGACACAGCAGGAGGAGGAAGGGGGGGCAGTGATGTATGCGGCCCCGCCCCCTGGCCGCGTACGTCAGCGCCCCACCCCCCTTTCCGTCCCACCGGGGCGCAGCGCCAGCGCCACTCAGCTGGGCCGCAGCAGGTAAGCAAGTGGCTGTTTGGGGTCCGTGCTCCCCATGCATGGGGAGCGCGGACCCCAAATGGCCGCTTGCCACTTGGGGAGCGGCGCTCCCGCCAGGGCTGGGGTTGGCAGTTGTCCCGTTTTCTACCGAACAGTCCGGTATTTGCGCCCTCTGTCCAGTAGAAAAATTCAGAAAATACCGGACACGGGCAATGTCCGGTATTTTGTGAATTTCTGGCGGGGCGTCGGAGGGAAGCCGGGCGGGGGCGGGGGAGCGACTGGGAGCGTCATTGGCTTTGGGAGCCCTGTGGTCGCGCGCAAAAGCCGGGTGGGGCCGGGACTCCCAACCACGTGCCCCCCCCCCCACCTGGCTTTAGCACGGGACCAGAGGCTCCCAGCACCAGTCGCGGCCCATCTCCCAGCTGGGAGCCTCTGGTTGCGAGCAGACACAGGGCGGGGGGAGTGGCTCCCAGCCCCGCCCCCGCCAGGCTTCTGCAGACAAGTAAAGGGAGCTCCTGCCTGGGGGGCAGCTGGAAGGACTCCAGCTATGGCCAATGGCTGCACCCCCCTCACTAGATCTGCTTCCCGCCCCCCTTCCTCTGTCCCCCCCCTCCTCCCGTCCAGCCGCACAACCCTGATCCCTCCCCCAGCTCTGCTTCCCACCCCCTCTTCCTGCCGGCCAGCCCCACAGCCCCTGGACAGCCCCCCCACCCGCCATCCCAGCTTCCCGCCCCCCTTCCTCCGGGCCCCCCCATCCTCCCCTCCAGCCCCACAGCCCCCGATCCCCCCTCAGCTCTGCTTCCCGCCCCCCTTCCGGCCAGCCCCGACCCCCTTCTCCTCCCTCCATGGCGCACTCAGCTGGGCCCTGGCGGGGGAGCAAGTGGCAGCAAGTGGCCGTTTGGGGTCCGCTTGCCGCCACTTGCTCCCCCACCGGGGCCCAGCTGAGCGGCACAGCACGCCACGGAGGGAGGAGAATGGGGGCAGGGCACTGATGTACACGGCCAGGGGCCATGGCCACGTACGTCAGTGTTACAGTCGCACAGACACTGGGCTACTATATATATGATGAGTATCAGTACGTATCTGTGCACTGCCTGGCGGGTAGACAGGCTCACACTGGGGGAACATGCCTACCAGCCAGGCAGTGCAGGGGCTGGGGCAGGATGGAATCCCCGGGGCTGGACTCGCCCGTGTGCCCCGCCAGGACCATGCGCGGGACAGGCAGCATCCTGGGAGCTGCGTGCGCCCGGTCCAGTCCCGCTCCCACCTGCTGGTTCCCCCCCACACACCTCTCCCGGCCAGCCCCGCTCCCCCCAACTCCCTCCTGGCCAGCCCTGCTTCCCACCTGCCAGTTCCCCCCCCACACACACCTCTCCCGGACAGCCCCGCTCCCCCCAACTCCCTCATGGCCAGCCCTGCTTCCCACCGGCCAGTTCCCCACCCCCCCATCTCCCTCTCGGCCAGCCCTGCTTCCCGCCGGACGATATGAGATCAAGTGTGTCCGGTACTTGTTTGGTTAGGATCCTTGTGGCTAGTTCCCTACAAACATCTGCCCCATGTGCAGGGTCCAACGAGAAGCTGAGATGCTCACAGACTCTTGGGACTCCTTAGGAAAGGGACAGATAAGACAGAAAGTACCATATTGCCTCTATATAAAGTCATGGTATGCCCACAGCTTGCATACTGCAGGCAGATCTGGACACCCCAGATTAAAAAAAGACCTATTGGGTTTGGGAAAGGAACAGAAAAGGCACCGGAACCGATGTGGGGCAAGGCACAGCTTCCAAATGAGGAGCGTGTAGCAAGACTGGGCCTTTTCAGCTTGGAAAAGCGACGGCAGGAGGGTGGGGGCTGCGTTGGAGGGCTAGAAAGCCTGGCGTGGTGTGGAAAAGCAGAGTGAGGACATGTGTTAGCGAAGAAATAACCAACGCCCCAGGAAGCTGCCCCACCGAAATGTACAGGCAGCAGATTTCAAACACTGAAGGAAGGATTTTTTCACAGTCGGCATGTGGAGCTCTGTGCCAGGGGAGGGTGGAAAGGCCCAAACTCCGGCAGGGCGCCAAGAAGAAACAAGCAAGTTCAAGGAGGACAGGGCCACCGTGGCTACTAGCCAGGAGGGGCAGGAAGGGTGTTGCCAGGGCGCGTGGCTCCTCTGGGGCGCCGTAGGACTGGTCGCTTGGGGCATCTGCAGGCCAGAAAGGAGCTGCCTGAGCTGACCCGCTCGGCCCACCCAGGTCACATGGACACCACTGGCTGATGTCTCTTCCCAAAAGCTCCCCCCGCCCAACCCCCCCATCAGTCTGGCTGAGGAGCCAGTAAGAGCAGGCGAATCCACGCTGCCCTCGGGCGCTCGCTCCCTAGGTCACTCGCCCTCTGTTTGGGGAGACCCAACCTCCCTTGGCAAGTACGAGACACCTGGCAAATTGGCACGAATTCAAGCTAGGCCTTCCCCACACACACGTGCCAAAAAAACGCCAGGGCCCAGCGGGGGACAGCGGGCCACAGGGGCCTGGCTGGGGGGGGGGGGGCAGGGATTGGTGCCGTTTGACTTCTATTGGGGGGGAGGGCAGCAGGACTCAAGCCAGCTCCATGTGGCAGGACTGGGGCGACAATGCCACCGCCACACTGAGTCACACCAGCAGGCCACTCTCCCTGTCCTGGTTGTGGCAGAGTGTGGGGGGGGGGGCGCAATCAAAAATTATAATTCAAAGGGGGACTCAGCTCCAAAAGTTTGAAAACAGCTCAGGGTGCAGGTGGGCGTAGGTAGGGGCTGCAGGCAGGGGTTAGCTCAGGGGGCGGGGGGGGGGGGGCAGCTAGGGGCTGTGTGCAAGCCAGGGGGTATTTTCTAATTCAGTTTTATTATTATCATGAGAAGCTCACAGACTCTTGGGACTCCTTAGGAAAGGGACAGATAAGACAGAAAGTACCATATTGCCTCTATATAAAGTCATGGTATGCCCACAGCTTGCATACTGCAGGCAGATCTGGACACCCCAGATTAAAAAAAGACCTATTGGGTTTGGGAAAGGAACAGAAAAGGCACCGGAACCGATGTGGGGCAAGGCACAGCTTCCAAATGAGGAGCGCGTAGCAAGACTGGGCCTTTTCAGCTTGGAAAAGCGACGGCAGGAGGGTGGGGGCTGCGTTGGAGGGCTAGAAAGCCTGGCGTGGTGTGGAAAAGCAGAGTGAGGACATGTGTTAGCGAAGAAATAACCAACGCCCCAGGAAGCTGCCCCACCGAAATGTACAGGCAGCAGATTTCAAACACTGAAGGAAGGATTTTTTCACAGTCGGCATGTGGAGCTCTGTGCCAGGGGAGGGTGGAAAGGCCCAAACTCCGGCAGGGCGCCAAGAAGAAACAAGCAAGTTCAAGGAGGACAGGGCCACCGTGGCTACTAGCCAGGAGGGGCAGGGAGGGTGTCCCGGGCTCCTGCTGGCCAGCAGCTGGGAATGAGCAACAGGCTGGATCATTTGATGAGTGCCCCGTCTGGCCATGCCTTCTGAAGCACTTGGCATCGCCAATGAAGGCAGACGGGACACTGGGCTAGATGGGCCTTTGGTCTGACCAGGCCTAGCTGTCCCGATGTTCTTAGATAGACCCCAAATGTCTCTGCCCCTGTTGTAACCCACTAGACCCCGCTTCCCTTCCAGAGCCGAGACTGAGCCCGAGTCCTGACAATCTCTGCTACAGTGGCAGCAACGTGGTGAGGGGGCAGGAAGTTCTGCAGGAGCCAACTGGAAAGCCACTTCCCATATGTACCGGCTCCCACCTACCCCCCTCTATCAGAGGCAGCAGCGTGCGGGGGGAGGCAGCCAGCGTAAAAGCTGGATCTCCATGCTTACTAGCTTGTCCTGCCTCCCCTCCCTAGAGACAGTAACTGGGGGGGTGGGGAGAACGGGACAGGCAGCTCAGTGGGAGCGGTTGCTCGAGGGAAGCCGGGAAGCCGGCTTGAAAAAGGCAGCAGCATGGCAGGGAGGTGACTCCGCAGGAGCCGGCACTTGTGGGGATCTGGCTTTTAAACCGTTCCCCCCAAGCACCGACGGCTGCATCCCCCCCTTGCTGCTTCTGTATCAGAGGGGGATGCACGTAACCGTTACAATTAACCAAGGAGCCCAGGTTTATTGGTTATTCTCGCAAACAGCTACGTGCTAACACCCGTAGTCTTAGCAGCCCCTGGAAAGAGGTGATGGGGGGAGGGGCATACAGTATTGGTCTCCTCCTCCCCCAAGATTGGCTTGTACTGAGCATGCTCAGTAACACTGCTGAAGCTGCTGTTCTCAGTCTGTCCCCCAGTGCAGCATGCACAGGTCGCACCCCCCCCAATCTGAAATGGCCCCCTGCACCCGGCAGACCCACTGCTGGGGAACAAGGCACCAGCCTGGGAGTCGAGAGCCGTGAGTCCTAGACCCAGCGCAGCCACGGACCCGCTGAGTGACCTACGGCAAGTCACGCCTCTCCGTGCCTCAGTTTCCCTTCCCTGCCTCACACCCCTGAGACTCCAACAAAGCACAGGACAGCAGCTGACCTGGGCGGGAACTCGGCAGTCACATCTGCAGGCAGCAGAGTCCTTGCTGAGATTCTGGGCAGGGGACTACCAAGGTGCTGGGGAAATAGCAACGGATTGCTGCAGCCTGGCCCCCAGAGGCCCAGTGCCAGCTTTGTCTGCCATGTGCCAGCTGCCAGCCAGGCCAGGCCTCTCCACCCCTGGGTGACTTAATAGGGCATGGCAGCTGGCCGGGGTGGGGAGGGAGCCTGAGGAGCAGCAGGGCTAATGTGGTTTTCTGCCCACTCACTCTGCGGGGCTGCCAGCACATCCCTGCGGGCCATGCATCGCCTCTGCCACAAGCAGGCCTGAGCCCTCTGGGCACTATGAGGGCAGTGCCTGCACATGGCAACACCCTGCCCCCCTCCCACCACGGCGGGATGCCCCAGGTAAGTGCTGCACCGCTTTGCCCCCCCAAATCCTACCCCAAAGCCTACATCCCTCACCCCCAAACTCCTTCCCAAACCCTGCACCCTTCTCCCCCCAATTCTGTCCCAGTCTGCACCCCCTCAATGCCCCAAACTCCATCCCAGAGCCCGCACCCCTCACCGTCCCAAATCCCATCCCAAAGCCTGCATCCCTCACCCCCCAAACTCCACCCCAAATCCTGCACCCCTCACCCCAACTCCGTCCTGAAGCCTGCACCCCTCACCCCCTGCACCCTCTGCCCAAGCCCAGAGCCTGACGCAGCAAACAGACATCGCCTCAGCGTCTGCACCCCAGGCTCCCTCCCTCACCCAAACTACCACCCAGAGCCTGCCAGGCCGCTTCCCGCCCCTCCCCCCCAACCTCATTGGGCCTCAAACAAAAACTGCTCCTATAAAAGGCGGGGGCAGTGAGAGGGGAGTTTGGCGCCCTGCCCGGGACAGCGCCACACCCCACAGGAGGCCGGGCAGCAGCCTGCGGCTGGGGAGAAAGAACAGAAGACAATAAGAACGGCCGTACTGGGCCAGACCAAAGGTCCATCTAGCCCAGTGTCCTGCCTGCCGACAGCGGCCAGTGCCAGGTGCCCCAGAGAGGGTGGACCGAAGACAATGATCAAGCGATTTGTCTCCTGCCATCCCTCTCCAGCCTCTGACAAACAGAGGCCAAGGACATCATCTTATCCCCTGGCTAATAGCCTTTTATGGACCTAACCTCCATGAAATTATCTAGCTTCTCTTTATAGTCCTAGCCTTCACAGCCTCCTCTGGCAAGGAGTTCCACAGGTTGACTACACACTGTGTGAAGAAGAACTTTCTTTTATTAGTTTTAAACCTGCTACCCATTAATTTCATTTGGTGTCCTCTAGTTCTTCTATTTAGGGAACTAATAAATAACTTTTCTTTATCGGCCCTCTCCACACCACTCATGATTTTATAGACCTCTACCATATCCCCCCCTCAGTCTCCTCTTTTCTAAACTGAAAAGTCCCAGTCGCTTTAACCTCTCCTCATATGGGACCCGTTCCAAACCCCTCATCATTTTTGTTGCCCTTTTCTGAACCCTTTCCAAGGCCAAAATATCTTTTTTGAGGTGAGGAGACCACATCTGTACACAGTATTCAAGATGTGGGCGAACCATAGTTTTATACAGGGGCAGTAATATATTCTGGGTCTTATTTTCTATCCCTTTCTTAATAATTCCTAGCATCCTATTTGCCTTTTTGACCGCCGCTGCACTCTGTGTGGAAGTTTTCAGAGAACTGTCCACGATAACTCCAAGATCTCTTTCCTGATTTGTCATAGCCAAATTAGCCCCCATCATACTGTATGTATAGTTGGGGTTATTTTTCCCGATGTGCATTACTTTACACTTATCCACATGAAATTTCATTTGCCATTTTGTTGCCCAATCACTCAATTTGGTGAGATCTTCTTGGAGTCCCTCACAGTCTGCTTCTGTCTTGACTATCCTAAACAGTTTGGTATCATCTGCAAACTTTACCACCTCACTGCTTACCCCTTTCTCCAGATCATTTATGAATAAGTTGAACAGGATTGGTCCCAGGACTGACCCTTGGGGGACACCGCTAGTTACCCCTCTCCATTCTGAAAATTTACCATTTATTCCTACCCTTTGTTTCCTGTCTTTTAACCAGTTCTCGATCCAAGAAAGGACCTTCCTCCTTATCCCATGGCCATGGAATTTACACAAGAGCCTTTGGTGAGGGACCTTGTCAAAGGCTTTCTGAAAATCTAAGTCAGTGGTCCCTAATGCGGTGCCCGCGGGCACCATGGCGCCCGCCGGGGCATTCGTGTGTGCCCGCCGACAACCTGGGCCGGCCCCACCCCCAGCGCATGGGAGGTGCCGGCCCCAGGCGCGCGATACGCACCGGCGCCGGGTGCGCGGTGCTCGGGTGGCCCCAGCCCCAGCCCCGGGACACATGCGGGCGCTTGGGCGCGCGGTGCTCGAGTGGTGCCGGTGCCGGCCCCAGGCGCATGGCTCGGGCGGCAGCACCGGCCCTGGGCCCATGGCACAAGGCGCTCGGGCGGCCCCAGCCCCAGCCCCGGGACACATGCGGGCGCTCGGTGCTCGAGCGGCGCCGGTGCCGGCCAGAGGCGCGTGGCTCGGGCGGCAGCACCAGCCCCGGGCCCATGGCACAAGGCGCTCGGGCGGCCCCAGCCCCGGCCCTAGGGCACACACCGGCGCTGGGTGCAAGGGCATCCCAGTCCCCTGGCGTGCCCCTGGATGCGTGGCTCTGCCCACGGGCGCCCGGCGCGTGAGTGGCCCCCACCTCCCGGGCACCCGGGAGCCTCTAAAGGTTGGGGACCACTGATCTAAGTATACTATAAGTATACTATGTCCCTGTCCGCATGTTTGTTAACCCCTTCAAAGAACTCGTAGGGTATGTCTACACTACCCCGCTAGTTCGAACTAGCGGGGTAATGTATGCATACCGCACTTGCTAATGAAGCCCGGGATTTGAATTTCCCGGGCTTCATTAGCATAAGCGGGGAGCCGCCATTTTTAAATCCCCGCTGCTTCGAACCCCGTGTAGCGCGGCTACACGGGGCTCGAACTAGGTAGTTCGGACTAGGGTCCTATTCCGAACTACCGTTACTCCTCGTGAAACGAGGTGTACCGGTAGTTCGGAATAGGCACCCTAGTCCGAACTACCTAGTTCGAGCCCCGTGTAGCCGCGCTACACGGGGTTCGAAGCAGCGGGGATTTAAAAATGGCGGCTCCCCGCTTATGCTAATGAAGCCCGGGAAATTCAAATCCCGGGCTTCATTAGCAAGTGCGGTATGCATACATTACCCTCCTAGTTCGAACTAGGAGGGTAGTGTAGACATACCCTAATAGATTAGTAAGACATGATTTCCCTTTACAGAAATCATGTTGACTTTTATCCAACAAATTATGTTCTTCTACATGCTTCACAATTTTATTCTTTACTATTGTTTTGACTAATTAGCCCGGTACTGAAGTTAGACTTACTGGTCTGTAATTGCCAGGATCGCCTCTAGAGCCCTTTTTAAATATTGGTGTCACGTTGGCTACCTTCCAATCATTAGGTATGGAAGCAGATTTAAGGGATAGGTTACAAACCACAGATAATAGCTCAGCAATTTCCCATTTGAGTTCTTTTAGAACCCTTGGATGAATGCCATCCGGTCCCGGAGATTTGTTAACATTAAGTTTTTCTATTTGTTCCAAAACCTCCTCTAATGACACTTCAATCCGGGACAGTTCCTTAGATTCATCACCCACAAAGGACGATGCAGGTTTGGGAATCTCTCCAACGTCCTCAGCCGTGAAGACTGAAGCAAAGAAATCATTTAGTTTCTCTGCAATGGTTTTATCGTCCTTGATTGCTCTTTTTATAGCTCGATCGTCTAGGGGACCCACAGGTTTTTTAGCAGGCTTCCTGCTTCTAATGTACTTAGAGAACATTTTGTTATTTCTTTTTGAGTTTTTGGCTAGCTGTTCCTCAAAGTCTTTTTTCGCTTTTCTTATTACATTTTTACACTTGATTTGACAGTGTTTATGTTCCTTTCTATTTATCTCACTAGGATTGGACTTCCACTTCTTAAAAGATACCTTTTTGTCCCTCACTGCTTCTTTTACATGGTGGTTAAGCCACGGTGACTCTTTTTTAGGTCTCTTGCTATGTTTTTTAATTTGGGGTATACATTTAAGTTGGGCCTCTATTATGGTGTCTTTAAAAAGTTTCCATGCAGCTTTCAGGGATTTGGCTCTAGTCACTGTGCCTTTTAATTTCTGTTTAACTAACCTCCTCATTTTTGCGTAATTCCCCTTTTTGAAATTAAATGCCAGGGTGCTGGACTGCTGAGGTGTTCTTCCCACTATAGGAATGTTAAATGTTATTATATTATGGTCACTATTCCCAAGAGGTCCTGTAACGGTTATTTCCTGGACCTGATCCTGCACTCCACTCAGGACTAAATCGAGAATTGCCTCTCCCCTTGTGGATTCCTGCACCAGCTGCTCCAAGAAGCAGTCATTTAAGCCATTGAGAAATTTTCTCTCTGCTTCTCTTCCTGAGGTGACATGTATCCCAGTCAATAGGGGGGTAATTAAAATCCCCCATTATTATAGAGTTCTTTATTTTGGTAGCCTCTCTAATCTCCCTCAGCATTTCAATGTCAGTATCCCTGTCCTGGTCAGGTGGTCGGTAATATAGCCCTACTGCTAATTTTTTATTATTGGAGCATGGAATGACTATCCAGAGCGATTCTATTGAACATGTTGATTCACTTAATATTTTTATTTCATTTGATTCTACATTATCTTTCACATACAGTGCCACTCTGCCACCCACCCGGCCCGCTCTATCCTTTCTATATATTTTATATCCCACTATGATTGTGTCCCACAGATTTTCCTCATTCCAGCAGGTTTCAGTGATGCCTATTATGTCAATCTCCTCCTTTAATACGAGGTACTCTAGTTCCCCCATCTTATTAGTCAGACTCTTAGCATTTGTGTAGAAGCACTTTAAAAATTTGCCACTGCTTATTTGTCTGCCCTTCCCTGTTGCATTGGATTCCTTTGTATGCGGTTGTTTGTCTGCTCTGGCCCATGGTTTGCCCTCTCCCATCCTCTCTTTCTGACTACAGCTTAGACAATCTCTATCAATGGATTCTCCTCTAAGAGGAGTCTCCCTCCGATTGACGTGCATCTCCGCACCAATCGGCTTTCCCCCATCTCTTAGTTTAAAAACTGCTCTACGGCCTTTTTAATGTTTAGTGCCAGCAGTCTGGTTCCACCCTGGTTTAGGTGGAGCCCATCCTTCCTGTATAGGCTCCCCCTCTCCCAAAAGTGTTCCCAGTTCTTAATAAATCCAAACCCCTCTTCCCTACACCATCGTCTCATCCATGCATTGAGACTCTGAAGCTCTGCCTGCCTACCTGGCCCTGCGTGTGGAACTGGAAGCATTTCCAAGAATGCCACCATAGAGGTCCTGCATTTCAGTCTCTTTCCTAGCAGCCTAAATTTGGCCTCCAGGACGTCTCTGCTACCCTTCCCTACGTCATTGGTACCAACATGTACCACGACCACCGGCTCCTCCCCAGCACTACACATAAGTCTATCTAGATGCCTCGAGAGATCCGCAACCAACGCACCAGGCAGGCAAGTGACCATACGGTTCTCCCGGTCATCACAAACCAAACTATCTATGTTTCTAACGATTGAATCACCCACTACTAACACCTGCTTCTTCCTAACTGGCACTCCCTCCCCCTCAGAGGTATCCTCAGTGCAACATGCTCTGGGAGGAGGGTCCAAACTACAGAATGGTTTCCCTCTGCCGCCATTGAATGCTCTGTTCCCTTGAGACTCATCCTCCTTAAGAGCACTGGGGCTCTCAGACTGGAGGTGGGACAGTACTACAGTGTCCCAGAAAGTCTCATCAACATAGCTCTCTAGCTCCCTTAGCTCCTCCAGTTCAGCCACCCTGGCCTCCAAAGCCCAAACTCGGTCTCTGAGGGTCAGGAGCTCTTTACAACAGGTGCACACATACACCACCCGCCCACAGGGCAGGTAATCATACATGTTACACTCGACGCAATAAACAGGATAGCCCCCACTCTGCTGCTGGGCTTCTGTCTCCATTTTTCTAATGAATAAGTTTAAGTATAAACTGGGATTCTTTTTAAACCTCTGGAATATAGATTATTCTAAGAGTTATGTTTTAAAGAAGGTCAGAAGTCACTAGTGCCCTCTCACCTCCCTCTCCAAACTCCCTGTTAGCTATTCCTGGTCGCAAGCTTGCTGGTTGCTGAGTCACAGGCTTATATACCTCTGGTAGCCCCGCCCCCTGACTGAGGCTCAGCCAATTAACAGAGGCTTCTAGATTTCAAACCTTTTAGAAGCTCCTTCAAACAAACCAACCAACCAACCAACCAGACAAACACAAGCTCAGCACACAGCAAACACCCCCCCCCCCCGACACACACACACACACACACACTCCAGACAGCCACTTACCACAAGGGTCCCGTTTTTACTCTTTTACCTGGAGAACTTCCTCTCCAAACTCCCTGTTAGCTGTTCCTGTTTGCAAGCCCTGCCCCAAGGGGCGACGCCCTTCGTGCCGACAACTGGGGTTGCCCTTGTGTGGGGCGGGGGGCTGGCAGCAAGGCCAGCTGCCCAGTGCCCCTCCCATTTGCTCCCCCTCCCTGCAAAGGGGCCCGCCTCAGGGCTTGTTCCTCAACCCCCCCCCCCTTCTCCCCCAACATGCTGGGCTCCAGCGCTGCCCACGCCGCCTGGGGCTGTAGCTGCAGCCAGCTGGCAGGGGAAGCTGGGCTGCCAGTTTGACGGCCCTCTGGCAGCAGCTGGGAGCGCCTGTGTGGTGGGTATCGGGAGGGGGGGCTGGATGGATCCCAGAGACTCTCCTGGCCTACCCCCTGCCCAGCCGCCTAATCAGGCCCTATTCTTGCTGCAGCCACAGGAGCAGGGCCGCAGATGGGGCCTGTCAATCTCTCCGCCACGGGCGGCTCCTGTTCCCGCTGGGAGGTAGCCAGGAGAGGCCAGGCCGTGCCCTCGCTGTAACCTTGCCTGCTGGGGCCGCTCCAGCTCCCTCCCCACAGCCCAGTCCCTGCCCTGGGCCTGGCTGGGAGCCAGACGGTGCCTGAGATCTCATCTGCTTTGAGGTTGCCAGCTGGGGTCAGGCAGCCTGGATTCAGACGGGCCCATGCAGCGGCCCAAGCTGGCAGCTGCCTTAGAGCATGGTAGTCTCAGCCCCTGCAGTGGTGTGACTGGTGGGGCTGGCAAGCCGTAGAATCCCTGCTTTTCTTCCTCTCCTGCCTGCCCCTCACCCCCAGGACCAGTGGTCCCTGCAAGCTGAGTGCATGGGTGGCCATCCAATGCCCAGCTGATTAGCAGAGCACCCACAACTGCCCATAGCCTGTGTTTCTACTGGTGGTGCACATTCACAGATGCCTTGGTGCACATAACAAAATTTATTCTGCACAGAACTGGAAAAAATTACAGGGAACATTGCCCAGGATAGCAGAATACACCCCCACCCCTGCCGCCATGAAGCGTAGGTTTGATAGCACGTGCACACACTGGATTTGCTCCTCCTTTGCTCAGGCCCCCATGCAGCCACTCGCACCAGTGCGACATGCTGCCCTCCTCCCTGCTTTGCACTGGTGTGAAAGGTTGCAGCCAGTGCCAGCAGGCACTCCTCAGAGCCTGCCTTCCCCGTGCACCCTGGCCACCCGCAGGCCCTCTGCTCCCACAGCGGAGAGGAGGGCCAGAGCTCTATGGCACAGTGCAGAGTGACAACACCAGGGCTGGTGGAGGAAGAGAGGCGAGTGTGCAGGCTAGTGTGTGGAGGTAGGTTGGGCACTGCTGCACAGGGGGCAGGCACACGTGTGCGCTTGGACTGAGCTTGTGAGCTGTGCAAAGCCACGGGGTGCTGCAGAGCAGGCAGGGGCTGGGCCAGCTGCCCATGGCCAATCCCCAGTGGCCCCAAGCACACAGTGCTTTTTTTTAAAGAAAAAGGTGCCGGTACTCCAGGGGAAAAGTTGTTGAGCTCTGACTGGAGGTGCCGGTACCACGTCTGGAGGTACCAATACTGCGTCGGGAGGTGCTGGTACCACGATTGGAGGTGCCGGTACTACAACTGTGTTGTACCAATAAAAGCAAGCAGGATCTTATGAGGGGGATAAGGCAAAAAGCCACATTTATTGTAAAGATAATAAAAAAAATAAAGAAAAGATAGAAGCAAACAACGTTGTTTAACTACTTAACCCTTATACATATAAACATTCATTCATCCATTCATTCAGGTTCTGTGTATTTGTTATAATTACCAGCCTGGAAGTTGCTTGTGACAGAATACTGGCCAGGTATTCTGTAAACAAGTGATGGTAGTGGGGAGCGAAGTCCTGATCAGATGCGCATCTGAAGTGATGGTAGGCTGGCAGCAGAACCTTGGACTCTGATTCCATAGTTTTTTAGTCCAGTTCTCATAGGAATTTCTTCCTATGCCAGTCTATAGGAATTGCTGCATCATGCTGATGTCTCCAGGGTGGCTGCCAGGTGCTCGTCAGTGATCTCATCGGGTGGACCTCCAGTACTTGGTTTTCTCCACTCGACACCTTTTGGTTGCACTGGCACCTGACGCCTTCTTCAGCCCTTTGTTGCTGTATTCTCAGGCTGGCACCTCTCAGAACCATTCATTCATCGTCCAAGCACTCACTCTCTCTTACATACATTCCCTAATTAATGTTTCCCATACAGTATTTTGTATAATAATAAAAGTTGTAGTTACAAAAGTTACTGGGTGGTATTGCTTAAAACATTCTGAATGCTAAGTAAAGTTACAATGTTTTAAAGAGAACAGGCGTCAATTATGTAACAATGCCCTTAGTCAATTACAGGGCTTGGCTCCCATAGCAGAGTTAGTGGCTTGACAATGCATTGTTACAATGTATCTCTGCAATGTCAATTTCAAGCAGCCCCTTGCACAAGCTTGAGCATGCCCTGGGACACAGGAGGGGGGGCTGTTTCTGGCTACATAGGATTATATTCTTAACAGTTCTAAATTACATGACCTAATATATTATATTCTAAAGGGGCAATAATAATAATAAATCTAAACATTTAACAATCTTAACAAATAATAATAAGAAGAAGAATTAATAATAAATCTAAACACTTTAAGTTGTGGGGAACAAATTATGGGGAGTCACTTCCATTTGGGGGAATCATTTTCAATACATTAATATGTTATCCCTACAACTGGAGGTGCTGGTACCACGACTGAAGGTACAAATACTGCGTCGAGAGGTGCTGGTACCACGACTGGAGGTGCTGGTATCACGTCTGGAGGTGCTGGTACCACGACTGGAGGTGCCGGTACCACGACTGGAGGTACCAATACTGTGTCTGGAGGTGCTGGTACCACGACTGGAGGTGCTGGTACCACGACTGGAGGTACCAATACTGCAACTGGAGGTGCTGGTACTACGACTGAAGGTGCCGGTACTACAAATGGAGGTGCCGGTACTACAACTGGAGGTGCCAGCACTGTGTCTGAAGGTGCTGGTACCACGACTGGAGGTGCTGGTACTACGACTGGAGGTGCTGGTACTACGACTTGAGGTGCCAGTACTGTGTCTGGAGGTGCTGGTACCACGACTGGAGGTGCTGGTACTACGACTGGAGGTGCTGGTACTACGACCTGAGGTGCCAGTACTGTGTCTGAAGGTGCTGGTACCACGACTGGAGGTGCTGGTACTACGACTGGAGGTGCCAGTACTGTGTCTGGAGGTGCTGGTACTACGACTGGAGGTGCCAGTACTGTGTCTGGAGGTGCTGGTACTACGACTGGAGGTGCTGGTACTACGACTGGAGGTGCCAGTACTGTGTCTGGAGGTGCTGGTACCACGACTGGAGGTTCTGGTACCACGACTGGAGGTGCCGGTACTGTGTCTGGAGGTGCTGGTACCATGACTGGAGGTGCTGGTACCACGACTGGAGGTGCCGGTACTGTGTCTGGAGCTGCCGGTACTGCGTACAGGACAGTACCACCACAAAAAAAGCACTGGGTGGGCAGCTGCCATCCTGCTCTGTGCAGTGCACTCAGCCAGCACGCGAGTGGGTGCGCCCCCTCCTCCCCGAGTGGAGAGCTAATCCCCAGCTTCAGCAGAACTGTGCGAAGTCAGTGGAAGGAGCTGCTGCACTGGTAATGAGGTTGGGGACAATGTTCCCCCCCAATTTCTTCCAGGTGCAGAATAAATTTTGCTATGCGCGCCAAGGCATGTGCACCACCAGTAGGAACACCCGCTGCCGACCGACTACGGGGGCTCTGCTAATCAGCTGGGAAGTATCTGAACCTCTCCTGCATGGCCGCCCAAGCGCTCAGCTTCCAGGGAACACTGGCTGGGGGGCAGCCTAGCTCCAGGCTGAGAGTGATGAGACTTGGGAGCTGGCAATCAATCGCCTTGTCATGGGCATGGTGGGTGGGCACCGGATCCTCTGCAGCTGGTCCCAGTAAGGACGTGGCAGGTTTGATACCGGATCCTGCCCTGCCCCGCGCAGGCAGTGTGAGAGGGCTCCTTGTGTACCGGCCCCTTGCAGCCGGACAGGGCACAGGGTGGGGCAGGGGTGCAGGGGGACGCTGGCCCTCCTTTGGCAGCTGAGCTGGAGGCAGGCTGAGCCCAGCTTGTTCTCTCACTGCTCCTCAGCCACCCACGGACTGTATCTCACGGCTCTCCTCCTCCTCATTCCCCAGCTCACCCCCGCCCCTCCCTCCTCTTTCCATTGCCTCCCATGTGCTGCCCCTGCCCATCCACGCAGCCATGCGCTTCTCAGTCACTGCACCATCCACCCTCCCACACCTCGCAGCCCCCTCCTCTTTCCCCACCTGCACCCAGCCCCATTGTACAGCTGGGGAACTGAGGCCCAGAGAGATTAAGTGACTTGCTCAAGGCCACACAAGCAGGCTGTGGCAGGGCCCAAGCCCTAAACTCAGCTCTCCTGAACCCCAGTCGTGTCTTCACTACCCAGCCAACCCACTGCAGCCAGATACTGGGGAGCCAGCACCCTTCCCCGCTTCTTTGCAGGCCCAGCGTAGCCGTGGGATGACGAAGGGCCTGGGAGGACGCGGGCAGAGCCTGACAGCTGACCTGCTGCTCATCAGCAGTGACTGGCCCGCATGTAATCTCCATGAATAGCCAGCTGAACTGCCTGGCTAAAAATAACCAGCTGCCTTTTCATAAGGGGCCAGCCCGCGGGGCTGCTCGAGAGACGCCCGCTCGTTCCCCTCCCGCCACAGCCAGAGCAGCCAGGCCAGAGCAGGAGTGCACCATGTCAGAGCGCCGGGTGCCCTTCACTTTCCTGCGCAGCCCCAGCTGGGACCCCTGGCGGGACTGGTACCTGGGCAGCCGGCTCTTCGATCAGTCTTTCGGGATGCCCCAAATGCTGGAGGACTGGTACAAGTGGCCGAGCAGCACCAACTGGCCGGGCTACCTCCGCCTGCTGCCCAGCCAGGCCGCCGAGCCGCTGGCCGTCCCCAGCCCCATCGTCACCTCCCCCACCTCCCCTAACCCTGCCTACAGCCGGGCCCTGAGTCGCCAGCTCAGCAGCGGTATCTCGGAGATCCGGCAGACAGCGGACAGCTGGAAGGTTGCCCTCGACGTCAACCACTTTGCCCCGGAGGAGCTGGTGGTGAAGACCAAGGAGGGTGTGGTGGAGATAACCGGTGAGTGCTTCCTTCCGCTCCTCCTGGCTCTGGAGAGGGGCAGCCGTCTCCTGTGAGCCTGAGCTGTTCTCCCTGTGCTGAGCCCTAGGCCTGCTGCACATGCCCCCCCACAGGGCTGGATTACCCAATAGGCAGACTAAGCATGTGCTTAGGGCACCCGCAAAGCCGGGCCACCAAAAAAAAGAGATTTTACGGTATAGTATTGTTTTTATTTTGAATTACATGGGGGGGGCACCATCATCTTTTCAGTGCTTAGGGCCTCTAAAGGTCTTAATCCGGCTCTGCCCCCCTAGAGCAAGGTGAGTGACACAGGCCCCACTGGGCCTGGTCTGTGAGAGGTGGCTGCAGCCCCCCTCAGGCCGGCCTGGCTGCCGCCTGTGGCCCCGGACGGCCAGGATTCAAAGGCTCCATTCAGGCTGGAGGATTCCTCCTGCCGAGATGGTGGGGCACTGGTGCACCCTTCACTCTCTCGAACCTCCAGCCCTCGACTCGGCGCCTCTCACTATATCGCTCATGCCTCCAAGCGGGCCGTTGCCTGCCCCCCCTTATTCCCCCATCCCCACAGCCTTGAGGAGTGGATGCAGCCAGCCGGCCCCCTCTGTTTCCTGTGAGGGGCCATGTTCCACCCCACCGCACGCTAGGGAGCCGCTTGCTCCAGCAGGTCGAAGAGGGAAAGGGCTTGCTCAGCCACCTAAATCCATGCAAGCCATGGGATGGGGGAAGACTACGCTTGTTATTCCATTCCGGCTGAATATTTGTATTCCAGACCCCTCTAGAGACCTCAGCCTAGAGCAGGGCCCCCTTGGGCTGGGTTCTCTACAAACATAGTAAGAAATAGACCCTGCCCCAACAAGCAGTTGGTCTAAATAGACAAAAGGGGAGGAGGGAAACTGAGGCAGGGGGCTGTAATATAACTTATCACCCAGCAGGTCTGTGACAGAGCTGGGGACAGACCCCAAGCTTCAATGAGTCCCCGGCTCACAGCCTAGCCCCCAGCCCTCACTACCCCCTAGGGCCCTCTCTCGAAAGCGAGGAGCCTTGTACCCTTGGGGGGTCTGGGCCCGAGGGCTTTCCAAGTTCACACACGCCCTTAGCAGTGAGTGCTCCGGCAGCCTGGCGAATCTCCTCTAGAGCATCATTAAAGATGGTGGCTTCACTCTCGGGGGAATCGTGTGGGCCTCGCTGCTGGATTTGAATCGTGACCCTTCCAGCTTTTTCTCTCCCTCCCTGGCTCAGATCCCAAACGAGAGCTCGGCAAAACATCTCCCAGCCCAGCAATCGCCATCACAATGGCAGGGAGCAAAGCCGAGGGTGCGGGGAGGAAGGAGGAGTCCCCTCACTGCCGTTTTCAGCCACTTCTGCAACACACTGCAGGCTGGCCCCCTCTGGTCCGGGACTCTGGGGTCCGTCTTGCCAGCAGCTGGGAGTGGTGCCAGGCTGGCAGCCTGCGGGACCAGTGTCCGGGGGATGGGGAGCCATACCAGCAGCCGGAGTGGAGCCCTGGTGGCCAGTGGAGCTGGTGGCTGGGGACAGTGGAGCCCCAGAGCAGGTGGGCCGGGAGCAGTGTGTTGGAGGAGAGCCCCAGGAGAGCCCAGAGGCCTGACCTCCCCTGGTCGGGCAAGCCCCTTGTTTGGGACCTCTCAGGTCCCCAGGATGCTGGACCGGGGAGGTCCAACCTGTAACGAAATATTTTCAAACAAATGTTAAACTAAGGCCCTGTGGCCTCCCATGGGACATTCAGACGCTGTCAGTCTGGACCAGGGGTGGGCACATGCGGGTGAAATGGCTCCGTTGCTGCTGGAATGGTTCTTTCCCAGGTTCAGTGTCTGCTCTTAGCCCCGGCTGGCTTTGTCACTGGTAGCTAGATCCTCTCTGGAGGAAGCAGAGCCACAGAACAGGGATAGGAAGAGGAATTGGGTGGATGGACATTAGGACCCAGGGGTGCCCTGAATTTCCAGGTGCCCGACGCAGCTGCGTATTCTGCATGTGGCTAGGACGGCCCTGACCACACTGTGCTGTGACCCAGCCCTGCGCAGCTCACGCGGCTTGGATGTAAGATCAGCCTGAGTCCCCCTGAGCCGTCCCCTCCCGCCCTCGGCTCCAGGAAGTTTTGCAGCCAGCTGTCCCAGAGTGCCAAGTCGCCAGCTGGTACAAACCGGTGCGGCTTGAGTGACTTCAAAGCACGATGCTGGTTCACACCTGCTGAGGGTCTGCCCCAGAGTCTGGGGTTTGCTGGGCAGCAGGAAAGCTTTGCAAGAAGCTGCAACTTCCCTGTTTCTTCCCAGCGAGCCAGTGATCAGGTCACCAGCTGGTACAAACCGGGGATCTCCGAGCCTGCTGGTGAAACCGACCCAGAGCGACGATGCTCAGAACCAATTTGCAGCCACCGGCGAAGCTGAAAGGGACTGACTCAGTCCAAGGCGGATGGTGCTCACCCAGGGGCAGCCCCTTGCATCCAGGGGACTGGAGCTCAGAAGGCAGGACCCAGCTGGGCTGAGATACCAGCACATGGGTTCAAATCCCTGCTCTGCCACAGACGCCTAGTGTGACCTAACTCCAGCTTCTCAGCGGGATTTGGGGCCTAAATGCCCCTTAGGAGCTGGGCCCTCCTCTGAGTAGCCCAGGGGATCAGCACTTCCCTACCCGGCCGGAGCAGCCTGTGAGGTACAGGGCTGCGTACGTGCCTTAGCTTGAGAAGTGGAGGTTGCTGAAACCCAGGGGCTGCGAACCAACCACCTAGCCTGAGACACGGCCGGGGAGGGGAGTGGGGGAGGATGCAGTGAGGCTACCTCTGCACCCTGGGGCTTGGCAGCTGTGGACCAGGGGAGCAGAAGGCTCCCATTGAGCCACCAAATACCCCGGCCCGTTCCCTTCCAGAGGCTGTAAATCCAGGAGAAGCAAAGGAAAGCTGGCATCCAGGGTGGGAGGGGAGGGGAGGGGGAAAGGGACTGGGAACTTTTCTTCAGTTTTCTACTGTCAGGGGCCAAACCCCCAAGGCAGAGAACGCATCTCCCACCCCCCAAGCAGCAAAATTCCAGCTTTTGATCCCCTTTCCCGTTTGTATCTGCAGTTTCTCCTTATCTGGTCTCGGCTGTTCAGCCCAGCCCGGCGCCTGCCCTGAAAACCAGACAGAGCCCAGGATGCAGCATCCGGGTGGCTGAGGCGTCTCCCGATTTTGTAACCCAGCTGCACGGGTGCGGGTGGAGGTGGGGGGCAGCGGTTTCTTCCATTCGCAATCACCCATGTAAATGGCAAGCCGCCCGTGCGCTGGGTAACCATGGTAACAGGGAAGCAGAGGCCTAGAAGGCGGGGAGGCCGAGCCGCGCTTTGGGGAGCTGTAGGAACGGCAGCCCGGCTTGGCTCTGGCCCCACCGCATGCCATAGAAGCTGCCTGCCCTGTTGGGGGGAGGGGGAAAGCAGGGCTGGGGAGATGGACCAGCTTGTCAGCCAGGTCCAACTCCACTGTGAGCTGGCAGGTGGGGTGCAGAGTGACACAAGAGCATTGGCAAATCAGCATTTTATACTAGTCGCTCTTGCCCCTGGGAGGGTCGGCCCTGGGCCGGGACCCGCTGTGTTAGGTGCTGGACATACACAGAATAAAACCTGACAGGCCAACCGAGGCCTCTGCCCGGACAACCTTCCCCGCCAGTGGCGGAAATCTGGCGCGAACAGGCGCTCTCATAGGAGTTGGGCTTCCGGATGTTAAATTGCGATTGCGAGCTAATCGAATAGTCGATACAATCTGTATCGATACAATCTGTATCGACTATACGATTAGCCGATCGCACCGCTATGCACAGCCGCCACGGGGGCAGCCCCAGGAGCCCCCCGCACTGCGGCGCCGCATTTTAAACTGCTTATCGGATGGTCGCGCACGACCCCATGCGGAAAACAAGCTGTCCCTCGCTGGAGAGTGGGCAGGGTGAGCGAGGGCTCGTGTTGCGCACGCAGGGTCCTGTTCAGAATGGAGCCTCCCCGCTCCGAAACGAAGGAGCCCGTTCCTCTTGGCTCCCCCAGCCAAGCGACTACTAGTCCCCTGGGCAGTCTGGCGGGGGGGGTCTGTGGGCCAGGCTGGCGGCTTGTGGAGGAGCCCTGGGAGTCGGGGAGGAGTCAGTACCTTCTCCGCTCTGGGTAAACCCCCGGGAAGCTCCGGCTGCAGGGTCCTAGCTGGGCCCGGGACATGGCACTGACCACTAGGCCTCACCCCCTGACTGTGTCTGTCGCCTCCTCTTCCAGGCAAGCACGAGGAGAGGCAGGACGAGCACGGCTTCATCTCCAGGTGCTTCACCAGAAAATACACGTAAGTGGCCGGCTCAGCCGGGGGGGAGGGGGGGAGAAGAGGGCTCCTGGGAGACTGGGCCTTCAGCCGTGGCAGGAGGGGGGGGGGGCGATTTCTTTGCCACATGCAGTGCGGCTCGCCAGGTGGGACCCAGGGGCGTGGTGGCTGGACCCAGGGGAGATATGTTAGCCCACATCCCTGGCCCTGCTGGAATGATGTTTCCGTGAGGGGGGGGCAGGGGCAGCAGAGATGGAGCCCCTGGTTCTAGCTCTCCGGGGCCGGGGTGGCACAGAGCAGTGGTGAGCGGTCCCAGGAGGGAGCTACGCTCAGCCCTTGCTGGCCAGGAGGGGGTGGCTTCCCAGGATCGAGGGCAGACAGGAATCAGGTGCCAGTGGGCACTGCCAGGCGAGCCCCCGGCCCCGGCACACCCTCCCTCTCCTCTCCCTCATGCAGCCTGCCTCCTGGCATCGACGCCACCACGGTGCGCTCCTCGCTGTCCCCAGATGGCACGCTGACGGTGGAAGCCCCCCTGCCCAAGCCGGCCATCCAGTCTGCCGAGATCACCATCCCCGTCACCTTTGAGAGCCACGCGCAGATCACCCCGACCGACACCAAAAAGCCTGAGGAAGCTGCCAAGAAATAAGCCAGCGCCTGGCCCGGAGGAAAATCGCAATCCACTATGTGCCCCCCCCCCCCCCAAGCCATGGGTTTTTTTGGTTTTGGTTTTGTTTGGTTTTTTTTGTACTAGCCCAGCCACTGAGTTGCTCAAATAAATCGGAAAAAGTCAAATAAACCAACCCCCTAGTGTCTCTCCCCGTGTGCTGCATGGCCGGGTGCACTGGCCCTGGGGCTAGCCTGTAGCCAGCGATAGTGCCAGGCTGCATCCGGGGTGGGGGCTGCAAAGCCCCAAGAGAAATTCTCTCCGTGTTCACCAGAAGGTCCACGTGCCACACGGCACCAGGACGTGGTTTCTCCCAGCAGCCTCTGCTAGCTGCCGCCTGAGCTAAGTGACCTGCTCAGTGTCTCCCCTGAGGGAGGCTGGGAAGCTGGGCTGGGAACAGTCTTGGGCCTTGTCCTTGGGCTCCTCGTCCTTGGGCCGTTCTTCCATACGGAGCAGTGTCACATGGTGGGGCACGGTCCTGCCCTGGCTGTTGGCAGGGGCTCTGGTGGGCCTGGCACTAAAGCACAGAGTATGGGGTGCCGTGTTTCATGGCCAGCTCTGCTGCAGGGGCCTGGCCACAGGGCCGTCCCCATGCTCCCAGCTGCCAGAAAGGAAGAGATTCTCTCCCGTGGGTTGGTTGGGATAAGGAAGTGATCTGGGAGGACTGTTTGCTCTCCCGGCCTCAAGGAGCCTCCTTAGCAATGGGGGGAATCCCAGTCCTGAGGGGAAAGCCCAGCCACGGCTCTGGGATCCCTGACTGTGAAAAGAAGCAATGGGTCAGCCCCCTGAAGTCCATGAGGGCACAGGAGCTGCCCGGGATCGAGCAAAGAACCTTTGTATTTGCAAGGGCCGGCGGGTTGAGTTTGGAACCCGAAGCAAGGTTTGCAGCTCTGCTGTGCAGCAGGGAGGCGGGAGCCAGGCCGGGTGTTATTGGAGCTATTCCAAAGTGTGACTCACCCGCCAGGAATTGCTCCCTGCTGGCTCCCGGCTCGCAGGCTCCTGGCATTCCTCTCGCATGCCCTCGTGTTTCTGGAATCCTCCAGGCGCTGTTGGCCTCTGCTATCGCCCGGCCCTTTCAAAGTTTGCCCCGCAAGGTTCGATCCACGCCAGGAACCACAGCTCCCTCGTTCCTGACCCCTGCAGCGTCGGTGTGAACAGCTACGGCAGGACAGTCGTGCCCAGCAAGGCTAACTGAGAAGGGGGGAGAAGCCGTGGGCTGCGGAGGAGCCCAGCCACCCCCACAGAGCGGGGCCCAGAACCAAGCCCAAGCAGCCCCCGCTCGCCGTGGGGCAGAGAACAGCGGCAGCTTTCCCAGCCGGGCCAAATGCTGGCAGCAAACCCCGGAGCCGCCTGGCGCTTTGCTTGGCCCACAGGCCAGCTTGGGGGAGCTTGCCCAGGTCGGTGACTCTCACGGGCAGGCCCAAGCTGGAGCACCACAGCTGATGCCCTCAGGCCAAGCAGGGATTGGATGTGGCTCATACGAGCCCATTCTACCCTCAGGTCCAAGACCCAGAAGTTCAGCTCCTGCGCCAGCCCACCCAGGCCCCTCCCTCAGGAGCCCACCCAGCTACCCCAGATTGAGACCTAGATTGACCCCCCTTCTCTCTGGGAGGGCATCAAGTCAGGCTGCCACTGCCAGACACACCAGGCCTCTGGGCTGGGAGTGCCTCAGCTGTTATTAGCCAGGTTTGCTAGAGCAGTGTCTGAGGAGTGCCACGGCCAGGGCCCATGGTGCAGGGTGCTGTACAAACGGGGGCCTCAAGAGCCCTGTCTGCCATGCTGGGGAAGCCTCCCGGCCTTTGCCGATCCCACGAACCACTTTCCAGAGTTCCTTGCACGGTTGCTAGGGGAGTCCCAGGAAACGGCAATGCCAAGTGCCAGGCAGCCCTGCTCTAAGTGTGGCGGACGGGGGGCTACGGGACCCTGGTTCCAGAGAGCCCTGACCACCTCTCAGCGACTGCGTGGGCTTGTGCTGAATTTCCCCTCTGGCTTGGGGAAGGCGGACGCTGCCCTGGGGAGGGGTGCTCTGGGCTGCTAGGGATCAGCCGGTGGGGGTTCCCAAAGGCCCTGCCGGGACCGTGGGCAGGGAGGGCTCCCGTAACCCCCGAGCCCGAAGCAGGGTCGCAGCCTTAGATGGGCAGCCCGGCCTCTTGCTGTTACTATATTACCGCTCTGACAAATCCCAGCACTAATCCCCCTTCCTGAGTCAGACTCCGAGACAGAGCCTTCCCGGCGCGCGTGACCTGACAAGAATCCCTGAGCCTCTAGGATCGGGGGGCTGGTGCTCAGAATCCAGGCCCGAAAGCTGCCTGAGCAAACGCTCCAGGTGCCGCCGGCACGTGGGCAAGGACACAGCCTGGAAAGGGTTAACAGCCCCTGCTCCTGGAGAGCCCAAGATTAATCTCTGGAGCACAGGGAGCCGAGCCCAGCCCAGGCCCAGAGTGGGACGAGGGCGATAGGACTCAGCCCCCGCGTCAGCCGACAGGAATCCATGTCTCAGACAAACAGGATCCAGCGGGGCCGGCGGAGTCTGCTCGGCAGAGCTGGGATAGGAGTGGGAGGCCTGGGGCTCAGGACAGGCAGTGCCCCTAGGCCCCCCCCAGGCTGTGACCACAGCACATGGACTTCACCGTGCAGCCCGGTGCTGGGCAGTGCTGGGCAAACTGGATCCAGTTCCAGCAAATATTCTGGGTTTCCACAAGCCGGCATTTTCCGACAAACCGTGTGCTGGCAACAGCTTCCTCAAGGCAGGACCCGGGCTGGAGGGACTCTCGGTCCAACCGGCTGCAGCAAGTCCTGGTGCCTGCGCTTGTTCCAGTCCTGGGGCGGCCCCCATTCAGAAAGTTAAGAAGGATTTTTTTTAAAATGCAGAGGCATTTGCAGTTGCTTATTGCTGGCAGCAAGGCCACAGATTTTGCTTTCATCTTTGGCTTTTCCCCCAGAGGTCACCTGTAGAGCTCCTCTGAGGGGCTGTGTCCCCTAGTGGTTAGAGCAGGGAGCACATTGGTTCCATCAGAACACTCTCCCTCCCATGTGGCCACTTTCCTGTCCACACCTAGTTTTCTCCATGGCTCAAAGGAGGGCAATCCCAACATGTTTCAACGATATGTACACTACTGAGTTTTTCCGGGATATCGAGGTATCCCGGAAACCTCTGCCGCATCCAGGCAACATGTCTGCTCGTCCGAAATTTTTTTTTGGAAGAGCAGATGTGGTTTTTTGGCATCCCTGTAAACCTCATTTTACGAGGACGGAAGGATGTTCCGAAAAAGGGTTTTTTCCCAACATTTGGCCCTGTGTAGACGGGCCAAATGTTGGAAAAACCTCTTCTGAAAAAAAAAAGCGGAAAAAGCTACACAATTCTCAGTTCGTGATTTGCGTAGCTTTTCCCGGAAGATCAGAGTAGTGTAGACATAGCCTGGAAGGCTTCACTGAACCAGGTCATCGGACTGTCAATGTTGGAGGAGCAGAACGCCTTCGGCGTCTTCTTATCCCAGTCCAACTGTCCAGCCTCACTGCCAAGCCGCACCGTGCCGCCGGGCTGCCACTGCCTCCCCACTGCGCCTCCTCTTTCCCCCTTTGTCCACAAGCCAGCCCCTGCAGGGCAATCATTCTCCTCTGAGTCATGCAGGCCGTTTATAGCCCCTGGCTCAGTGCCAGTGGCCGCATCGGAAGGCACTCCAAGAATGACACTCGCTCGCTCCGTCCCGCCATGCGCCGAGGGGGCGTCCCTCTCAAAGGACAGGAGCCACGTGTGGGAGCTGCTGAGCCACGGCAGGTTCTTCGTGACCAATGTGTCTTGTGTTACTAATATTGCTACTGACCAACTGTAGCACAGGCAGGAACTGCAGGCACCACAGCTGTGCTCTTAGAGTGCTCAATTGCGGGCTACAGATGTGGTCGAGTTTCTAGGGATCTGTTCAAAGATCAGATACCACGGTGGTGGGCAGGATACAAAAACCTGGATGGAGAAATGAAACAATCAAAGGTTCAGGCAAAGCAAAAAAAAGTTCCACAGTTTCTATTCAAGACAAGAACCCAGAAGTTCCACCCCAAATGGCATCTGAAGCATCCAAACTTGGAGTCTTCCAAGCAATGTTCCCTCTACTTTTTTCCACCCCTGTGTGGAAAAAATGTTGCTATATATCCGTGGTCGCCAACCAGTAGATCGCGATCTACTGATAGATCTCGGAGGCTCTAAGCGTAGCTCTTGAGCCCTCTTTGAACTGCGCGCCTGCGCAGTACATTTACATTAGATTTCCTCATTTGAGGAGCAACTACTCACTGAGCAACAGCACAGGTGAGTAGCTGCGAGGAATGGTGGGAATTTCTTTTTAAAGTAGCAGCATAAGGATTGGGGATAGCAAGTGATGGAGAGGAGGAGGAGGAGAGAGAGGGCGGGGCTTCAAGGAAGGGGCGGGGCGGTAGATCTTGGCTTGGTCTGTCATTTAAAAAGTGATCTTGGGTGTAAAAAGGTTGGAGACCACTGCTATATATACTCTGAGACGTGCAGATGTGCACCACCAGTAGAAACACATGCTACCAGCTGTGGGTGCTGTGAGCACTCTGCCAATTTCCCCTGGGTGTCCACCCAAGCGCTCAGCTTTCAGGGAACACCGTGTCCCAGCCAGGATAGAAAACTCTTTGCCAATCCAAACTCCCCCAAAGTCCAGGGCTGCTTGGAGGCAAAGCTTGGGAGAACCTCCTGAGTTTTCTGTCCTCCTGAACAGGGAGTAAAGAACATCCCAGGGCCAAACACAATCTGTAGTTCACGGTCTTCTTACCAATGGTCATAAGTATGGACAAGATGGCAGGTCTCTTCCAAGCTCCACCCACAAAATAAGCTCCACCCACGTGAGCTGCCACAAGAAGACCATTCACAGTGTCTTGTCCAGATGTTCAAGGCATGATCATGTGGCTAAAGGCCCACTAGGTGGATGGGGCTAGACTACGGGTAGGAAGCAGACCTTGGCATCTCCCCAAAATTCCACCCACTTCTGACACCAACACAAGAGGTCACGGTTGTAATAACTGGGCCTTCCAGTTGATGGCATCCGTGGGCACATGGCTAAGTAGTCAGAGCAATAAATGTTGATGGGGAAAGATGTCAATGGGACAAAAAGGCGAGATTAGTCCAAACTCAAGGACTGGGTTAAGATCATCCCTGGTACATGAATGTGGACCAAACTTGGGTGCTCAGAAATCGGGACTAGTTGGTGGACGAAATAAGGGGATGGGCTATTCCACCCATCACCCTCTTTGGGGTTAAACAGATAAGTGACTGGGGGAGAGGGAACGCTTCCCCTCCATCTATCCAAACACAGCACCTGCCAACGAAAAGAACCAGCAGCTGCATGAGCTTTGCCACTATGGCTGGAGGGCAGGGGTCCTGCTCCGGTTACACTCCATTCCCACCGCGACACTTTTCTTCACAACTAGCGACAACTGTCTTGTAACGAGAGCCGAGGTCCTGGCGAACACCACAGCAGTGTCAGAGCAGTGCTGGATCAGCACGCAGCCTTTCCGATCCCTGCCTCTAGCCAGCCAGAAGGAGCTCCCTCGCACCAACACCGAGCCAGTGTGCGCTAGCCAGGAGCACCATCACAGCGGCGGGGTCTGCTCATGGGCATGCTGTTAGAATCCTGGAACTGGAGGGACCCCCCTGGCAGGACCAAGCACCATCTAGCCCCGTGGTGTCCAACCAGCTCTGAAGCAGTAGCCACTATAGTGACCTAGCCGCACTCAACCAGCCAACTAGCCAGATGAGGCTAATGGCTAGCATGTTGGACACCACAGATCTCAACCATCTCTGACAGGTGTCTGTCTAACCTGCTCTGACCTATCTCCAGTGATGGAGATTCCACAACCTCCCTAGGTAATTTATTCCAGTGCTTAACCACCCTCACAGGAAGGTTTTCCTCATATCCAACCTAAACCTCCCTCACTGGAATTTAAGCCCATTGCGTCTTGTCCGATCCTCAGGAGTTAAGGAGAATAATTTTTCTCCCTTCCCCTTGTAACACCCTTTTAGGTACTTGAAAACCGCTCTCATGTCCCCTCTCAATCTTCTCTTTTCCAAACCAAACAAGCCCAGTTCTTTCAGCCTTCCCGCATTGCTCATGTTTTCTAGACCTTTCATCATGTTTGTGGCTCGTCTCCAATTTCTCCACATCTTTCCTGAAATGTGGCGCCCAGAGCTGGACACAACACTCCAGCCAAGGTCTAATCAGAAGAAAGATGGAACAGAAGAATGATGTCTCATGCCTTGCTTACGACACTCCTGTGAATGCCTTCCAGAATGACGTTTGGGTCTCAGGCCTCCAGCACTCTGCTCTGTGTGGGGTGACCCATGTCCCTCCTCCTCCAGCCTGCAGTCTCCTTGCAACCCAGTGACTATCCGCGCAGGTCTGGCCTGCCTGAGCCTGGCACAGTCTCTCCAGGGAGTGTGGCAGGGACACTGGGGCCAGACAGCTTCCACAGAGCACAGGAGACTTGCTGTAGGACATCAGCACTGCAGAGAAAGCGGCTCACAAAACAACGAGCAGATCACACCCGTCTGCAGAGCTTTGGCCTGTTGGTTGCAGTCCCTTGTCGGGGCTGGGCTCAAATGAAGGTCACAGAGCCAGGCAGCCTGAAGCGACTCCAAGTCCCTTTCTTTGTCCGCTGGCCTGTTTATACCGGCTCTGACCCCGGTCTGTGACCCCCCAGGGAGCAGCGCTCCCCTGATGGTGCACCTGTCCCTCCATTTGCAGAAGACCTCCCCCCCCCATGTTAATTACAGGGGCACGCTCAGCAGCGCACGGGGCTAGAATCCAGTCCCCGCTCCCACAGCTGCAGGTAACAGGCAGCGATGCAGAAGTGCCGGGCGCAGTGCGTCTGGCTTGTCTCGGTGCCGCAGCCTTTGCATGATCACACCCTTCCTGGCTCTCCCATCTGTCGCAATCAAAACCTCCTCCCTAAAGGCGCTCGGGCTGCTGCTCCCAGCCCCCCCTTCCTCGGCCATAACCAGAGAGAACCGAGCTGGACTGACACGAACCAGAGAGCACAGTGACGCTTTTCCCAACCAGTCAGGGCCGGTTCCTGCATCAGCGAGCTGCTCTCTGGACAGTCCTCCAGAGACGGCCTGCCAAGGGCTAGCCATGCGGCACAGGGTTATGGCTATAGCCAGCAACGGCCAGCACAGCTTCCTGGCTGATGCCGGCAGGAGGTGTTTTTCTGCTGGTACAGCACCGTCACCCCCCTGGGTGCCATTAGCAGAGCTGATAGCATAGCTGTGGCTACATAGGAGGAAAGGGGGAGTTTTACACATCCTCTCCCACCAGCGTGCCCTCTCAGCTGAGCGCTTGGGCGGCCACCCAGGAGAAATTCAAATGCCACTCAGCTGATTAGCAGAGCACCCTCAGCTGGCAGCCTGTGTTTCTACTGGTGGTGAACATCAATATGCACCTCGGTGCACAGAACAACATTTATTCCACACATGGATGGAAAAAAATAGAGGGACCATTGACCCCCCCCACCTGCATGGCTTCACTTTGCAGACCCACGCTGAGGTCTGTACCATGCAGCCCCCGGAAGAGCAAAGGGGAGTCAGCGGCTGCTGGCGTGTGGTTTGCATCCTTCAGGATGTGGAGCGCATGGATGTGCTCCGGCCCTCGGCTACGGAGCCTGCTTCAGGGCCTGCTGTGCTGGCCCCTGCTCCGCTGGCCCCTGCTCCGGCAGCCCCCCGCTTCCACCCCGCTGCGGGCCAAGATGGCCGCCGCCACAGAGGATAGTCCCAGAGGCCTCTCCCCTCTGCAGCAGCCAGAGACAGGCCCAAGCAGCAGAGACCAGCCCTGAGCCTCCATAGGATACAGATCTGGGGGGCGCTGGGTCAGGCCTATCGCTGCCCTTTGTGCCTTCCAGGGCTGTGAGGCCAGAGGCCAGTGATGTTCAAGGAGGGGCTGTGGGGCTGGCCCACCAAGGTGGAAGCCTGCACAGCTTGTAGGCCTTGGTATCCCCTGCTGGGCTGTGTGATGTCATGGGGCAGTTCTGGGTCCAGAAGCCAGTGCAGACGTGTGCTAGGGCTGCCCCACACCCCCAGCCCTGCCTCCTCTCCGCCTCAGGGGGTGGACCGCCTGAGGGGGCCATTTGGGGAGTTTGCACGGGGGCCATCTGGCCAAAGAGACGTCTCCGTTCCCGAGCGCTGTGGATCCAGCCCCCCAGCGCCAGGAGAGCAGGCGCAGAGCCAGCTTCTTCGTGCCCTCCGGAAGGAGCATGGACCGCTCTCCTTCCTGCTCTGATAGGGGTGGAGGGACCTTCTGTAGCCAGGTTTCAGGACACGGCTGGCGGCCAGGCGAAGCCGACCCATCCCCAGACATGCCGGCTGCCTCCTCCAGGCACTAACATTTGAAATTCAGCCCCACACTAACGTTCAGCTCGTCAAGTACAAAAATGATCCATGAATACAAATAGCAGCCCCAGAGCCACGGATCGGAAGCGTGACAACGGCATCACCCTGGGCCCACGGTGGACGTGGCTTGTGGCAAACGTGCAACAGCGGTTGATCACAACCCAGTAAGGCCCCAGAAGGTGCTGCGGGGTCGATACAAGCTGGCACAGGAGGGGGGCCAGCTGGAAAGCCCAGAGCCAGACAGCAAACAGAGCTAAGCTCAGGGGCGTTTGGATTAGACTCTGCCCATCTGGGTTATTTTACAGCACCTAACATAGCATTGAGGTACTCTTCGGACACCCCCAGGAGAGAGGGTGGGAACACTGTATCCAAGCTGCAGCCCGGGGAAACTGAGGCATGGAGCGACTAAGTGAATTGCCCAAGATCATCCAGAGAAATTGTAGCAGAGGAGAGAACAGATTGCTGGTCTTCCAAGTCCCTTGGCTTAACCGGAGGCTCAGCCTTTCTCTCCGGCTATAACAAAACGAGTCCAAGTCTAGCCTCCAATTCCAAGCCCATCCACGAGTCAGGGCATCCAGACCGAAAGCGTCTGGAGGTGGGAGCCAGCCACCCGACTGAGGTCCAGGCTGGGGGGTTCTGAACGTCCACCCACTGCAGGGGGTAAGGGAATCAGAGCAGGAGAACCCTGGCATCTGATTCAACTCTGGACGAAAGCCCCCCCCAGGCGGGGCACTGGGCCCCAGGCTCTGATCCGGCTCATGACCGCAGTGGACTAGGGAACCAGCTTCATGCTCTGGGGGCAGGAAGCTCTTTCGGGCAGTCCCAGGGGATGATCAGGCCTGGCCATTTCTATGCCACGGGGGCCCTGCTGGTTTTCTCCCATCTGCCGCCCACCCCCATCAGCAGGACACACAGAGACAGCTGGGGTCAGACCCCCGCAGCTTGGAACCCAGCCCCTTGAGCAGGCAGTGGGGGCTGGGAGACAAAACACTGTGCGTGGGCGGGGGGGGAGCAGTAGATTCTCCTCACCAGCCTCCCAGGGAGGTGGCTGGCCCAGCCCTTGGAGGGATCTGCCCTTATATGGAGAGGCTGCCCCATCCCTTGCTCCTCTCTGCTATGTGTGGAATTCAGAGGGAGCTGGGGGGGGGGGGGTTGGCTTTCCTCACATCTCAACGTCCCCCCCCACCCAAACAGCCCTGCCGGAGCGCTGCTACCAAACCGCCTGTGGCCTGGCCCCTCCTCCCAGCTCAAGCCTCAGATGCCTGCCCACCCCCACCCCAGGGCCCTGTGTGTGCACAGAAGGGGCCGGGGAGAGCTGCATGGGTTTGGTGGGATGTCAAACCAGCCCGGCCTGTCGGGAACTGGGGGGCTGGAGTGAAGCGGACACAAGGGGCAGCTGGCAGGCCTGAGTGCGTTGGGGACGTTGCCCAAACCTGGGGTGCCCAGGGCCAGCTGGAGCCTGGGCTTGGAGACCCTCCCCCTTTGCAGGTCTCCAAGCCCTAGACACACACGAGCCCCAAAGCCATGGGAGGCTGCAGGCATAGCCTCAGGGGCCACCTGGGGAGACCAGCAAAACCGGCAGCTTGACGCAAGGGCGGAGGGGCACGGCCCAGCAGCCAGCTAGTGCGAGGAGCTTGCAAGGAAAAGCGATGAGGATGCTGCCTTGACCCAAGGGTGCAGGGGTAGGTCGGAGTCCTAGAGAGATTGCTGCTTGTGCTTGTCTGTAGCCATTTCTCCCGTTCTCCCGTCTGCCGGGGATCGCTTACCCTAAGGCCTTTGTGCCAGCCCTTGGAGGTTTACCCCCGAAACCCAGCTCAGGACTGGCGCAGAAGGGGAGAGGGTGGGTTTATCCCCTTTCGCTTAATCGGCTGCAATGGGCTGACACTTTCATCTCTTCTGCAACTTCGCAGCCTGGCAAAGAAACCTGGCTGGAGAGCGAGGGGGCTGGAGCTCTCAGATTGCAGGAGGGCGGGCAGGGAGGAGCTGGCCTGGGAGGCAGGGAGCTGACACACCATCTGATCACCAGCAAAGCACATGTTCGCTGAGGCCCAGAGATAAATGCAGTAGCTCACAGCTCTGAGTATCCCCTGCAGGACAGGCAACCCCTCCTTAGGCCCCTGCAACACACCCAGTGTCCTGCCTCAGTTTCCCTGTCCTTTGTTCATTTAAAAAAACCACCCAAACCCTCTCTCAGAGCTTGTCTGCACAGACAGTTTGGGGTGTGACTCTGCCCTGGGTTCACTGTCTCACTGAAAACAGCTGACTCATTAACACGCTTTGATCTAGGCTTGCTTCTGAGAAGAAGTGATGGGGGGAGTTGGTGCCCAGCAGGCTAGATTCAACTCTCAGCTTGCAGCTCATTGTTCCTGTAGACAAGGCCAAAGCATGCAAAATTCCACCTGGGGCAGATGTTTTCCATGTTCACATGAACCAGTTCACAGAATCTGTGTGATAAGAGCCGTTAGCCCCAAAGTACAATAGGCACCTCCTTACCCATAGGCAGCTGTGAGAGGCACCTGAACATTTGGGGCACCGCTGGGTCTTAATGTCCACCCTCCACTCTTCCTAGCCCTGTTCTGTGGCTCTGCTTCCTCTGGAGAGGATCTGGTTACCTTGCAAGTGACAAAGCCCGCAGGAGCAATGAGCAGACACTGAACCTGGGGAAGAGCCATTCCAGTGGTAATGGAGCCATTTAACCGGCCTATGCCCACCCCAAGTCCAGACTGTCAGTGTCTGTATGTCCTGTGGGAGGCCACAGGGCCTTAGCTTAACATTAGCTTTAAACCATTTCATGAGTGCATTGCTGAAATTGTAAAGTCACATCTCTAAAAAATCACACGCCCCCGGCTGCCATCGGGCACTTTAATAGTCCTGCTTAGGGCCCCCTACATCCTATGGATAGCCCTGGACCTGGCTGCTTCTGCTCCTAGGGTTGCCAGGTGTCCAGTATTGACCCGGACAGTCCGGCATTTTCGCCTCCTATCCAGTAAAAAAAATTCAGAAAATACCGGACACCTAAAATGTCTGGTTTTTTTTTTCCCAGCCAGGAGGTGAAAATACTGGACACCCAGTAACTGGTCACACTCAGCAACTGGGCCCAGCCCTTGATGCCCCCACCCCCGCCTCACTTACCTGGTTCCGCAGGGAAGCTGCATTCTGCCTCCATGAAGAAAACAAAATGGCTACCGGCAAAAAGCCTAAAGAACTGAAGCCTTCCCTGGGTCTTAGTGCTCACCTTCTTCCGTCTTGCTATCCCTAGTCTGACTCTGCAGGCACTTAAAGCTGTTTTAATGTTTTTTTTTCTTCAACAACTTTGGGCTCCCCCCTTTTTTTCCCTGTCACAGAATTTTTTTCCTGCTGGGTTTTTTTTTTTTGGGTGGGGAGGGGGGTGTTCAGTATTTTTGGGTAAACCATCTGGCAACCCTATCTGCTCCCCCTCCTCCAGGAGAACCATTTCTAGCTCCCCGCACAAGAGCCCTTCTGCAGGCTGGTCACCCACCATCTTTTCACCCCTTTCCATCTGGGCCAGAGAGCAACCTGACGCGTCTCTGCCCCATGCTCCGCCAGCAGCCCCAGCCAGGCCTCCCAGCTGAGGGTTCCCCCTCCCCCAAGCTGGTGAGCCTCCGATCCAGGGCTCAGTGGCTTCTCCAGGCAGGTCCCTTCCCGTCTTCCTTGCGGGCGCTGCACAAGCTCGGCTCACCCCACTCCCGGCAGTACTCATCCCCAGCTCTCTGGGCCCTCTCTCCCCACTGATCCCACGTGTGTGTCCTCGGCCTTGCTCCCCTGAAGGGGCTAGTCCCGCTCTGATGGGCTGACCCCACCAGGGGGCCAGGCAGAAGGGAGCAGCCCCAGGGAGCCCTGAAACAAAGCCTGTCCCCACACCCATCTCCTGCACAGAGCGTGGCCTGTGGAGACGGGCCCCAATACCTGCTGCCCTGGTGAGCTGAGCACACGCCCACCCGGCCCCCGCTGCCAGAGCAGTGCCCCCAGCACCAAGGAAGGCTGCTGCGGCTGCGCTCCATGGGCCCTGCCCCCAGCTACAGGGTGGGCAGCTAGGGGTGAGAAGCCCCAAGGATGCTTTGTACCAGGGCCAGAGAATCTGGCTGCAGGGGCTACATGGAACCCGTCCAGAGAGGTGGCTGAGCTGGGGAGGAGGCCTGGGGGCTGGAGCAGCCCCACAGTCTCCAGGGGCAGGATCCCGGGAGGGGGTGGGGGAAGGGGATGCTAAGCCCCTGCCCAGGGGGCTGGAGTGGAGCCTGCAAGTTTGGGGTGGGAACAGGCGGGAAATCGCTTCCCCCCCCCCTCCACTGCAGAGCGTAGCTGAGGAGCAGACAGGCTTTTCCGTGCAAGCGCTGGGCCGGGCTTTGGCACATGTAGAGCTCGGTTCCTCCTGGCCAGTGCCCCGTGCTGGAGACTCTTGGGTTTTCATGGGGCGCCAGCCCAGCCAGAAGTAGTGGGGGAAGGAAGGAGCCTGCAGGCCAGGTTGCCAGTGAGCGGAGCGCTCCGACCAGGGGCTGGTTCTCTGCACAGCGCTGGGAGCAGGCCGCGTCCTGTATGTGTGTGTGTGTGTGGGGGGGGGGCTCTGGAGGAGCAGTGGGGCTGGTGGGTGAAGGGGCAGAGCTAGGAGAAGAGGGGCACATAAAGGGGTGAAGCAGAGGGGACACGTAACTGGCTGCTGCCTGGTCACCAGCCACGGCCATGCCCAGCCAAAAACGGGACAGGAGGCAGAGCCCTGCTGGCTGAGTGCCGGTGTAAGTGCTACCTGGAGCACACTCCTATAAGGAAGGAGCTTTGGACATTACACCAGCCCCTCCTGCCGGCCCCGGAATCAATAGCCTGTACTGGCGAACTGTGGCCCGTGCCCAGGAGTCCTGGCGCTTGCCTCCCAAACCGGGAGATCTACTTAGGAATTGTGAGATGTAAAAAAATATCACAGTGGGTGGGTTTCTTATTCACTTTCTGGGCTGCTTCTGCCCTCGGGCATCCCATTCACAAGTCTTCCCAGAGAACTGGTTTAATGAAAGCTGAAGAGTCCCGTATCCTCACCGGAGTCTAGGGGCTGGGGTTTAGGAATCCAACCAGCTATCCTAAGCCGTGTGGCAAAAGCGAGAGAGCTGGTGTAACCCAGTGGCACTTAGCCCACTTACAGACCGAGAAGGAGTTTGTTTTACGGCTTTAGCTGAGCGCCAGCTGGTCTTTAGCTCAAGCGGTCGAGCCTCCTGCACAAAGGTTCGGTTCTGCCTGTCAGCGTTATGCTGGCACTTGGCAGCCCTGGTTAAAAACACAGCTGGGCACTTCTGTACCACAGATGTGATTGAATTAAACGTTCTCTCTCTGCAGCAGCAGCGGCTGTGGGTTTAACCTTCAGAATTCTCTGCAAGGCACAGAATCCCAGGGCTGGCAGAGCCCTAGAGAGTCCCAAAGCAGGACCAACCCTAGCTCCGTCATCCCAGCCAGGGCTGTGTCAAGCCGGGACTTAAACACCTCTAGAGATGGAGATTCCACCCCCTCCCTAGGGACCCCATCCCAGTGCTGCCCCACCTGCCTAGGGAAATTGTTTTTCCTAAGATCCAACCCAGACCTCCCCCACTGCAACTTGAGCCCATTGCTCCTCGTTCTGCCATCTGCCACCACTGAGAACAGCCTCTCCCCAGCCTCTTTGGACCCCCTCTCTTTAGACCCACCCTTCTGGGAGTTGAAGGCTGCTATCAAATCCTACCTCACTCTTCTCTCCTGCAGACTAAACAAGCCCAACTCCCTCAGCCTCTCCTCATAGGTCATGTGCTCCATCTCCCTAGGTAACCCATTCCAGTATTTCACCACCCTCCTAGTGAAATAGTTTTTCCTAATATCCAACCGGGACCTCCCCCACTGTAACTTGAGACCATTGCTCCTTGTTCTGCCATCTGCCACCACTGAGAACAGCCTCTCTCCATCCTCTTTGGAACCTCCCTTTAGGTAGCTCAAGGCTGCTCTCAAATCCCCCCTCACTCTTCGCTTCTGCTGACTAAACAAGCCCAAATCCCTCAACCTCTACTCATAGGTCACGTGCTCCAGCCCCCTAATCATTTTGGTTGCCCTCCGCTGGACCCTCTTCAATGCGTCCACATCCTTTCTATAGTGGGGGACCCAGAACTGGACACAATACTCCAGATGTGGCCTCACCAGAGCTGAAAAAAGGGGAATAATCACTTCTCTAGACCTGCTGGCAATGCTCCTCCGAATGCACCGTAATATGCCATTAGCCTGCTTGCTATAAGGGCACCCTGTTGACTCCTATCCAGCTTCTCAGCTCCTGAAATCCCCAGGTCCTTTTCTGCTGAACTGCTGCTTAGCCAGTCGGTCCCCAGCCTGTAGCAGGACTTGGGATTCTTCCGTCTCAAGGGCAGGACTCTGCACGTGTCCTTGTTGAACGTCAGGTTTCTTTTGGCCCAAACCTCCAATTTGTCCAGGTCTCTCTGGACTCTATCCCCACCCTCCAGCGTGTCCACCTCTCCTCCTAGGCCGGGACAGGTTATCCCCGTTTTGTGCTGCCTTCCACTCTAACCTCTCTGAGCCAACCAGGTACTTGGGGGCAGGAGGGGTTCCCAAGGCAGCTTTACAGCCCAACAACAACTGGGTTTAGTCTTCAGAGCGCACGGAGCCGTGCAAGCCCGTGTGCCAATTCTGCACTGCAGCGCCCCCTAGCCGGCGTGAGCTGGCGTGCGGGTGGCAGGCGATTCCCAAGCTCTGTGGTTTATAGCCCCGGGGGTCCGTCAGGGACCCTTCCCTGGGTATAGCTAATGCAATGCAGGTCTCCCAGCCTGAATGTCTCCAGGGGGCCCAGCTGCGTCGTGTGTGGCCCTGAAGAGTCCTGTGCAATTGTAACCCGTGTGCCGGCTGGGCGTGGTGCACTGTCCCACAGTGCGGCGCCCACACCCTGGACAGAGAAACAGCACCCACAGCCCAGCCCGAAGGGACAGTCTGCACCAAGCATGAACCCCAACGACCTGAGGCCTGACGAGCGGGTTGGCCAGGGCCTGTGGCGTTGTTATTTATTGGTGTAGCAGCAGAGCCTGATGGCGCCAGGCCTGGGCCAGGGCCCCCGTCCAAACCCAGAACAGAGACAGTCTGTGCCCCGAGGAGCTGACAATCTCACAGGCAAACGGGGGAGGCGGCAGGTCCAACCGGGCCGCCCTGAGCTGAGCCCAGCCCAAGCCGTAACATGAGTGACACCCCCCTCGCTCAGTGCTGCTGTGAAATACCTGTCCCGCCTCTCCCAGGCAGCCTCCGTACCCCATCTACCGCAGCCACTGGGTCCCCTGGCAGCTGCGCTGTCTCGGAAACGCAGGGCGAGCACAAGCAGTGACAGGCTGTGGCAGCGGCAGACACCCTACGCCCCTCCTGCGTCAGCCGTCAGTGGGGGAGGGGGAGGAGAGAGTTTCTCTCCCTTTTGTCCTAGAGACAAAGAGATTTTCGTGGTGTCGCCACCAGTCCAAGCCTGGAGCCAGATGCCCATGCCTGGGGGCTTCTAGCCCAGATCACGTTTCACGCTGGCCTAGCAGTGCAAAAAGCAGCAGCGTCCAGAAGTGGGCAGGCTGCTGGTGCATGCAGCGTGGCCCTGAACCCTGGCCCCATTGTGCCCTCCCTCTGCCCCCTTGGCTAGAGCCGTCCTATCCATAGGTGCTGCCCCAACATCTCTGCTCCAGCAAGAAGCAGAGTGCTGCGGCCCCAGAAGTGGGGTGCAGTGGGCCAGGAGGTGGGGAGCAGACAGCTGTGCGGTGAGGGGAATGATCCCTGCTGCTCGGGGGTGGGAGAAAGGGGGAGGAGCAAGGGAGGGGCTTGGGGAAGGGATGGAGCGGGTATGGGGGCAGGGTGGGGCCTGTGACAAGACAGGTTGCCTGGGGCCTCACTCATGGGGCACTGGAGAGGGGTCCCCCAGGCCCAGCACCCACTCGGGACGGCCCCGACTGTCCCCGGCTGACAGCCTCCTTCCACCAATGCTTCCTTTAATCTTTTCCATCTATGTGCAAATTTTTATCCTTTCCATGTGCGGAATAAAACTTTTTATGTGTACCATGGTGCGTGCAATGGACACTAACGGTGAAAATGCAAACCTAGCTGTGGGCGCTCTGCTTATCAGCTGGGTGGTATCTGAATGTCTCCTGAGCGGCTGCCCAAAGCTCAGCTTACAGGGAATACTGCCTGCCACTGTTAGGAGAAGGCTGGCTGCTCCTCTCATTTCTGGAGCCCGCCCCACGTTCAGGAACTGGGATCTCCCTCCCACATTAACCAGAGAAAGGCAGTGTCCCATCCAGACTGGAAGGCGTGCCAGTGACGGGTGAATGTCACCTTCTCCAGCTGGCCGGGCGAGACAGTCTGGGTTCCCTGTCCAGTGAGGGCGGTAACACCATGTTCTGTTTTAGGCTTCTTATCTCTCCTGTTTTAGAGGACTGGGGGAGTCCAAGGCTCGCAAGCAGGTTCCCTTTAACTTGTTATGTCCATGTGTGGAATGAATTTTATTGTGTGCACCAATATGGAGGTGACGTGTGGGGGGGGGGATCAGGTGAGGGAGGGAGCTCAGGGCAGAGGGTTGGGTGCAGGAGGTGACAGCCCCGGCAGTGGGCTCCGGGGAGGAGGCTATGACCAGGGAAGAGAGCTTGGCCTGCAGTTCATCAACAGGGGCTTGTCCGTCCGTGTGTTGCAGTGCTAGTCACATCCGCACGTGTTCCTCCGACGGAGGGGGTGTGTCAGAGTTCCTCCCTGCGTGTGAATCCGTGCAGAGCCGTGTGGGTGTGCTACCGGGGTTACGGGTCTGCCTGCGGCTGTAGATGTGCATGTCTGCAGTGCGTGCACCTGTGTGTGTATGTACATCGGCGTGCACGTGTATGTTCATGCATGCGCTTTTGGGTACGTGCCTGTGCTCACCTGTGTCCACACACGTGGGCCTGGGCTCATCCGTGCGTCTTTGCCACGTGCACGAGGGAGCGTGCGCCTGGGAAGGGTTCTGATTCACCACAGCTCCCTGGTTCGTTGCTTAGCAACCAGACAGCTATTGGTGAGCCCCCACCTGCTGTTCATCAGCCCCAGCGACGTACTTAAGCATTCAAAGGCAACGTCTGCCCTTCTTCCCAGCTCTCCCCCGCTCCCCTTTCTGCCCCGGCTGCTTCCTCACTCCTACCCGCTGCTGCCTTGCAGGGACGAGCGACAGTCACATCCGCACCCTGCCAACAGGCAGCCGCCGGCCTTCCCCCGAAAACCGGCCTGTGCGCCAACCCCAGCCAGGCACTGCCAAGCCGGTTTCCAGGCCCATGGGACTTGAGTTTGCCAGTCAGGCCGGCAGGGAGGGGAGTTGGAGCTCTTCCGCAGAACTTTCCAGTCTGTTTTGGGCCCAGGCATCAGGGCCGGAGCCAAAGCCCTCCGGGCTGTTCTCGAGCTTTCCCCAGGCTCCAGCCATGCCATGAAATACCCCGGTCCTTGCCTCGTGCTCCATAGGTCCAGCCCCAGCTGGGAATTAATCAGCTGATATTGCCTGCTCCTACACTCAGAGAGCAGTTGCACAGTTGTTCACACGCACACTTGCATGCACGCAGTGGTTCACACATATACCTGTGCACGCACAGTGGTTCGCACCCAGTGGTTCACACGCACACTTGCACACCACGGTGGTTCACACCCGGTGGTTCACACGCACACTTGCGCACCACGGTGGTTCGCACCCGGTGGTTCACATGCACACTTGTGCACCACGGTGGTTCGCACCCGGTGGTTCACACGCACACTTGCGCACCACGGTGGTTCGCACCCGGTGGTTCACACGCACACTACAGTGGTTCGCACCCGGTGGTTCACACGCACACTTGCACACCACGGTGGTTCGCACCTGGTGGTTCACACGCACACTTGTGCACCACTGTGGTTCACACACAGGCTTTTCTTAATTCGTTCCCAGCTTTGTGGCACGAGCGGAGGCTGGCCCTGAGAGCTAGGCCAAGGCGAAGGGCTGCCGGGGAACACAAAGGCCCCGTGAGGACAGGAAGAATGTGGGAGTGTCCCCTCTGTGTCACTTCACCTGCCTAATGGCCTCCCTAGGCTCTGAGCAGTTAACTCTAGCACCTGCCTCTATCCCTGGCATTAGAGTAGCCTGGACCCGTGACAGCCTGTCCCAAACCATGTGCTGGAGTTCAGGCCCTGCTGCCTTGCACCCGACCTTGGGGCCCGCTAGGTCGGCATGTGGTCTCTGACAGTGGCCGGAAAGCGTCAACTCAGGGAACGATGCCCAAAGCGGTCGTTGGTTCATCTCTCTTCCTAGCCACAGGCAGCGAGTCTCCCAGGAATAACAGCACCTGACTGGTCTGGGGCACTTGTCAGGAGACTGTACGGTGGAGGTGGGCAGCATTACCTCCATTTAACATAGGAGGAAACTGAGGCCCGGAGGCTTGCCCAAAGGTCATGCAGCTGGCCAGAGCTGGGGATAGAAGCTCAGTACTGGGCCACACTGAGTGGTTGGCTTATGTCCCTTTGCATGAAGAGTGCTCTGCCTTGCCAGTGTTTGCCCTAGCTACTGTAAGGGCAGCTCGTCCTGTTGTCATAGCTAGTGCAACTTGCTCCATTTCCCCTCAATAATACCCTGTGGCAGTGAGTTCCACAGGCCCTTTGCTCCTGAGCACAGGGAGCTCTCCCCTGGGATGGTGGTGCCTGGAGCGTGGAGACACCGCATTTCCTGCTGTCGTGGTGAAGCTCTGGGTGTCCCCTGCCTGTAGCAGAGAAGCCGTGGACTGGGTACAGTCTTCATCAACATCTCTAGCCGGCCTGTCAGGAGCAGGCTCTGGGGAGGGGGAGGAGGCTGCTGGCTCAGCTCACGCTGTGCCAGGAGGGAGCATGCCAGTTCTCACCAGCCTGCTGCGCAGCTTTGTTTTGTTCTGTGCTCGTCTCCCATTGGGCAACTGCATCTTCTCTCCCCAGCTCGTTGCCATAGGCTGCCGTTCTCTATGGTAACAGTCTCCATCTCCTCTGGGTGATGTGGCAGCCTGTTCCCAAAGAGCCGGATGGCTGGTGCTGGCAAAGAGTTACGGGGGGAGGGAGAAGGGGGAGGAGAGTTGCAGTCCCACGCCAACACAGTGATGGGACAGAAAGACAAACACCCACCCGGAGGAGAGAGCCCTGCGCAGCCTGAAACACTCACTTACTGTGTGTGCTCATGCACAGCCTGAAACACCCACCTGGCCGCAGCCTGAAACACCCACCAACAGCATGTTCACATGTACCATGTACAGATTGAAACACCCACCCGTAGGGTGACCAGGCATCCTGTTTTTAAAGGGATAGTCCTGTAGTTAAGCCCTTCTGGAGGTATCCCAAGTTTTTCTTAAAAACAAGCAAGTTGTCCCGTGTTTTCTGTCTGCCCCTCTCGGTACTGGCAGGTCCTACAGCTGGCTGGATCCCTGCTCGCCAGCCACCCCCCACCAGCCGCAAGTGGGGGACGAGTGGCTTCCCTTCCTGGTCCGTCAGCACAGCCCCCACTGCGTGCCGGTGTAATGTCGAAAGCTCCTACTGGGCATGCTCACTGCTCAGAAGTAGCACAATTTCTCAAGTAGAGCTTTCGGCATTACACCGGCCTTGGTTCACCTGTGCAGAAGAGACTCCAAACGCAGCCACTGGTGCAACGCTGCAAGCAGCAGCTCTTGCACATGCTCCCAGCAGCCCGGAACGCTCCCCGCTTGCCCCATCAGCCTGTGCTAACGCCTAAGCAAGATGACAAGCCTTGATATGGTTATAATGACTGAAAATTGCCACTGTGGGAGTTTCTTATTCAGCCATAAATCCCCTTGAAATATTTAGACAGCTCAGCTACAAACAGATCCACAGCCAGTATAAAGCCATTGCAACCAAGGGAGCAATGGGATTTTTATACCACCCGAGGGTCCGGCCCAGGTTTTCGGTTGATCTTTTGGCTTTACACCTTCTGAAAAAGATGGCGGCAACTTCCACCAGCCACTGCAGACACAGGTGAAAGGGAGGGGAGAATTTGACTCAGGAATATTGTATCACTCAGAGTGGGGCCTAGAATTTAGGCACCTTGGCCCCTGGCCCATGCTCAGATCAGTATGTGATAGCCCCTAGCTCACAGGTGGCACTTTCCATCAGTGGTTCTCAAAGCCCTTTATGAAAGAGAGGCTATCCTCATTAGTCCTAGTCTATGGCTGGAGAAACTGAGGTTCGTATAATGATTTGCCTGAGGTTACCCAGCAAGTCAGTAGCAGAGCTGGGAACAGAATTTGGGAGTTTGAATTGCAGACCACTGCTCTACCCACCAGGCCACACAGCCTCTCGCATGAATTAATATGCTGTCCATCAGGTATACCACATTCCTGAAACTGCTGGGCATGGTGGCCTCCTTCCATTTAGGCTAAATGAGAGAACAATTAAACGCTCCCTTTGTTTAGCTGTAACAATGGAAAAACACCATCCAAAGCAGCGTTTCTTAAACTGTGTTCTGCGGCACACTGGTGTGCCACGAGGAAGACAGAGGTGTGTCACGGAGAACAAGAGTTCAAAATGGCTGCCCTTAAAAGAACAGGCAACCTTTTTTTCCTGCACCCCTCAATAGCTTTCCCCCGACCTTTATTTATTTATTTAGTTTTGCTCAATTTTTCCCCCACCTCTTTTTTTCCTTTTTTTTGCTCTACCAAAAATCCTTGGTGTTCCACAAAAGAAATTGTTTGGTGTTCCTCTGTCTTAAAAAGTTTCAGAAACCTTGATCCAAAGAGAAGCCCACATGCAAAATTGGGCAGTTGCGATCTGAGATTTCCTGGGGGTCTAATCACAAACACAGGCAAGGGACAGATTTGATTGCTGCTGTGTGTGGGAGAGAGAGCAGCAAGGAAGCTGTAGAAGCAGCACAGACATACCGGTGCCATGGCTTTGCAAAACCAAGTCTAGGGAGGGAGCTTTTGAGCAGAGCACTGGCTAAGAGAGGCTTGGAACTATGGGCAACAAGACTGACTCTGGCTTGGTCCTCCTGCGTTCAAGGAAAACACGACTTAGGAGATTCTTTGTCCACATTCCGGATTCTTTCATCAGTTTCTCCTCTTAGTGGAAGCACCCCCAAGACCCTGAAAACTGGCTCAGGGCTTGGACCAAGAGGGAGAGGATGTGTATAAAATACTGTCACAAGCATATCTCACCCCGAGGCTTTGCAGCTCAATGGTCACAGTTATAACACAGCCCTGGAGAATAGGGCAGCACAGCCTAATGGCTAGAGTCAGTAGTCTAGGGCCACAGCCCCAGTAGAGGGGGACCAGGCCCACCCTATTCCACAAGGCTCTGACCCAGGGCTCTGCAAGCAGCAAAATGCTCCACCATTCACTCGGCAGGGAATCCAACCACAACACACCGAGATCACTCAGGGGATGATACAGCCCCAGCACCCTCCTTGGGTCACTTCCTACCACCGCTGTCATGGGAACGTGCCGCATGGTCTCCAGGTCACCCAGTTCCAGAACAACAGCCACTCCATAGGGCTCCTCCTGCACTGCCAGCTTAAAGCAGCCTCCCAGGTCTCTAGCGCCCATCATCTGGGTCTTTGGCAGGGAGCATCTCCCCAGCACTCCTGCCATAAATCCTTCGCTAGTGGCCAGCCCAAACGGAGCTGCTCCTTTTATACTGCTCCATCCCTTGGAGCATGCTCAGTGTGGCTGAGGGGCGGACCTTCCTCCGCCCCACCCAGTATGAAGTGCTCCTGGCCCAGTGCAGAGTATGAACACCCCTCATAAACACCCAGGCTGCTTCACAGGAAACCATTGGCTGGCCTCACAAAACAACACTGAGACATACGAGATATATTTGGCCATTGCAATAATATTGCTCCTCTCCTCTCCTCTCCTCTCCTGTAGTCAAGTAGAATGTCCCAAGGGGGCCAGAGAATGGAGCTGGCTTTTAGTGCAGTTAAGGGCTCCTAAGAGCAGGAGTATAGTGGCTTTCTACAGGCTTCCGTTAAACTCTGCAAGCGACAGACTGTCCAGCATCGGCCCACCAGAGAAGAGGGACCCGGGCTGGATTTTACCAGCTGAGTAGCAGAAATGGGAGAGTAAGAACAGCTATTCCACGTTAGCCTGGAGCGCAGGCATTTGCCTGTGACGGGGGAAACTCACCGGCTACATCTAGACTGGCATGATTTTCCGCAAATGCTTTTAACGGAAGCATTTTCCGTTAAAGTTTTTCCGTTAAAAGCATTTGCGGAAAAGAGCATCTAGATTGGCACGGACGCTTTTCCGCAAAACCACTTTTTGCGGAAAAGCGTCCTTGCCAATCTAGACACAGTTTTGCGCAAGAAAGCCCCGATTGCCAGTTTCGCCATCGGGGCTTTTTTGCACAAAACATTATCGCGTTGTCTACACTGGCCCTCTTGCGCAAAAGCAGTTTCCAGCCATTTGTGTCCACACTGGTGCTCAGCTAGAGCCTCAAGCAGGGTGAGCCATGCGCTGGGGTGGCCCTGCGGCTGCGCCTGGTTGCCGGCCCACCCACAGCTGGGTAACCTGAGTCCAGGGGAAACTTCTCGTATGGCTTGGGGAGCAGGGGGGAGGGAGATGAGTTCCCTGCAGGCTCCGGCCCGGAGGTGAGTAGGGTCTTGCAGAGCTGTGCAGGTAAAGCCGCAGCCTGGTTCCAACAGAGCCGGACTCCACACCCAGCAGCCCAGTCCCAGCCTCCCAGTCAAGCCCCTCCTCCAGCCTTTTGTCCTGCTTGGGCCAAAGGCGTCCCCTGCTCACACCCTCCTCCCCAGCTCAGGTTAAGAAAGGCATTGGCCATTGCATATGGGCGGGAGGGGCAGCAAGGGGAGGCTGTCACACCAAAATTCCCACCCCCACACAGATAGCAGTGCCGTGCCCAGGGAAACTGAGGCACACACATGGGGTTACTGCAGGTCAGTAGCACTCCCATGCAACGTAACACGGCGAACACAACCCCCACTTCGTCGCTGTTGCATCAGTGCCAGGTGGCGGCGTGGCCATGGGGCGGGGCGGCCCTTGTCAAGGGCCACCACTGGGCAGTCGCACGGATCTGAAATCAGTGCAGGGCTCTTGCCTGGTCACATGGCCTCTGAGCTCGGTGGCACAGCGAGGGACTCCTGTTGCAGGGGGGGGGGGAGTCCAGCTTGCAGCCCTAGGGGAGGGGTGTGGTTGGGCTGCAGGCTGGAAAAATCCACAAGTCACAGAGCCAGGAGGACAGCGGAGGCAAGAACCCAGGTCGGCGGCCAAACTGCAAACTCCCCCAGGGGCTCTGTTTGAGGGGGGGGGGGGGGCTGGAATGGAGTTTGCTTCATTTTTTTCCTCGCTGAAATGAAGGAAAAAAAACCAATTCCGCTCAAATGAGTCATCGGGGGTGGGGGGCGTTCAACCAGCCTTGCCAAACTCCCCAGTGAACCCAGCTTCCAAAAGCACAAGTGGAAACGGTTTGACTCTTCCAGAAATATTTTCCCGGCTTTGTTCCCGACTGAACTGGCAGCTAAGGTCGGCCAACCCCAAACCACAGCGCTCTGCTCCCGCCCCGGCATCCTCCAGCCCGCTGGACACAGGTGGGGGCTGCCTGAGAGCTCGCTGACAGGCAACTGGGAAAAGCAGGCTGCCCTCTGATGCCGGGGCTGACGCCAGTCCCCCATGCGCAGGAAGGGGAAACCTTTTCTTGGACCCTGCCCTTGGCAGAGCTCGCAGAGTCGTGCAGCTCCCGCAGGCCAGGGAGCCGCTCGGACTAGCCACGGGGGAGACGCACTAGCCAGGCACTAGTGGGGCTCTCCCCCTCGCTGATTGCTGGGATGCTGTGGCCTTGTTCCCCCCTTCCCCTTGCAGCTATTCAATCCGCGGGGTGGGTCCTCCATAGGGCTCCACAGTGAGAACCCTCAGGAGAGCGCAAAAGAGGAACCCTCTTGGCGTGGCTGGGCCTGGGAGCGACGCTGCAGGCGGTGGGGGTGGAAGCCAAGAGGCCTGAATTATTAAGCAGGGAATTTACTTAGCAGCAGCGGAGCTCGGTGTCAGAACCCGGCCCTGCGTCTGGCCCCCCACCCCCACGCCCGGCTGGCTGTTTGCAACATGGTTAGCCGAGTGCCCACAGCTGGATTCTTTGTTTCTACTGGTGGTGCACATCTGCACATGCCTCGGTGCACACAGAAAAATGTATCCATCACATGGATGGAAAAAATCCGTATATGGATGGAAAAGAACCTTGGTCCTGACCCTCGATTCCAGCACGGAGCAGAGCGCAGGCTCCAGGCAGAGGAACCAATGCCCCAGGCCTTGTGCCCACAAAGACCCAAGACGCTGCTGATGGGAAGCGCAGGCAGGGCGGGTGGGGCAGCAGCGGAGGAGAATCGTAAAGGCTGGATCGTGAGGCTCACAGGGAGACTCTGCCCTCATCTGGGGGGGCATGTTCAGACCAGCTGGGCATGGAGGAGGAGGAAGAGCAGGCCAGAGCTCAGCATGGCCCTTGGAAATGTGGCCTGCAGAAAGAAGAGCATGTGGACGAGGCCCAGAGCTAGACCAGGGCGAGGGGAAGCGGGGAAGGCAGAGGGGGTCAGATTAACGCTGCAGTCGGCCTTCCCAGGAGCGGTGCGCAAGTGGAACCGTTTACACGGGGAACCGAGGAGCCGGGCCTCCCGCATGCAACCTGTAACCGCAAACGCATTTTAGCATCCCTGCACCCTACTGCCCAGGCTCTGACCCCCAGGGAAAAGTGCTTTCCTTAGGGGTTTGAAATGCACCACATGGCTGCCCTGCCAGGGCCCTTCCCACCCCCCCAAGCCTGTAAAGCCCCCTGCGCTGCTCCAGCTATTTGAGAGTCACCTCCCCTCTTCCCCCCTCCCCAGCAGCCTGCCTGGCACTAGCCCTAGGGCTGCAGTGCCCTTTGTTCCCATTCACGCTGGGCCCGGGGAAGTCCCCCAGGAGAGATTCAGATCTGCTCCGCCCCCTGCCCACTCCATTACTCTGCTTGCCTCACCTCTCCCAGCCAGCCCCCTTTTCCTTCCAAGCCCTGAACTCGTCCTCTCTCCCCTGCATTGCAGTGCCTGCTGAAACAGGCTGGTGAAATGGAGATGCTCTGAGTTCTTTCTCCCTCGCTGCCCCTCCCCTCCTGCCGGATCCCCGTGGGACACCCCCACCGGCGTCACAGCCCCCATGACCCACCCTCATCTGCTGCAGGGTCCCTGTGGAACCTGCCTCCTGCCATTGCGCCACCCTGGAGGTAGCTCTGCACAGGAGGGCCCGAATAGGGAGTCCCATTGCTTAGCAGGTCTTCCTAGATCTCTCTCCCAGTGGGGGGCACTTGGGGATCCTCGATTACTTCTGGGCATGGGGGTTATGCCCCAATGGGTCAAATGCCCCTGCCAGAGTGACCCAAAGGCTGCGGGGAAGGGGGGCGCCCAGGACTCAGTGGGGCCAGGAGCATAAAGAACTTGGCCAACAACCCCCCCTCCCCAACTGGTGTGGAAAAAGTGAAGAAGGAAAAGTGATTTACTTATTCCCACAATATAAGAACTAGGGGTCACCAACTGAAATGAATAGGCAGCAGGTTTAAAACAAACCAAAGGAAGTTTTTCTTCTTGCAGCTCACAGTCAATCTGTGGAACTCCTTGCCAGGGGATGTTGGGAAGACCAGGACTTTAACAGGGTTCAAAAAGAGCTAGATACAGGAAGTTAGGATATTAGCCTATGTCAATGGCTATTAGCCAGGATGGGTAGGGATGGTGTCCCTAGCCTCTGTCTGGAAATGGGTGACAGGGGAGGGATTGTGTGAGGATTACCTGTTGTTTTCCCTCTCTCTGGGGCACCTGGCACTAGCCACTGTGGGCAGACAGGACTCTAGGCTGGATGGACCGTTGGTCTGACCCAGTCTGGCCGCTCTTATGTTCTTAGAAGCGGCTCCTGGGCCTGCGGAGAAAGACTCAGAATTTCAGGGTGAGCTGAGGAGGGGCCATGAGTGTTGCTCTGTCCCTTGTCTTACAGCTGGGGGGTGCATGTGAATGGTTTCCAGCCACAGGTGGTGTGAACGGGCACAGCCCTGCAATACTCCCCACCCATCCCCACTGACCCCAGCAGAGGCTCTGGGCCCGTGTGCACACAGCTCTGGGCGGGCGCCTCGGTGCCGGGATTCCTCACCTCCGCACGGTTTGCTCTTCGCCCCGGGTGCAGAGCTGGGATTGGGCTCGATTCATTGGCCGGGGAATTGCTCAGGCAGCTGCAGCTAACCACCCCTTTGGCATAAGCAGCATGTGCTGTAGCCTTGCTGGCACAGGCTGTCCTAACAGCCTCCAGTGCCTGGTGCAGAGAGAGGATAAGAACCTACTACTGTTGCCAGTTCAGGCGGGAGATGCCAGCGCTTATGTGTCAGGGCTCTACCCTGGGGCAAAGGAGGAATCTTACAAAGCAGCCGCCCAGATGGGGAGGTGGGGTTGAAGTCCTGTGGGCCTCGGACACTTGGGATGAACCTCCCCTGCCCAAGGAGGGTGTACCGCACCACATTCCCTTTCCAGGGGCTGAGCCCCTAGGATAAGAGCCTACTACTGCTACTGGGAACTCAAGTCACGTCTTTAGGCAAGAGGCAGAGGTCAAGGTCCAGGATTCTCTCCCACCCAGAGCAGGAGCTGTTACATGGAGCTCAGGGACAGGGTACAACGTACAGGGCATGTTCAACCACAACTTGATGGTGCCCTGAGCAGCCAAGAGCCGCCAGGTGGACCCGTTGGACCAGCGAGGGGCCTGGGTATGTCTAGACTGCACTGTAACCCCAGGTCCACGGGATTTGTTTCCAAGGGATGTCCACACCTCACCGTGAACCGGGGGCTGCAAATCACTCAGGCTTGGAGCAGCCCCGACCCTCCACCAGCCAGAAGCAGGGAGCAGCCCCGGGTGGATCACGCCCTAGCTGCCCTGTTCTGTATCTGCCCCGGGTTCAGAGATTGGCCCCTGGGCAAAAGGGGCGTGCTCGGCCCCGGTGCAGCATAGCTTGTGGAGGAGGGTCTCTCTGCCCAGCCCCGCACAGACCTGCACTGCAGCTTCTGCTGCATCCACCCAGCAGGAGTCAGCCTCAGACTCACCTGTCGGGGCGGGGGGGGGGGGGGGGGCTGGGGCTGCTGACCGGAGTCAAGCAGATTTGGGGGTGAGTGTGGGGGAGGGCTCAGGTGGAAGCTGACTTCACCATGCAGGGAAATCTACCCCAAGGGGCCCGAGCGTAACCAAACCAGGCCTGGGGGCTCGGCCACACTGGCCTCTCCCCCAGATAGCAGCTGTAGAAACAGCGCTGGGGACAGCACAGCTGGGGACAGCACAGCTGCCGCCCGGGCAAGGCAGGGCAGGGCAGGGGGCAAACCACAGGAGAGGAGGGGCAGCTCTTGCTTCCCAACCCCCATCCCCGCCCACTGGTGACACTGTGGATGGGCACTGGGGGCTTGTTCAACTGAAATCAATGGCAGCAGGACCAAGGCGCCCTGTGGCCTATACAAGCTGGGAGGTGTCACAGCTCTGGGCACTGCTCCTGGGTCTCCCCGCACTGAGAACAGGCCAGAAGCCCAGGCACCTGTGTGAGGATCCAGGCAGAGGACAGATGCACAAGGCAGGGCTGCTGCAGGCAGGGAGTTACCCACCAGGTTCCCAAAGCAGCTCAGGCAGGGAGCCTCAAACCGAGCCCGGGGTGCCCAGCTCCAAACTGCAGAGCCCTCCTGGGAAGTCTAGTGGCAGTCAGTCTTTGGCCCCCATTTCTACGGTACCTGAGCGGCTCAGAGCCTACAGCATCTGTCTTCCCAGCCCACCCGCCAGAGGCAGGGAAATGCAGCTGTCCGCCTTTTGCAGAAGAGGAACCAAACCCTGGAGAGGCTAAGGGACTGTCCCAAGGCCTCGCAGTCAGTGGTGGAGACTACGTTTGAGCCTCGGGTTCATGAGGCGGGGCCCCCCTTCCTAGATGCTCTAGATTATCTCAGTCCGGCGCCAGCTGCAACTTGCATCTTGTGGCTAGGCGGTAGCATCCGCCTGGTCGCTGCTCACTGCGGGCTGGCAAGATCCCATGGCCTGGCTCTTTGCCCGATGAAACAGGATGGCGTTGATTGTGGCTCAGCTCTCTACAGACGATCCAGCCCGTTCGGCACCGGGCAAAGTCCCAACGGAAGCTCAGAACCCGCAGTGCAGAGCAGGCAAAGGCACAACGTCCAGACACGTCAGACGGGAGGTCGCTGCCTTCTGTCAAAAGGGGCCCGGACAACTGGGGCAATTTAAGTTCCCTGGTGCCTTGTTTCAGCCCCTTCTACCAGATCTAGTGGCCTTACAAATCCAGCCTCTTAAGTGTGTCCACAACGAGGCCTGTGGCTTTCCAAAGGATGAGCCAGCAAAGTGGAGCAGGTGGCATCTGTGGATGTGAGATGGTGACACACGGAGGCCCAGTTCAGAAGCCCAGGGTAGGACTGGCTCAGATGAGATACGTACCAGCTGACCGAGCTGCCCTCTCAGGCTTAGCTGGACTCATATTCAAGGCAGATATGGCTTGGTCCTCGCTTGGGCAGGTGGCGCTGTATTGACATCTCCTGTTTCTCAGATGGGGAAACCGAGGCACAGAGCAGTTACATGACTTGGCCAAGGCCCTGGAAGGATTCAGCACCAAAAGGTGGGTGTAGAACTCAGGATCCCCTAACTCCCAAGTGACGCACAGACTCCTGCTAGGCGACGCCTCTGAGTTACACACGGCACAGAGCAAAGCGGGTAAAAGATGAGGCAGGGAGGGCGCTGGGACAGCAGAAGGGCAATCGGGGCGGGATGGGCGTGCAGCAGAAGGAGAAGCCCTGGGCACAGGGCAGAGAGAGGCAGGCGGAAGTGATGCAGAAGTGGGAGCAATTCAGTGGAGATCCAGAGGGTGGATGCAAGGGGTTTGTGGCTTTAGTTTGGGCCACTGCAGTCTGCAGTTGGGGGTGGGACCCACATGGGAAATGATGTGACAGCAGCAGGGCTCTCCTGGGATCTCTGGGGGCTTGTTTCACCCTCTCCCCCACCTCCTGACCCCCCCTTTCTCTGCTAATGCCCCCCCCCCATGTTCCCACAGGTCAGTAAGGAGCAGTTTTCCTGCTGGTATTCTCCATCCAAGGAGACCAACTCGCTTTGTAGTCAACTAGCCCTTCACCCACCCATGCAACAAGGGTCTTACAAGTGGGGAAACTGAGGCACAGAGGTACCATTATCAGAAGCCCCTAATTCAAAGGGGGCTTGAGGCATGTAAGTACCTTCACAAACCTGGCCATTGGGCACTTGTAGGTCAAGGGGGCCGATGCTGCTCGAGCCCAGGCCTGTTTGCAATGTAAGTCAATGCTGGTTAAGGGCCTAAATGTCATTGCTGCTCTGGACTGCAGATGCTTTTGAAACCAGCTGGGCTAGCTATGCCACGCCACACCCCATGTACAGCCAAGGCCTAAGGGACCAGCCCAGGGATGCAGGTGGAGCTCTAAGTGCCATTTGGGAAGGGGATGGGCCTGTCAGAGTCACCATCCCCTTCAATACCAGCCACTCGGCTGGGCACAGACAGGTAGGAGGTCAGGCCCTGAAGTTCTTCCTCGGGCATGATGCCCATTGGACCAAGTAGACGCTAAGTGAGGGAGTTCAGGGTTTGGCCCAGCAGCCCTCCCAGACTCCGTGCCTCAGTTTCCCCATCTGTACAATGGGGCTAGGGATACCGACCTTTGTAAACTACGTCCAGTTCTACCGATGACAAGGACTGTGTGGGAGCTAGGCATTGTAATGACTGGGGTGGTTTTGCACCCCAAACCCTTTGGGTGCCTGGGGCCGGTGGGGTGCACTGCATTTCAGCAGCTAGGCCAGCCCTGGTGGGACCCAGTCACCACTCCAATCCTGACTCGGGGGAGGCTGCTACAAGGGCTGGAAGGAAAGGGGAAGGGGGCAGCTCCCCTAGGCATGAGACTCAGGTAGAGTCAGAGTGAGCAAGACTGGGTCCTCTTTTATCCCCTGGGAGAGCCCAGTGGAGAGGGGGACTCTTCCAGCCTCACACCTCTCCTGGGGCCCCTTTGCTCTGGTTCTCTGCTCAGCTAGCCCTACACAAACCTGAACCCAGCTGTGACATTTCGCCCGCACAACCTGCTCCAGCGCATGACTCTAGTCACAGTTCCTGGGGCTCCCGGCTGCCATGGAGTGTGGGGCCCTCTCCGACACGGAGCCTGGGTCTTTCTCTTTCCCTGAGGGGAAACACAGCCCCTGCTCAGCTAGGAGGGAGGAAGGGGATATGCCATGGAGTGGGGGGGGGGGGTGAAGTCCCCTGCTTTGCAGACTCATCATGCCTCTATAGTCCAAGCCGCAGGTTCTAATCTCAGCTGCACACCTCCTGCTGCAATACCTACTCTGGGTTCGAGACAGCAGGGAAATGTTGAGGGCAGGGGCGTGGAACCTTTCCGGATTGGGGGCCCCTGACCCACAGCAAAAATCAGTCAGAGGCCACACAAAAGTGAGATGCAAAAAAAAAAAAAAAAAAAAAAAAGTCACCGAGGTGGCTTCCAACTTGCCGCATTCCCCTCGCACACCAGAACCTAGGGGACTGGGGCAAAAAGATGTTTGCCCCCCCCCCCCCAGGCTCTGAGGTGGGGGCAAAAACGAGGGATTCGGTGTGTGGGAGGAGGCAGCGGGAAACGGGCTCGGAGGGTGGGGTCTGAGCAGGAGGGAGGGTGCATGAGCCGCGAGGGCTGGATTCAGGGAAGTCAGGGACCAGCTGCAGCCCTTGGCCAGGATGTTCCCCACCCCTAGTCTAGGGGCAAACCTTCGCACCCCCCAGCCTGGCTGCTGTAGGGACCCCAGGGCTTATGGGAGATGCCACCTAGGGACGGAGGCAGCCAGTCCCACACCCCCGAACAGGGGAGGACCCGTGGGCTTCGCCTAGGTGAGGTGGCCACCCTTCACCATGGCAACTGCATGGAGCTGCCAGCTCTGGATCACTATGGCAACCTCCGCAGGCCTGGCGCAGGGCCCATCCCCTCCTCTCGCCAGCGAGAACGCAGGGGCTCCCTGTGGCCTGAAGCCTGCAATCTTACTGCCTGCAGCGACCCCCCCACTCTGCCTGCCGACGGGTTTCCCCGGCCCGGTCTCGTCCAGCCCCGCAGCGGCGCAGCAAGCGTCTCTCCAGCCGGGCCCTGTGCACATCAGCGTTCTCTGCCGCCGCGGCGGACGAAGGGGCCGATTGCAGGGGGGCAGGGGCACGGCTGTCTCGCTGCCAGGCAACCAGCTGGGGGGAGCTGGAGCGCGGGTGCCGGCAGTCGGAGGAGACAGCGGGGAGCCACGTTCTCGGCCTTCGGGCGGACACAGCAGAGGCAGCTCAGCAGAGACGGGCCCGTCCACAGTGGGAAATAGACCCAGAGATGGGGGAGCGGGGAGCTACACAGAATGCAGGCGCCACCGGGCTCAATGGGTGTAAAGAAACGGAGGGCTGTGACCCAAGGCCCCCGATGCATTATGCCAGGGTAGGGAACCTAAGGTCCTGGGGGTCAGACACAGCCCTCAGCTTGCCTGGATCTGGCCCTTGAGGCTCCGGGCTGCCTCCCCCGCAGTACTGGGGACCTCCCCCCTTCCTCGTAGGGCTGGAGCACACAAAATCTGTTAGCCTGGGCCTCCTTGGCTCTGGTTGTGAGTGAATCAGCAGCCCCCCACTCAAAAATGGCTCCCCCCCCACTTTATGCACAGTGCAGACAGCAGAATAGGGGCTGGGTAGCTCCCCAGCTAACTACCAATCTCCTGGGACTACAGCACCAGGTCCTTGCCGGAACAACGCTGCAGGGTGGTTCTGGGCAACGGGTGAAGGTTATTGGTGCTGTGATTCCTACACGAGAGATGCCAAGGTGGCTGCGGGGATAGCAGGATGCCAGGGCCCATGCCCAGTGTACAGCCTGCCCGAGCACGGCCAGCTGTGCCCATGCAGACCCACGCCCCGGCACGGAGCTGGGGAGATGTGCAGAAACCTGCCGCGCTATGCAGCCCTAGCAAAGGCAGACCAGCTGGTAGCCAGCTAGCAGGGTTCAGCCCCTCTGGGCTGGTGAGGCTGCGCGGGGCTTAGTGGGGAGACTCCTATTCCTGAGCCCCAGCAGGAGTAGGGCCGGGAGGCCGGGCGAGTTGGGCTGCCCCACTGCTGACTGCCCTGGCAGGCACAGGGAGCCGGCTGGGTTGCTGCAGGGAGTGCCTGGAGGGACACGCTGAGGAAGAAACTTGAAGGAAGTGGCCCATGGGTGAACTGGCCTCTCGGGACGATCCCCACTGAGTTTGCTGACTCTGAAGCATAGAAACTCAGGGTTGCAAGAGGCCTCAGGGGGCCCCTGGGCCGAGACATGGCCATGTCCTACGCTCCTGCAGACAGAGCTGCTAAGGGGCCCAGTTCCTGGGGCGTGCCTGCCCTGGTGAGCCCTGCCAGGGGCCCAGACCAGGCCTGGCATTTTCAAAGCAGAAAACAAAATACTTTGTGCAAAACCCTCCCCACACCAGCCTCACGTAGCCCTGGGCCGGACAAGTCTCTTCTGGCCCAGTTCTGACACTGCATCTCGCCCTGGGTGTCCGAGTGCCTCGCGCTTTTACTTGTACTTTCCCTCCAGCAGCCTATCTTCCATCGCACCAAAGTTACTCCGGATTCATCCCGGAATCAGGCCCCTCTCCGCCGTTCCCAGGGGGCCCTCATTTCTGGATGCTGAGCGCCCTGCGGATCACATGCCCTGCGTGTGGAGGAGACGGGGGAGGGGGAGAAGAGGACTATGTGTACTTGTTATTTTGCTGTATACCCTGTCCCATGTTCACCCACCCTCAGGGCAGGAGAGGGGGGCCCTGGGTGGCTCAGGGCAGAAGCACTTGGTTCTCACAGCTAAGGCTACGTCTACACTACAAAGATAATTGCGTAACTTTTTTCCGATTTACTGCCGAAAGCTTTTCCGAATTTTGGCCCATCTACACGGGGCCTCTTTCAGAACATCCCTTCTTCCTCGTAAAACGAGGTTTACAGGGATGCTAAAAAACAGGTCTGCTTTTCTGACTTTTTTTTCTTTGGAAAAGGGGGCGTTTCTATCCCCAAAAAGCTCTGCATTCTAGACATAGCCTAAGGCACTGGCTGCAGCACAAGGGCCTCCAGCTCCCACTGCCTAGCAGCTGCTTGGTGGCTCATGGGAAATGACTTGGCCCATTTCTGTCCTATTACAAGGGTCCACCTGCCAGTACTGGCGTGCAGCTGGGGATGACATTGAGCTTCGAGCGCCAGATTTCCTGCTTCCCAACTTCTGGCCGAACTGGAGAAATGGCCTGAGGTAAGTAAATAGGATGAAGATCAATAAAGGACAAATGCAAAGTACTGCACTTAGGAAAGAACAATCCGTTTCACACATGCACAATGGGAAGCAACCGTGTAGGAAGGAGTATGCAGAAAGCGATCTAGCGGTCATAGTGGACCACAAGCTAAATTTGAGTCAACCATGTGAGACTGTTGCAAAAAAAACAAAAAAAACAAAAAAAAACCAAACATGAAACAGGATTCTGGGATGCATTAACAGGTGTGTTGTGAGCAAGACACGAGAAGTCATTCTTCCGCTCTACTCTGCGCTGATTAGGCCTCACTTGGAGTCTTGTGTCCAGTTCTGGGCACCACATTTCAACAAAGATGTGGAAAAATTGGAGAAGGTCCAGAGAAGTGCAATAGGAATGATTAAAGATCTAGAAGACATGAGCTAGGAGGGAAGACTGAAAGAATTGGGCGAGTTTAGTTTTGAAAAGAGAAGGCTGAGAGGGGACATGAGAGTGATTTTCAGGAATCTAAGAGGGTGTTACAAGGAGGGAGAAAAATTGATCTCCTTGACCTCTGAGGATAGAAGCAGCAGCAATGGGCTTACATGTTAGCAAGGGAGGTTTTGGTTGGACTTTAGGGAAAATTTCCTACCTGTCGGGGTGGTTAAACACTGGAATAAGTTGCCTAGGGAGGTTGTGGCATCTCCATCTCTGGAGATATAAGAGCAGGTTGGATAGACATCTATCAGGGATGGTCTAGACAGTACTGGGTCCTGCTGTGAGGACAGGGGACTGGACTTGATGACCTCTTGAGGTCCCTTCCATTCTAGTGTTCTATGATTCTGAACAGCAGCCCGGCGCTGAGGCCTTTGCCTCACCTGCCTTCCTCTGGCGTCCTCACCTCTCCCGTGTAAGTCACTGCACCGCCTGAGTCCTTCTGTGGCCGGAGGGGCCAGGTTCCCCTTCCTCCGCCCTGCACTGCTGGGGCTCCCCTTCCCCCGTGCTTTGTATTTTGTATGGCACTTTACTCTGAAAGGGGCCTGGGGCTAAGAAACTGAAGGGAACAGTCAGCTTGCACAAGAGCTGCAAGACCAGCCCCGGCAGAGACCCAGTTCTGTTTCTGGCCCCAACGTACCCGCCCACCTCAGGAGTGGACAAGGCTGCCGCTTTGAGCCTGCTAGCTTGATAGACGGCATCTTGGGGACACCAGCCCGAACTGGCAATTCCATCCGCCGCAGCAGCACAGACCCAGCCACTACAAGTGTCCCTGCCCCAAAGTCCCACTGGAATGGGCCAGGGGTGGGAGGGCAGACAGGACACTGCCCTCGGCGCAGGAAGAGCCAGGACTCCCGGCTCCCCCTGCTCAGGCCCTTCCCCCCAGAACACGCTACAGCAGCCTCGCTTTGAAAGGGTTCCCTCCGGGGGACCAGCCCCTGGAAATCCCTCCGGAGCTAACACACGGTTACTGGTTAAAGCAGACTCGTTCCCCAGTCTCCGACCCACCAGCAGCCAATTCCCAACTGCACACAGGGACTCTGGCCCAACGCTGGCCGAGCTGCAAGCTCCCTGGGAAAAAGGGGGAAGATTTCCTTCATCAGATGCTTGGAGCACCGCTGCCGAAGACACCAGGGCCTCTCGGCTATGGAGACAAGGGGGTGGTGCAAAGCCGCAGGTGTGATGGGCACAAAGGGCAGGAACAGTCTTTGCTCCAGTGCAGGGATACTCAACTTTGGAAGCCCTGGGGGCCACAGTGATACTCACAGCACATGCTGAGGGCTGCAACTTAAGTGTGGTTCCATATCCATGCAAATGTATATGCAAATATATGCAAATAGCTTTTCACACCAACAGGCATGAATACAAAGATGAAAGCAAAAATTATGCAACACACAGGCCCCATTTAAGTCAGTTCTGCTGATCTTAAGATGCAAGTTACCCGATTTCCAACCATATGACAGAACTTTTAATGAGCAACGACAGTCCTGGAATTTAACTACTAAAACGCGTATCAACAGAAGACCATTATCTTGACTACTTTTTTGTTTGCAGCCCACAAGTGGGAGCCAAAACAAACAGGCCGTGGGCCACATGCAGCCCACAGTCCATGTGTTGAGTAGCCCTGGTCTAGCGTCTCTTCCCCCCCGCACCTGCCATCGGAAACCAACCAGAGAAAAAAGGGAACAAGCAAGAGAACGAGAACAGAGCAGAGAGAGAAAGACGCCCAGAGAGAACCGGGAAAAGAGCAAGCAAGACATGAGAACGGCAGGGATGAAACATGCCCAGAAGAGACCCCCGCCCCCTGAGTAACGCTGGCAGGCAGGGACAGGGCACAACCGATCAGAGCTGATGCAAGTGGACTCTACAACAGGCACAGGCAGGACCCGTTTAGATCCATGGGGCTGGGGGCTGAGGGCTATGCGCTGCCCCCCATGCGGGTCGGGATTTCAGAAGACAGCCAAAGGCACAAGGGACCTGCAGGCAGCGAGAACCCAGCAGACGGCCCAGCTGCCAACTCACTGCCCCGGTGCTTGGTCCCTGGCATACTCATTGCCAGCTGTGCCCCACTGGTGCGCAACACACGCACATCAGGAGTGTTTTGCACACGCTCTGCAGAGATCTAAATGAGGCGGCAGCAAAGAACTGGCTGCCCGGGTCCAGCTCCCCTGCCTGGCTGGAGAGGGCCGGGCGGCAGGGCAGGGCTGTGCTGTGCTGCAGGGGGCTCCTCTGAAGGTGGCAGCATTGCGGAGCTGACACAGCCAGGCACATGGACAGCAGCTCCCCAGTGCAGGAAAGGCTGCTGCTAGTGGCTGGATAAAACTTCTGCCAGCGGCTAGTCCCTCCCTGGCAGCTTGACCCATGGCAGGGAGCCTGTGCCCACAGCTGTGCCAGGCCGCTTGCCCAGCTTTCCCCGGCAGCATCTTGCTGTGTGGTCCGTCTGCACTCTGCCCCCGGCTTGCAGGCACGCTTACACTCCTGACAGCCTCTCCCACCCCCTGCCCCAGCCCCAGCCCCAAAGCCAAGGCTTGCCAATGTGGAACCGCATGGTTTTCAGAAGGGTTCAGCTGCCGCACCAGGGGCCAGAATCCAGCACACGGGCTACGTCTAGACTGGCATGATTTTCCGGAAATGCTTTTAACAGAAAAGTTTTCCGTTAAAGCATTTTTGGAAAAGAGCATCTAGATTGGCACGGACGCCTTTCCGCAAAAGCACTTTTTGAGCACTGTTTTCGAGCACTGTTTTTGTGATCGGGGCTTTTTTGCACAAAACAAGTCTCAGCAATCTACAAGTCTCAGCAAAAGTTTTGCGGAAAAGGGACTTTTGCCCGAACGGGAGCAGCACAGTATTTCCGCAAAAAGCACTGATTTCTTACAGTAAGTAGTCAGTGCTTTTGCAGAAATTTGAGCAGCCCGTGTAGACAGCTGGCAAGTTTTTCCGGAAAAGCAGCTGATTTTCCGGAAAAACTGGCAGTCTAGACACAGCCACGGAGCGCTGTTGGCCCTCAGACTCCCGGGGTGGGGCCACATGGTCACAGCTGAGCTCCTCAGTGCCCCGAAGTCCCCAGCCCAGAGTCAGCTAGAAGAGCAAGGCAGCTGTACAGTGGGACCCCTCCTACATGTGCAGCAAGCACAGCTCCTCACAAGAGCAGGGGGAAGGCAGAAAGCCCTGCTGAGCGCGCACAGTTCTGGGTCGTTTAAGGAAATTCTGGGAAAGACGAGAAGCAGAGAACACGTGAGCTGGGAGAGGAGTCAGAGCATTTCAGCGAGAGGGGAGGAATTCCTGCGCGCCAGGCTCCGTCATGGATTCCACAGCCAAGGGAAACCTTGAAACAGCCCAGTCAACTCCGGGTGTGATTGGAATGTGGATTTTGCTTTTCATAGGTCAGTTGTCTGGGGGGCAGCTGCTTTTAAAGAACTTCCAGACTCAAGGCCCTGACTCCGGTGGTGGTGCAGTCACACATGCCGTGGTGCACATACAGTTTCTTCCACACACAGATGGAAAAGATTAGAGGGAATCCTGGCTCCGTTGGGGCTTGTGCTTTCGCAGTCTGTTGGTTTCTAAGAGCAGGTTAGACAGCAGGATCACTTACCTTGCCTCAGCATGTGCGTGTGGTGGTGGTGGGGAAATGAGAGGAAAAGCTTATAGCTGGCTTCTCCCACACCCTTGCAGCCCTATATTTCTGGTTCTCAGGCCTGACTTACTAGGCAGCAGGCAGGTACGTTAAGCAGGAGGCCTACGGATGCCATGGGGGCTGTGCCCATGCTAAGGCAGGCATGGAAGTAGCTTGGGAGGCCAAGGGGGTTCAAGCTTGTCAGTAATCAGCTGTGGCTGAAGCTAGAGGCACTAGTCTTTCTTGAGGCAGCATACAGAGGATGGGCCTGTGGCTCACCCTCAAGAGGCTGCAACTGGACACCTGCTCAGGACAGCCCATCCAAGTCAAGCAAATCCTCCACCATTTGAGCCCCCCCCCCCTTCCTCTTATCCCATAAATGGCCAAGCTCAGGGGTTATCACTCCCTGCTGCAGGCCATTCCCAAGCATGTTCTTTCCTAGGGGCAGAGGAACAAACCCATCCAGGTAGAGGAGCCTTACCCCTGCAGGGTTTAATCCAGCTTAAGCCGCTGACCCTTGCTGGAGGCTGGCTCTGACAACATCCTTGGAGTACAGGTGCAGGGGGAGAGGGACGCATAAGTGGGCAAAAAGGGAAAATAACAGCCTACACTCCAGGCAGAAACAGGCAGTTGCCCCCATCTGCTTGAAACGGATGAGCAAGGCGGCCCCAGCTCCTTGTATAGCCATCAAGTAACCTCATGTCATGGGCTAGGCTGTTACCCAGAAACGTTAAACGCACCAGCCGCCTGAGAAGGATTGAGCGGCGTAGAGGCTTGCAGATTCAGCCCAACAGCGCTTTGCAGGCAGAAGCCGCAGTAGTGACTCCCTGGCCACGTCACACTTGGCTACTTGTTTGTCAGGGCTCTTGGCTCTGCTCTCAGAGCTTGAAAGATAGTAAATGTACCCGCTGTACCCGCTTCGGAGTTGAGCTCATTTGCAGGATGAGTCAATACACACTGGAGGTGCACGGTTTCAAGTGACGGAGGCTTTAACACACAAAAATACAGTGTGAGTCACAACAAGCAACTTAAAGCAGAAAAAAATCTGGGGCTGGGAGTGAAGAACTAGGTCCTTGCTGTTCAGTGCACTTGCTGGTATTCATTCAACAACTCGTGTTTCAGTGCTGGAGCTGCTCACTCCACCCCCACCAGTCTTCTGGGACCACTATTCCTGGAAGTAACAGAGTAAACCTGGCAAGGCAGACGCAGCTGCTGTCCCACTCCCCCAAGAGGTGTTATACAGGCTCTTAGTGTGTGGGTGTTGGGGGAGGAGGGAAGAAGAGAATCTATGGAGGAGCAAGATGATTAATGCTGGAAGGCTCTTTTCCCTCTGTACTCTGGGCCCTGAGCTAAGGCCATCTGACTTCAACTCCTAGCTTAGGTTAAGGTAGAATGAAGGGAAAAACACAGAATGACCCAAGATCTCAGCACCATTGCTTGAAGGGACTAAGTTACTTGGAAAAAGACAAAGGGAAGGTGCTTGTTTCACATGTATGGTGCGTACAGTTGCTGAAGCTGATCAAGTCGAAGAGCAGGAAATTTAGGCAGCAGGGCTAAAGATTCACCCACCTCCCTTTCCCATTAGGGTGAGTCATCAGCCTTCTTAAAGTTAGATGAGGACACATGCTGCCTCTTCCTAGAAACGGAAAGCAGCATTTGCCTGAAGATAAAAAGCAGGCTGCCAGAGTCTGGAGGAAGCAGCAGCTGCTGCCTGTGAAGCAGGGGTGGGGTGTGGGGAAAGAACAGCTGTGCACTTGGGGCAAGGAGAGCTAGCTAATCCACATCAGCATGCCTCCAAGCCAGGTAGCACCTCCCCATACACACTCCTGTCCTTATCACTGGGAAGGGATTGACCCCCTAGCCTCGGTGTAGAATCAGCATATATAGGAGTTTCTCCACCACCTCCCCGAATGAGGTTAGCTATGCCAGATGCAGTCTGCCAGTGGTGCTAGTTGCATCTACACTGGTAGCTTTGCTAGCAGAGCGAGGGCACCTGGGTTGTGTGAGTTCTTCCCTACTCCTAGCCCACAGCTATACTGGCAACACTTAAACAAGGCCCAAGAGAGCATCAACCTTCCCCTATCTTCCTACCTATGCCAATTCTTGGATTGGGACCAACATTAGCAGACTGCCAGAGACTAAACACTCCTTGCACACTAGCAGTAGTGTAAACCCAATTATTGAAATAACTTTTCCCTATGAATAACCCTACACCCTCAATCCCAATCTTGAGTGTGGTCACAGTCTGTGAAGCTGGTGCCTAAGTCACCCTGTAAACAGATGGCAGAATTAACTGACCGCTGAACAGTTTGGTAGACTCTTTGCACTTTGGCCCTGGCCTACATCTAAACAGTATGGCACATATCTACTACACCGAAGTTGCCAAATGAAATGAACATTCACAGGATAGGGGAAGCCTATTGAGAAACCCAGTGTCCCAGATGTGTACTCTTCCAAATGTATTCGGCCCAGCTCAAGCTTGTACATTTGAGTTGTATATTCTAGACTTTTTAAAAAATATTCCCTTGCTTGCTTCCAGCAGGTTATTCTTCACTTAGACGTTAAATTAGGATGCCAATGTTCAATTTTACTGCAAACTAATTTGTGAAGCTCAGATGAAATAGGCTGCAACAAAAGTACAATTATTCATCCAAAGGGTATCCCGAGAAACTATATTGATTTGATAGAAGCGAGTCATTACAACAGCAAATGTATTACTATCTGTAGACATCTACATCTTAACATCCTACTTCCTCACAGCAGTGGTCACTATTAAATTATTTGCCACAGCTGTATCCAAGACACTTGACTCAAGTGTACAGATGTGTTTTGGTCTCATGGTAGTTTACAATAGTCTTATTCTAGCTGAACATCTCTTTACCATCTCTAAAAAGGCAAAATTCAAAATGAATGCTTGGTAACCTGATCTGAACACCACATTGTCAGGCACCCAATACCTTCCTGAAACTAGGTATCATGGAGACTGCTGCATATGGGTCTGAATTTCAGAGACCAAAAAGATCTGCACCCTCCGCAGATCTAGAAGTCTTCAGTCACATTGCTGTATTTTCAACATAATATATTTAGGTATTGTCTAAGACACTGCTGATCCCTAGGTGATGCTTGATGGAAAATATAGTCTTGCCAGATTACTTTTGTGAGGCTTCAGCCCATCTTCACACCAAGAGTCAGATTATGCTTCTTGCTATATTTATATGAACTGCTCAGAGTGCATGGAAACTGCAAGATGGCTATAGGCACTTTCTGTACTTAACAGTCTATGCAAGGCTCTCTAGCAGTCAGCCACATTTGGCTTTGAGAGCCCATCTCTTCAGAAACCATTTCTTTTGCTAATAAAGGTAAGAGTCTTGGGCTACTCCACATCTCTAGTGATCTGCTTTAAGTGGAGTTTCTGAACTACTCACAACTAATGTCATGCTGCACAGTGTAACTAGTTTTTTGTTCACCCCCCAAGAGTTGGTGCATTACAAACAGGAAGCTGCTGAACCATTGTCAAAAGATTGATGACAAGGTGAATGTAAATACCAAGTTCCCCAGTAGAGACACAAGGTTGTAGGACCAACCTCTGTTATGTAGAGCTGTGTAAGTTTGAGAGCTTGTCTTTTTCATCAACAGAAGTTGGTCCAAATAAAATATTTTAACTCAATTTCTCTCTAATCTCCTGGGAGCAACAAAGCTACAACATAGTTCCCCAGTACACAGTATATCCCAGAACAAAATAAATTCAAACACATAATGCAATACAAATAAGTAACACTGACATCAGATCTGTAAGTTTATTTGCTCAATGTACGACGGCTACATAATGACTCACATTCATGATATTCCATCACTGAGGAAAACTGCTAAGAATGGTCCGTGAGTGAAATAATTCCTTACAGAAACACGGAGTTGGAAAAATAATCACTGATTAGACCTTAAAAATAGTTCACTGCATAACATGACAAAAAGCACAAACAAAGGCTCATTCAAAGAACATTGTAATTGTTCTCCTACACTGTAATAGTTATAATTTCACCATGACGTACACCAGACATTAAGATTAAGCTAACACTGGTGTTTCTTTTGCTTTTCCTTTTTTAAAAACAAAATCATATATAATTGCATGTCACTATAGCAACATCCATAACAGATCAGTTTGTTACGATCACTATTTGGTAGAGCAAACTTTACCCCCAAAAGAAAAAATAAATTAAAAAACTTTAAAAAATTTTGAAGACTAGTTTGTCATAGGAATACATAACATCTACAGTATAAGTTAATAAATTTCAAGCTACTGTATAGAAATACGACACTAGCATGCACAATATTGTATCAATAGAGTAATGGAGCAGTATCATTTCACTGGAGAGACAGTATCATAGGCAAGTGCATTTCTTAAAAAAATGAAAGAAACCATTCAAGCTGCTTAAAAACCAAGTCCCCACCCCCACTCCATTTTTAGCCCTCTTGTGCGATCTTTCCTGCATAATTTTCTAAAGCAGCAAGAGCAAAAGCTGAAATAAAAAATAGGTTTTGTAATTCCAGTAAATCACTTCCAAATTATACAGGTAGGGACAACACTGCTCACTGGACATGAAGTTAAATTAAGAAGCCTAGATAAATCTTCCAGTCCCTGGCATTTACTGTAAATTTCTATCAATTACCTAAGCTGCAAGCCTCTTCCTATTGATCTTTCCAGTAGGGAAATAGCCAATCAGGCTATTTTAAAGTTTACAGAGGTGGGTTTCAGCTGAAGTCACTTTGTGTAAATGCTGATGTTGCATATACAGGCAGTCCCCGGGTTACGTACAAGATAGGGACTGTAGGTTTGTTCTTAAGTTGAATTTGTATGTAAGTCGGAACTGGTACATATTGTAGGGGAAACTCTAGCCAAACATTTTTTTTAGTTTTGGATAGCATAGGGAAAGGTTAACTCCAGTCTAATGTTTGTTTTGCTGTCTGTTCCCCTGTTCAGAAGATTTCACATCTATTTCTGTCCCTGTGACAAACTCAGGACTAAAGGAGTAACTCATCAAATACCAAACAGCTCTGCACCATGCTTTGAGCTAATAGCTTTATTTCCACACACCACCCAGGGTTCTAGGAGGAGGGTCCTTTTTTTGCTAACACAATGAGGCCAGCACTTTGTTTGTTTTGGTGGAGTCTTTGTTTGCCCAGGGAGCCCAGCATGTATAGGGGGAGGGGGGCGGAGAGGCTGCTTTTGTCTGCTGTTCTGCAGCCTGTTGCTCAGGGGAGGGGGCAGCCTGTTGCTGGCAGGGGGGGGAGGGGGGAGGCGTGCAGGATGCGAGGCCGCAGGGGGGGGGGGGCAGCGGGCGTGGGGAGGCACTTTTCCTCTGCCCGGCAGCTCTGCAGGATCCCTGTCCCTGTGGCCAGCTGCTGCAGGCAGAGGCCAGTTGGAGCCGGCCAAAGAGGAGGAGGAGGAGGTGGATTCTAGGACCCAGGTGAGCGAGCCCCGGGGATGCTGCTGCGCTCCGGGAGCCCGGCATGTATAGCGGGGAGGAGGGGCAGAGAGGCTGCTTTTGTCTGCTGTTCGGCAGCCTGTTGCTCAGGGGAGGGGGCAGCCTGTTGCTGGCAGGGGGGTGGGGGGGGGGGCAGCGGGCGTGGGGAGGCACTTTTCCTCTGCCCGGCAGCTCTGCGGGACCCCAGCCGGAGCCGGCCCAAGGAGCAGGAGGATCCTAGGACCCAGGTGAGCGAGCCCCGGGAATGCTGCTGCGCATGTGCGGGAGTTGCCTCACCCCGTTCGTATCTAGGGATCCGACGTAAGTCGGATCCACGTAAGTCGGGGACTGCCTGTAGTACATTTGTTTCTAATAAGCATAGCTTTGCATGATTTCCATTGTAAATGCTATTAAAAAGCTCTGACAATATAATGGTTATGAGTTTTAGCTACTTTTCTGGTCATTCCTCTTAGCTCACTTTCTTACAGAAGACTTATCTATGTTGTCACATCACAAAAAGATCTAAGCCCAACAGAGCCAGACTCCATCCAATTGTACAATAAAACTGGCTGTACTATATATGCAACACCAAGATGCTCTGTTTACAGACTGACTACCAAATGGGACAATGAAAGCCTGTTTTAATGACATTCATGGAGTGCAGTTTCCTTCTACTGCGTAGTTTTAGTTAAAAATCTACGAAGTTCAGCAAGCTGCAAAATCAGAAGAAAATGTCAGTGAACTTCCAACAATCGTGTAAAAAAAACTTTTACTCAGATGGGGGTAAATATTACCTGGTAAGCTTCATTTTCTCCCAGCCAAATAAAACGGACCTGGAAAAAGGATGTTTTAGAAGAGAACTAAGTAATAGGGCTCAAGATTTGATCGAAATGTTTATGATTGTAGCTCTTCCTTTGTGGATTTCTCTACCAAATGAGTTTCTAAACTCCTGAGATTTCACTCACTATACCAAAAGCTTTCCCAGGAGAATGAACACCGAGCTTCCATGAAGACAACACAAGGAGTCTGGGTGCTACAGAAATCTGCTGACAAACCTCATGGTACAGTGGGAGAAAGTCAGGGAAAAAGTGAAATGGCAGTGTAATCCCTGAGGAAGGAGCTATGGCACCTTAAATCAGGATGGTCTTTGAAATATCAAACAGTACATGACATACAGACCTGAATTCTTTTTATCTAGTGGTGTTTTAGTTTCACGTTTCCCCCCTTTCTAATTAAGTTCTTAATCCTTTTGCTGTGGACTCAGTTTAAACAGCCGCTTGCCAAGCATCTGTTAATTTGTTGATCAAAAACTAGAGAAGCTTTGATGTTCCTCAGGCAGTCTTCTGGCCTTGGGAGACAAAGGATAGCCAAGCCAGTCCACAGGGGATTGGATAAGGATGGCAAGCCAAGAGAGTTAGCAAAAGAAAATATACAATCAATGGCTTGATGTCACATATGGCTGTAATGTAGAAATACTGTAAACTGTAATTTAGTGTTAATACTGTAAGCTACCCAAATAAACATCTTAACAGAAAGTTAAATGGCCTAAATCCTGGGACTTCAGAAGCCCCAAATTGTAAGTCTTTTCATTTTGGGATTGTAAGCTATGCCATGACAGGCATAGTGTATCCTACATGGTAAACATACGGCACTGGAACTGAGGAGACGTATGCACATAAACCTTACTGGAACCACAGAACTTCATTTTTAAAAGTGAGGGCCATTCCATTCAAGTGATTTCATCTTAAAACCCTTTTATTTCTAGCAATAAAGTTAAATTAAAGACAGCTCCACTTGTATTATTAATCTACAGAACAGTCCATATGCCAGTGTGAGGCTGCCATTCCATACCAGCACAGCCAGCCTGACTTTCCACTAGTGGTGTTTTGGCAAAAATGTCAAAGAGGCAATCAAAGACAGGTCGTGGGGGCCTCCCTGGGAAGGTTTCCCCTCCCTTCCCCTCCCCCACCCGACCCCCCCCCCACTTGTGGGAAAAAAATAAAGACTGCAGTAGTAGCATCAGCGTGCGGCTGCCAGTCCATTTGGGGGTCTAATTGTTGCCTTCTCCACCATCGTCATCTTGCTGATCGCTTGTCCAGAGTGTTAGGTTGTCACGAAGGAGCTGCATGATGAGCGTTGAGTCTTTGTAGGAGTCCTCGTTGAGGGTGTCCAGCTCAGCAATGGCATCATCAAAAGCCGTCTTGGCCAGGTGGCATGCCTGCTCAGGAGCATTCTGGATCTCATAGTAGAAAACTGAGTAGTTAAGTGCCAGACCAAGCCTAATGGGATGAGTTGGTTGCATGTGCTCCTTGCTGATCTCATGGGCTTCGCTATAGGCTTTCTCTGAAGATTCCACCACAGTTGCCCTCTTCTCTCCTGTGGCCACCTCAGCCAGGTAACGATAATAGTCCCCTTTCATCTTTAGGTAAAAGACCTTACTCTCATACTGTGTCTCGCTGCAGTTCTTGATCAGATAGTTGTCTAGCAGGCTCAGGACATCTTGGCATACAGCTTCCAACTCCTTCTCTATTTTCTCACGATAGGCCCGTACCATTTCGATCTTCTTTTCGTTACCATCAGCAGAGGTCTTCTGCTCAATGCTACTAATTACTCGCCAGGAAGAGCGTCGTGCCCCCACCACATTCTTGTAAGCTACAGATAACAGGTTTCTTTCTTCATTGGACAGTGGCTCATTCAGCTCTGTAACCTGGAGTGAGAAGGAAGAGAGGAAAGAGGGTTGAATTAAATTCCACTGTACCCTTTCCCATTTTCTATCCCTACCGCATACATTCTGGTGTTCTCACCTGCCACCCCTAAAAGAATGACCTGAACAAGGTGCTAGTTGATTAGTTCATTTTACTTTTGATATCAGAAGTCCCATCCCACAAATGGAGCAGGTTGGGGGAAGACGGTAGATGGGAATTACAAACTCAAATCTTTCAGACACAGCTAAGAAGCAATTTGTTATTTACCATCAACCTGGACATGATAAAACTGTGCAGCTTTACCCAAAACCTATTTGAAAATCTAGCCACTTTTAGTTTCATTTTTCCAGTTATGAAAAGATGGTGCCTAAGTTATGCCTTGATTGACACTAACTAGATGGATGTTAGACCTCAATATGAGGCAGAAGAGGTGAAAGTAAGAGCTGTAGTAAAACAAGGAGATGCCTGTACTCCTAGGATTGGTGTAAACAAGCTGAAAGATATTAAGACTATAAAACTAACTTATTGAACATTTAGCTTTGCAATTTTCTGAGAGGCAAGCTGTCTTTTCAGATGTTCAAATATTTCAGCAAACTGAGTTTAGACAGTGATAGAAATGTAGCCGTGTTAGTCTGGGATTTCTTCAAGACATCTATCAAATCTGATCTCTGTGAGCAGTTAAAAGATCACATGGTAGCGGTATGCTCTTTCCTACATAGGAGATATTTGTGCTTGGTTGTAAGGAGAGTTTAAGCATGCAGCCCTCCACACATCATGATACATACAGGCAGTCCCCGGGTTATGTACAAGATAGGGACTGTAGGTTTGTTCTTAAGTTGAATTTGTATGCAAGTCGGAACTGGTACATACTGTAGGGGAAACTCTAGCCAAACATTTCTCCAGAGCTCAGTTTATTCTCCCACACCTCACTTCCCTCAGTCCTTTATTCTCAAGCTGAGGTGTCTGCTGAGAAAAGCTGCTCCACGACTCCCTGGTCTGCCGGGAGGGGGGGGGGGGGGGGGGAGGGGGGGGGGGCGCTAGCTTCGCGTCTCCCTGGTCTGCTGGGGGGAAGCAGCTAGTGTGGAGTTGCCTCACCCCGTTTGTAAGTAGGGATCCGATGTAAGTCGGATCCATGTAACCCGGGGACTGCCTGTACACTGAAAGATTAATTGCCATGGGACTGGGATGCCTCAGGGAAAACAGCAAAAAACCCAAATCCTCCAGAGTGGAACTACTTTGCTACTAGACTGCCAGTTTACAAACAGCCGAATTTATAATCTTCAATCATTAGCTAATCAAACTTATGGCTGGCAAGTGTCATATTTGAGCTTGACACCTCATGAACAGTCCCCACATCATCAAATCTACTGCTCGGTCTCTAGTTACTCTCCTTGAAAGTTTCAGCAGTGAGGAAAGTGCTTGAATGGAGCAACAGAGTCAGGTTAAGATAAGCACACATGCTGCTGCCGCCTATGTTGTCTACTCTGCTGAACAACCTTCATAGCTGCAGATAGTAAATTTCAATATTTGTGGAAGGTATCCTAAGCTAGCAAGTGTAACTGCTTTGGGTAGTTGTGGCAGGTAGCCTGATCCACATAGTAGTTCTCAGCATGGCTAGTCTATAAACACCCATATTTCAGGCTATGTATCTACCTGAAGCATTTGCTGGCACATGTAGAAAACGAACATGATCTACACCATTAAGTCACAACCCTACTAAATCAAGCAAGACCAGATTAATTTTAGTAAACAAAGCAATGCTTCCTTCTTACTGAATCCATCTTGTTCTATATGATTTGGCTAAAAGCATAAACTGAGATTAAAGTCACAAGATAAACTGGTATCAAAAGTGAATGAAATTTGCAGTGCTTCCCGTAAATAGTCCCAGCTGCCCGACAACAATTTCTCTCAGTCTGTTTTGTATAAAGCTGTAAAGGTACTGGAGCCAGTCTAAGACAAGTATTCTCTAGACCTGCACTTCATCAAGTAGTTGCTGGCCTTAGTTCTGAGGGGCTCCACCCTCATCCTAGTTAACGAGACTTGCTTTGTGATAATTTCATTCTGCACTCCTTCCCCCCCTCCCCCATGTATGATCTTAATGATCTTAAAGATTGTTCTCACTTATTTTGAACAATCCCCCCCCCGCTACAAAAAGGATGTGGATGCATTGGAGAGGGTCCAGCGGAGGGCAACTAAAATGGATCATATCACCTATGAGGAGAGGCTGAGGGAGTACCTGACATGTTAATGGTCGGTCGGGGTCTCTCTCTTCCCCCCTCTCCCCCTCCCCCCCCTCTCTCCAGCAATATCAAACCTTACACAAGATAGGTCAAACAGCACAGATGCCAGTGTCTGAATTGGAAAGGGGAAAGGGTCTTTGCCCTGGGAGAGCTACTGAAGTTGATAATTCTATAAGATAAAAAGAGTACAGAGAAAAGCCCGTTTGTAGGAACTGAAAGCCTTTCAGAAGCAAGAAGAAAGTGGGATTGTGTCCTTCATTAAAGCTGTGAGGATATGGAGATTGTGGACAACTTAATAAAAACATTTCCACAATCAGCTCTAGTCTGTCAGCATAAAGGCCTGATTTAGGTTATGTTTACACTAACAACTTTACTGCAGCATAGTTGTACTTAGGCTACATCTGCACCATACCTAGGGATCAACACTCAAACTGATCCACCGCGGTCAATTTATAGAATTTAATGAAGACCCCTAAATCGACCGCAGATATCAATTTTAGTTTAGATTAACTGATATCGTGCAGTTTTAAAGCATTTACTAATTTCAGCTAAAATCAAAATAAAACCACAATTAGAATGTCCACACAGATCAACATCAAAACAACCAATTTCAATGATGTGTCGGCCAACTAGCAAAACTGCACAGGAGTCACATGAGCAAGGGCTAAGAAATCAAGGCACTTTGTAGTCAGTCTGCTAAAAATGCTTGGTTTTATTAATGCCTATTTAAGGCAAGCCAATGTTTCAGATAAATGCTGGCTATCGTGAGATAAAGGGGTTAAAAAATTTTACCAAATGCACTAAGATGAGCTTATGGAAAGCCAAGACCATGTTTATTATATTTACCTTATGAGCTCTCTAGCCTTCATGAAGGAGTACAGGAGGACAAGCCCTATTTTTAGGGTGTTGCAGGCCACCTTTAATCATAGCATCAAGCACAGTAATTTGTAAGTAGCGCTTGCTAGTACCTCTGAAACAATTCTTACTCCCAAAGACAGAGCCATTTTTTAAATTTCTTTTATAAAACAATCTGTAAGAGGGAAGCCATTCTAATACTAGAATAGTTTCAAACAAATTTTAGCCCTCCCCAGGCTAACAGAATCTGAAATGTTAAGGTGCATACAACTCTTGTATGCAGGGTCGTAGCTGTTTTGTTCACTAGGACATTAGAGACACACGATACCTAAGATGGTCTACACCTAAGGTAATATTTTATTCGACAAGCACAAGCCTAAACACTAAGATCAATACAACTCAGCTTTATCCTCACTTAGTTCAATTATTATGAACCATGTTGGACGAGGGCCCTATATAGACATATAGAATCTAATGGTCTCATTATGTAAGGTGAGAAAGCTCACCAATCTGAAGCATTGAGAAGGGAACTATGAAACCCTTCATTGGTAGTTACAATCAGTAAAGAAACTTCATTTTAGAGGTGGGGTGGCATGACAAAGAATTACCACCAGCATTACAAGCAGTATTCTGACTCAGCTGTAGGGCAGGGAGGCAGGCTCAGATGTGAGATGAAGCTCCCAACAGAGAAGCAGGGGCAGCCTCAACCTGCAGTCCTAGGAGGTCAGCTTTTCAGGTTCCCCAAGATTAAGTCTCTTTGGAACTACTCCATACTACACCACAGAAGCACCAGAGTGGACAGCACTCTTCCTTCCCTGCCCACCAACATAGCTACTGTAGCTTACTGGGAATGGCTTTATTATGTAGAGAGAACTCGCCCATCAGCAACAGAGTTACTACTTAAGATCTTAAAGCAGCAGCGCTGCATCAGTACAGCTGTGCCACAGTAAGCTTCCAAGTGTTGATGTGACTAGCAGGGAAGTCAACATCAACTACAAGATTAACTGATAAGCCTGGGCTTCTATGGTCTATATGCATTCCCCGCCCCCTTCCCTTTGCTGCCTCTGATGGGGGGAGGGAGGAAAGGAAGGTGGGAGCCTGTGCCCAGGGGAGAAACCAGCAGCATGAGGGCAGGCGAGTGCCAATATGCACAGGGAGCTGGCTTTTAAGCCAGCTTTCAGGAGTTGCCTGCCCCCCTCCCCTCCGTTGCCTCCCACAGAGGAAGTTAGGGGAGCAGGCAGGACTCAGGTGATTGGGGGGAGCTGGCTTAAAAGCCAGCTCCCTGAGAGCACTGGCTCCGTGGAGCTGCCTGTCTGCAGCAGGCCCAGGCTTGCAGCAGATAGAGGCTCCTCTGTGGGATGCTGGCACAGTCCGTGCAGAAACCGGCTCTCATCTGCCACCCTGTGCTGCTGCCTCTAATACAGAGGCCACCGCACAGAGTAGCAGGGGGCTCCCCAGGAGTGCACTGGCTGCTGGCTCTGCTCCTGGGGGCTATCAAAGAATCATGCCACCACTACAGTTTTATGCAGCTAAATAATTAATTGACATCCCCAGTCCTTAGTAACTTAAATGAAGCCAAGAAAGTAGTGCAGCACCCTATTCCAACCAGTTCCAGATGCTGCTGAGGAAGGTAAATCACCCTATGACAATTATTGAACAACCTGCCCATAATGGAAGTTTGTTCTTAACTGACAATTTCAGGTTGCTAGCTGCTGCACAAGGATGTAGGTCTTCATTTTTTGAATTGTGCAAAACTTCAATGAGTTCCACAGTTAAGCATTATGTAAAACTGAACTCATTTTACACATGCTTCCTTCATCTCTATTACACTTCATTTGCTCCAAACAAAATTCAAAACCCCTCAATTCTTACAGAAATGTCTTCATTTATTTTCAACTTCAATATACATTAGTTAATTTGAGTTTATGTTTCTGCACTTCTGATTAGAAAGGTATTTCAAAAATCAAGTTGAACTATGACCTTCCAGTTGACTTTTTTCAAAGTAGTTCTTCCCACAAGAAGAACTTACTGTTATTATTTTCAGAAGGATAACTGTGTTAGTCTGTATCTGCAAACACAAGGAGAAGTCCTGTGGCACCTTAAAGACTAGCAGATTTGGGCATACACTTTCTGGTTTCAAAGTCTGACTACAAAGAGAAACAGCAGAACTGCAATTCATTTGCAAGTTTAACACGATCAAATTGGGACTGAATAAGAATTTAGAATGGTTATTATAAAGGCAGTTTTCCCTCTTGGTATTCACACCTCCCTATCAGCTGCTGGGAGTGAGCCACATCCACCCTGACTGAACTGGCCTCATTAACACTGGTCCTACAACTGATAAGTTGTCTATCTATCTATAAATCTCCCTGCATCTAATTTCCACTCCAATGCATCTAAGTGGATTTTACTCAAGAAAGCTGAGTCAAATAAACTGTTAGTCTTTTAAGGTGCCACGGGACTCCTTTTTTGTGATTCTGTGGTTCAACTATAGTTACTCCTTGAACTAAGTTATGTGGTACTTGAGTTCTAGTTGGAAAGATCCTCTCCTTGTGTGCTCTGTTCCAAGAAGCTATCATATAAAGCACAGGTGGAGAACCTTTTTTGGGTCAGGGGCTGCGGACACAGAAAAATAAAATAAAAACAAAAATCAGTCAGGGGCCACACACAAGGAAAACACCCTCAAACTCACCGGCATGGCCCCTGACTGAGAATCAGAAAGACACTCTCCTTGGGTGGCCTGGGGAGGGAGCTGGAGTACCAGCATGGGCTCCCCTATGCTGGGGAGGAGGCCGAGCCTCAGGGGCCAGATCCAGGCAAACCGTGGACCGCAGCCAGCCCCTGGGCCTTGGGTTCCCCACCATTGATTTAAAGTATCAAATTACTTCTAAACCTTGCCCCACTGACCAGTTTAGAGATGAACTCATATGTAATTTTATTAGGCTTTGTGGGATCTGATCTCCCTCAACGTTCACTGAATACCCTCCCCCAGTCAGAGCTGCTGACAAACCTTCTAACATGTTTATAGTCTTATGATTAGATTTGTCTCCTTACACATTCCATGGCAATGTTTCTTAAAGTATTTTCTGCAGCACACCAGTGTGCCGCGAGGCAGTCAGGTGTGCTGTGGAGAGACCAGAAAAAATTCTGCTCCCCCACCCAATGCAGAGGCCATAAGCAGCCCCCCTCCACCTCAGCCCGCAGGACAGCCCCTGTCCCACAGGGCCTCGGGTGCTGTGCAGCCTCCTCCTCCAAATGTGCAGGCAGCCACTGTTGCTGAGGGGAAGGGGTGGCCAGAGCTGAGAAGCCACTCCCGGACCTCGGTGTTTTAAAACTTCCGCCTGCGCGGAACCCGGTTCAGGCTGTGCTGTGCCCCCCACCCCCGGTGTGCTCAGGCTCTGCTGCTCTCTCCCCTGCACTCCTCCCCAGTCTTCTGGGGAAGTGGCAGAGTTTAATCTGGCAGGGACAGTCAGGGTTTCTACTCCCCCCCCACCCACCAGCAGAAAGCCTGGCCTGGTGCTGCAGCTGCACTGGTCTCCCTGCTGCATGGAGAGGGGTGGGGGACGGAGCTCTCCACCCCACCCTAAGGAACAAGAGCATGCTTCCTGGAGGCTTTCCCTGCTGCAGCAGGGTGCCAAGCCAGGTAAGCGTCCCCCCTCATGCCCAGACCCTGCACCCAAATCTTCCTCACTGCCCTCCCTCTGCCAGGACCCTGCATTCCCAGCTTGCTCTGACACCCTGCCCCGAGACCCTCCTCTACCCTTCCTCCTGGCCAAGCACATAACCTTATTTAGTATTTGTTTATTATTACTACTAGTCAATTAGCCCATCATAAGACAGGATTTTCAGGTCTCTCCTCCACGTCTTCTCTCCCGAGCCTCCAGTCTCTCGCTCTCTCTCCCCCCTCCTCCACCTGCTTCCCCCCCTCTCTCTCAGGTCTCCTCCGCCTCCTGCTTCTGTCTCTTCCCCTTCTTGCCTCTCACTCAGGGGACCGCGGAGCCAAAATGACCGTTTGGGCTTTGCACTCCCCATGCTGCATGGGGGGCATGGATCCCAAACGGTCACTTGCGCTGCTTGCTCCCACGTGGCGGCGTGGCTGAGCAGCACAGAAGTCAGCCGAGTGCCACAGCGGGAGGTGAAGGGGGCGGTGACATTCACAGCTGGGGACAGGGCCTGGAGCCGCTGTCACACCGCACATCACTGCCTTGCCCCCCTTCGTCTCCCACCGTGGCACTCTGCTGACTTCTGCACCGCTCAGCCGGGCCACCATGGGGGAGCAAGCGGCGCAAGCGGCCGTTTGGGCCCCGTACTCTCCATACAGCACAGGCCCCCCAGAACGTTTTCAGACCCCCAGGTCCGGTGGTTTTGGTTTTGGGGGTTTTTTGTTTTTGTTTTTTGGCTTGAAAAGTTCTCCCTGGGGGCTGCTTTTTCCCCCCCCCCCCCCCCCAAAATCATCCTTGGTGTTCCCCATGAAAAAAAAAATTGTTTGATGTTCCTCAGTCTTAAAAAGTTTAAGAAACACTGTTCCATGGCATGGTCTTCCACTCTGTTTTACTTGGCTATTCCATGGAATTCTAGGTTTAATGCTGTTCCCACTCCTATACAACCTAACATGCTCTACCACAGCCAGGATTTACAATTCTCCACTGATTTGCATTTCCACCATGTTTCAGTAACACTTTATGTCAAGGTTCCTTTCCATTATATCACGTTCTAGCTCCCTTTTTTGCTTCTAAGCTTCTTGTTTATGCAATAGTTTATTTCCAATGTAAAAAAGAAGTGTTTTGGGTGGAAGGGTTGGATCCATCTTCCCATGTGGAGCAGTAAGTGGCTTTGCAGTATATTTAAGAATTTCTTCTAACCAGTAACAGAAGTGCCCATCTGTCGCCCGGACATGTCATCTCAGGAGGTATGCTGCCTACCAGGGGCCCGTATCCAAGACGGTACGGAGGCATTGTTGAGGATTATCCAGCCCTCTGACTACTACCCTATGCTACTCATCCATATGGGCACTAATGATACTGTGAGGTGTAACACTGAGCAGATCAAGAGTGACTACAGGGTTCTGGGAGTACGGGTGAAGGAGTTTGGAGTGCAGGTGGTATTCTCTTCAATCCTTCCTGTCAAAAGTCGGGGTCCAGGCAGAGACAGGTGCATCCTGGAGATGAGTGCCTGACTGCGAAGATGGTGTCGCCAGGAGGGCTTTGGTTTCCTCGACCATGGGATGCTATTCCAGGAAGGACTGCTAAGCAGGGATGGCATTCACCTTTCGAGGAAGGGGAAGACCATATTTGGATACAGACTGGCTAACCTAGTGAGGAAGGCTTTAAACTAGGTTTGATGGGGACAGGTGACCAAAGCCCACAGGTAAGTGAAGAACATGGAGACTCAAGAGAGGGGTCGGAAATGGGAGGGAGGGTGGGTTATAATAGCAGAGAGAAAGGAGCGACAAGGCAGAACTGGGAGACAAGATCAAATCAGTACCTTAGATGCCTATATACAAATGCAAGAAGTATGGGTAATAAGCAGGAAGAACAGGAAGTGCTAATAAATAAATACAACCATGACATCACTGGCACCACAGAGACTTGGTGGGATAATATTCATGACTGAAATATTGGTACAGAAGGGTACAGCTAACTCAGGAAGGACAGGCGGGACACACACACACACACACACACACACACACACACACTCTCATAAAAAAATGGAAACTAGGACAAATTACGAAGGATGAATATAGGCAAACAATACAGGAATGCAGGGGCAAGATTAGAAAAGCAAAGGCACAAAAGCTCAAACTAGCTACAGGTATAAAGGGAAACAAGATGACATTCTATAATTATATTAGAAGCAAGAGGAAGACCAAGGACAGGGTAGGCCCATTGCTCAGTGAGGAGGGAGAAACAGTAACTGGAAATGGCAGAGGTGCTTAATGACATCTTTGTTTTGGTTTTCACCAAGAAGTCTGATAAAGGAATGCCTAAGGAATGCCTAACAGTGAATGCTAGTGGGAAGGGAGTAGGTTTAGAAAATAAAATAAAAAAACAAGTTAAAAATCACTTAGAAAAGTTAAATGTCTGCAAGTCACCGGGGCCTGATGAAATGCATCCTAGAATACCTCCTCTATCAGTTCCTTGAGTATCTGAACCTTTAGCTATCATCTTTGGTAAATCATGAAAGACAGGAGAGATTCTAGAAGACTGGAAAAGGGCAAATATAGTGCCCATTCATAAAAAGGGAAATAAGAACAACCCAGGAAACTACAGACCAGTCTAACTTCTGTGCCAGGAAAGATAATGGAGCAAGTAATTAAGGAAATCTACAAATACTTGGAAGATAATAAGGTGAAAGGGAACAGCCAGCATGGATTTGTAAAGAACAAATCATGTCAGACCAATCTGATATCCTATCAAAGAAAGCTAACGAGTCTTGTGGATAAAGGAGAAGCAGTGGACATGGTATACCTAGACTTTAGTAAGGCATTTGATACCGTCTTGCATGATGTTCTTATCAATAAACTAGGCATATACAACTTAGACGGGGTTACTATAAGGTGGGTGCATAACTGGCTGGATAACTGTTCTCAGAGTAGTTAACGGTTCATAATCCTGCTAGAAAGGTATAACAAGTGGGGTTCCGCAGGGATCTGTTTTGGGACTGGTTCTGTTCAATATCTTCAACTATTTAAATATCGGCATAGAGAGTATGCTTATTAAGTCTGCAGAGGATACCAAGCTAGGAGGTGTTGCAACTGCTTTGGCGGACAGTGTCATAATTCAAAATGATCTGGACAAATTGGAGAAATGGTCTGAGGTAAACAGGATAAAGTTTAATAAGGACAAATGCAAAGTGCTCCACTTAGGAAGGAACAATCAGTTTCACACATACAGAATGGGAAGCGACTGTCTAGGAAGGAATACTGCAGAAACGGATCTAGGGGTTATAGTGGACCACAAGCTAAATGAGTCAACAGTGTGATGCTGTTGCAAAAAAAGCAAACATGATTCTAGTATGCATTAACAGTTGTGTTGTGAGCAAGCACAAGTCATTCTTCTCTTCTACTCTGCACTGATTAGGCCTCAGCCTAATTAGCTGATTAGTTGGGAGTACTGTGTCCAGTTCTGGGTACCACATTTCAAGAAAGATGGAGAAATTGGAGAAGGCCCAGAGAAGAGCAACAAGAAGGATTAAAGGTCTAGAGAACATGACCTATGAAGGAAGACTGAAAGAATTGGGCTTGTTTAGTTTGGAAAAAGAGAAGATTGAGGGGAGACATGATAGCGGTTTTCAGGTATCTAAAAGAGTGTCACAAGGAGGAGGGAGAAAAATTGTTCTTCCTGGCCTCTGAGGATAGAACAAGAAGCAATGGGCTTAAACTGCAGCAAGAGAGGTTTAGGTTGGATATTAGAAAAAAGTTCCTAACTCCCAGGGTGGTTAAACACTGGAATAAATTGCCATGGGAGGTTGTGGAATCTCCATCTCTGGAAATATTTAAGAGTAGATTAGATAGATGTCTATCAAGGATGGTCTAGACCATGGGTTCCCAAACTGGGGGGCACCAAGAAATTCGGGGGGCACAAGGTGACCCCCCCCCCCGGTCAATCCCCTCCTTAAGTTTTGCTGCTATTTTTGGTTTTTGACCCTGGTCAGGTTTTTTTTGCGCGCTCAACAAGTTTTTGCAAGGGGGGGCTGAGGGTTTCTCAAAAATCAAAAAAACAGGGGAGTGCGGCTGAAAAGTTTGGAAACCACTGGTCTAGACAGTACTGGGTCCTGCCATGAGGGCAGGGGACTGGACTCGATGACCTCTCAAGGTCCCTTCCAGTCCTAGTATTCTACGATCAGGAAGAGAGACAAAATGCTAATGGTGGCCAGAGATTTCAAAGATCTAAATAGAGCTCAGTTTTGGAGGGAATTCTTATGACAGCTGAATCTGTTTTTCACTATGGTCATTGGCAATTAAAACATTTTTAATATCTGGGTCTAGCAGGAAGTTTTCAGTATTCTACTGGCCTTTTCTTCTAGGTGTCTCAAGCACCCAAGAATACAATTGTCGTTTCATCTTTAGCGTTTGATATGAAGTTAGATCAGTTCTTATAGCCTAGCATTTTATCTTTTGAGTTTCAGAACTCTGTACTGAAGGAGGTATACCTTTTAAAAACAACTCCAAGTCTAGCCAGTTTCAAGACACTTGTTAAAAGGAGCAAGATATTTGTTAAGAGGAGATTCAGGCTACCTGAGGCATGCCAAGTTTCTTCCCTGTTGCTGTATTGGACCTCTACATAAATAAAGGAAACTGACTGATTATACATAGGGCACTAGCAAAGGCCCCAAAATAAGCTTCAAAGGCTGAGAACAGAATCTAATCTTAGTACATGTATACTTTATACACATATAGCCCCTGACAGTCAATAGTCTCATCTGTCCAAAAGCAATTTGTACATACAGACCAAGCAGCAAGTCAGGCTTTTCTTACAGCTGAATGTCATGGGAGCACAAGGCTCAGCCCCATCAACTGCTTACAAATGCCTTCATCCCTCCCTGAGTAACAAGCAGCCCTTTCTAGTTAATTTTGGGGTTCCCCCCCAAAGCTGTGACAGAGAAAGACTGATAGCTGGTAAAACCTTCCATTCCCATGTCTCCTCATCCCTATCACAAGCAGTCTCCAAATTATCTTGTAACCAAAAACTTTTCTTCACTCACAATCAGATGTGGACAGTTATTTAATTTGTAACGCAAATTGGACACAGGCTGAATGAATAGCACTTGCCTGCACATGTGCCTTTTGAGATGTTTGACCCACTAGCTCTTTTCGTATCATTATTCCACCCCTTTCACAATCTTGTAACATCATGGAATCTAAAAATCTTCATTCGATGAGCATGTCAGGGTATTTAAGGCTGCTAAATTCCACACATGATCTTGATCTTCAGTTCTACCACATTCAAGTGATTGTCCACCTAACAGTAAATGTTCACGATTAGCAATATGAGTAAAATTGTCCTAGAAAGCTTTCATCCTAAAAAACTTATATGGATGTATTTCTACCTTGTTTTGTAGTCTTAAAAAGGTATAAAGGAACTTCTCTGCCTTCTTACCAATTAGTTTTCCCCAGAAGTTCTTCTACCCATGTACAGTTGAGTGTGGTTTCTTCCTGACAGCTGAAGGAGACAGAACTAAATCTAATCACATCATTCCCTGTATATAAAAAGGGCTTCCCATTGAAGACTCCACTAGGTGTCTATAGAAGGTGGCTCATCTGTACCCTTGTCCACTAGCTGGAAAGAAAGAAGGACGTAGTTATTGATTCCCAGATTTAGCCATCATGAAACACATGCCTGCCTCAGCATGTTTACACTTAAGGCAACAGCAAGTCTAGAGCACCTAGTCTCATTACAAACTAACCAGTGCTTAACTTGCATAACTGATGCATCAAGGCTAGAGTTAAGCATATAAAAAAATTCCTTGAACCTCAGCACTTAATTGCTTGAGCTTGTTACAAATTAAACACTGAAGCCAACCCATACTTCTGTGTATAATGGTATCTTCCATCAGATCAGTAGCAGTTCTTATAATAATGTACTGTAGCGGTTTCTCCAAGAGTTTGAAAAAATTATATCTACTAAGGCCACATCCACACGACAGACAATACTTCACCATAGCTACAGTAACTCAACTACACTGGTACAATCCCTTAGTGCAGACAGCCTATGGAAACACATGGGATTTCCCTGTTGCTGTGGAAACACTACCTCCCAGTGCAACAGTAGCTAAGTCAATGGCAGCATGGAGGATAGGTTGATGGCCATTAAAGATGGTGAGGGACACAATCCCATATTGGGGTATCCCTAAACATCTGCTAGAATCCACCAGGACTAGATGACAGATGATGGATCACTTAAACAGCCCTGTCCTGTTCACACCCTTCAAAGAATCTGGCACCAGCCACTGTCGGCTTCTAGGATACTGATGTAGACAAACCATTGATCTGACAAGCATGGCTGATCTTAAAGAGTATCTCACTGATTTAGCTAAGTTTACACTGGGGGTTAGGCCAGCATAACTACGGTGCTTGGGATGTCGATTTTTTACATCACAGCTGTGTTGACCTAAGTGTTCAACATAGACCTGGGCTACGATGGAAGCAAGTGAGAGTACAGGAGCAGCCACCTGGAGATAAACCCAGTATGTGTATGTCTAGACTACACGCTTTTGTCGACAATGAGCGTCTAGACTACATCCAGTTCTGTTGACAAAGCAAGCCACTTTGTCGACGTGACAATGTAGACGCAAAGGACAGTGTAGATGCAACAACACCTTCTGTCGACAGAACTCTGTCAACAAAAGGCGTTATTCCTCACAGAATGAGGTTTACAGCCATTGACAAAACTGCTGAGTTCTGTCGACATGATGTTGACAGAACTCAGCGGCAGTGTAGACGCAGGTATAGTTTTGTCGACAAAACCCTGTAGTCTAGACACACCTATGAATCCTGTTAATCTACCTTCCTCTTCTCATTTCAGAACTTCACTTCTGGCTCATACATGTAAGTCTGAAGTTGTTTCAATTTACTGGGCTATTTCCATCTTAATTTCCCCCCTGCTCACTCTGTTAATCTTTTCTTCATTCTGGCACGTGATACTTTTGCTACCTTGTTATCATGCTATTGAAAATAGGCCAGCTTGCCACCAGCAGGATAGAAAACAGGCAACTCCTGTAAGTTTGCCTCAGTTGTTCCTGCTTGGGAAAGCCACTGTTAGGATAACTGACAAATGACTGCCGCACCAGAATGAAAAAGGAGACACCTCCTCCATGCAAGTACACACTAATTTTGTAACTGTTTTGTGCTGACACTCAGGCCTCGGCAGGCAGCTCTCCCACAAGAAAAATCAAGGCAGGGCTTTGAAAGTTAGTTTAAAAGTGTCCTCCAACATTTTTACACCCAAGAGAACTTTTTTAATTGAAGGGAAACCCAGGATCTACCTGGACCCTTTCCCTCAGGCCCTCCCCCACTGATTCAGATGGGACAGGGGTTGGGGTTCAGGAGGCGGCATAGGCTCTGAGCTTGGCCTGAGGGAGCTCCAGGCTGAGCCTGGGGCAGGGTTGCAGGAGGGGAAAGGAGTACTGGCTCTGGGAGAAGGCTCAGGACTGAAGCAGGGACTTTGGGTGCAGGAGATGGTTCAGGGAGAGGGGTTGGGGGGGCTGGTCCCTGGTTGGTAGCTCCCAACTGGCAGCACAGTGAGGCTAAGACAGGTTCCCTGCCTGCCCTGGCCCCAAGCCACTCTCAGAAGGGGCCAACATGCCCCTGTGGCCCTTGGGGGGAGGGGGGCATGGCTCCATGCACTACTCCTCTTTGCAAGGGCCATGCCCTTAGCTCCCTTTGTATGGGAATGGGGAACACTGCCCAGTGGGAGCTGTGGGGGGAAGGGGGATGCTTGCAGGCTGAAGCAGCTCACCAAGACCTTTGCATCTCCCTCCCCTCCCGGGCTGCAGCCCCGCTCCTCCAGAGATCAATCAATTGGGAGTCTCCCCAGGATTGACCAATTGATTGTAATCGACTAGATGGTGACCACTAGTTTAAAACATAAGTTATATATAATTTAACTGCTTAAAGAAAAGCTGAGTCAGATGTTCGTTCAAGGTATGAACAAACAAGCTTTATAAACTTGAACAAAATTGAAACTATTTTACTAAATTAACTAATAGGTCCTCTGAAAAGCTTGTTTCTTTGGGGGGAAGGGAAGGAAAGAGAGCAGGTTCTCCACTAGTATGAAGCAGGAGTTTGGCTCCAAGACTGACAGAGGTACAGGCAGTCCCCGAGTTACGCGGATCCGACTTATGTCGGATCCGCAGTTACGAACGGGGCCCTCCCTCTCCCTGGTCTCCAGCAGACCAGGGAGAGGAAGCAAAGCGGCGGAACACGCAGGCAGCGGACAGCCCAGACGCGTCTGGGCTGTCAGCTGGCCGCGTGTTCCGCCGCTTTGCTCCCCGTCTCCCTGGTGCAGACCAGGGGGACGGGGAGCAAAGCAGAGCAAAGCCACGGAGCCCGAGGGCACCAGGATAGCCACGGCGCGTCTGGGCTGTCCCGCTGCCCCCGTGCTCCGCGGCTTTGCTCCGGATGCCTGTGGTACAGCAGCTGGGGCGCTGCCGGTTGGTCCCATAGCACCGCTCTGGGTGCAACTGGACCAACCCAGCAGCACCCCAGCTGCTCTGCCCCAGGTGTCCCCAAGTCAGCCGCTGCTGAAACTGACCAGTGGCTGACTACAGGAAGCCCCTGCCCCGGGCTTCCTGGAATCAGCTGCTGATCAGTTTCAGCAGTGGCTGAATCTGGACGCCAGTTCCGACTTACATACAGATTCAACTTAAGAACAAACCTATAGTCCCTATCTTGTACGTAACCCAGGGACTGCCTGTACTTTATTCTACTCTGGCTACTACACTGAGAAAAGGGAAGTGAAAAATATGCTGAAAGGAAGAAGTATTGAAGCCTTTGGATTTCTGTTCTGCAACCACAGGACATCAGGACCTACATTAGATGACAGTTTCAAATGGGTTAGCAATGGTCTGACAAATACAGGTATGACTGGAAGTTCATTAAGTTTATTCTGTCTCAAGTCTTCAGGATCTAGTCTAGTACTGAGTATTTTTAAACACTTTAGACCAAGCCATTAACTCCAATTCTTGAACACTTCAAGTACAGAGGAAATCAGTGAAGTAACTCTGCTTAAGTGCATTTGTGCTTTATTGATGTTAAAGTCTATAACTGGCAAATTTTAGCCAACTGAACATGGCACTAGAGCAGCAGTTTTCAAACATTTTAGGCTGCATACCTCTTTCCACATAATGTGCTCTACTACGTTCCCCCATATGAGATACATATTTTATGAACCTAAGGTAAGACTGACAAGTCTTTTACTATATATTTGAAAGAGGGAGCCTATCCAATAACTTCTCCTAAATGGTAAGTGCTAGCACCACCAACTTTGGTATACAGTAGGGATGTTACAATGTGTGTATCAGGTAAATGTGTAACTGCTGAAAATTTCATTGGTTACACATGGGGAAGTCCTGCAGAGCCAGCAGTGCAGAGGGATCAGGTGTGCACAGGGAACCCTTTTAAGCCAGCTCTCCATGTGTACTGGCTCTGTGGAGCTGCATCTCCCCCCACATCAGAGGCAACAGCATGGGGGAGGGGCAGGTGCTTGTGGGGAACCAGCTTATAAGAGCTCCCTGGGCTCACCAGCTCCCACTTGCCCTGCTCGTGCTGCTGGGTGGGGCTAGGAGGCAGGAAGAACCTGCCTGTAATGCTGAAGGTTAATCATTTACACTACCATATCCCTAGTATATAGCATCCTGTTATCATAATTTAAGGTAAGGGTTTGGTTGTGCCTTGAATGGGATTCTTCTGAAAACCATACAGAAGAGAATCACCAGGCAAGTGAAAGGGCTAGGAATGCCCCAGTCCCAAGCTTCCCAGCCCCTTGCCCCAGACTCCCTTTGGGGAGAGAGAGAGACAGACCGACCTAAAATTCTGCCCGCTCTCTGCCCACCCCAACTGATTCCAATTTGTACAGGAATGTTGCTGACTGTTCCTTTGTCAGGGAGCAAGGAAAAGTGCAGAGTTTGCTCCATTCCTTACTCCGGCTTGGGAGCACAAGGGGCAGGCAAACCCAGACCCACCACACCTGGGGAATATGCACCCTACTTGGATATGCCCACTGGAGCAGCAGGCGCCATGGCCAGGTGCTTGTCAGAGCCTTTGGCCATTATCTTTGAAAACTCGTGGGGATCGGAAGAGATCTCGGATGATTGGAAAAAGGCAAATGTAGTGACCATCTTTTTTTTTTTTTTTTTTTAAAAGGACAATCCAGGGAACTACACACCAGTCAGCTTTATCTCACTCTCGAGAAAAATCATGGAGAGGATCCTCAAGGAATCCATTTTGAAGCACTTGGAAGAGGGGAAGTGATCAGGAATAGTCAACATGGATTCACTAAGGGCAAGTCTTGCCTGACCAATCTGATTAGCTTCTATGATGAAGCAACTGGCTCTGTGGATATGGGGAAGTCAGTGGATGTGATATACCTTGACTTCAGCAATGCTTTTGATATGTGTCCCACAATATTCTTGCCAGCAAGTTAAGGGAGTATGGATTCAATAAATGGACTGTAAGATGGATAGAAAGCTAGCTAGAATGTCTGGCTCTAGGGGCAGTGATCAACGGCTCAATATCAGGTTGGCAGTCGGTTTCTAGTGGAGTGCCTCAAGGATCAATTCTAGGACTGGTTTTGTTCAACATCTTTATTAATTACCTGGATGAGGGGATGGATTGCACCCTCAGCAAGTTTGCAGAGGACACTAAGCTAGGGGAGAGGTAAATACGCTGGAGGGCAGAGATAGGGTCCAGTGTGACCTAGACAGATTAGAGGATTGGGCCAAAAGAAATCTGATGAGATCCAACAAGTGCAGAGTCCTGCCCTTGGGATGGAAGAATCCAAGCATTGTTACAGGCTGGGGACCAACTGGCTAAGTAGCAGTTCTGCAGAAAAGGACCTGGGGATTACAGTGGATGAGAAGCTGGATTGAGTCAACAGTGTGCCCTTGTAGCCAAGAAGGCTAATGGCATATTAGGTTGCATTAGGAGGAGCACTGCCAGCAGATCTAGAGAAGTGATTATTCCCCTTTATTCAGCTTGGGTGAGGCCACATCTGGAGTAGTGTGTCCAGTTCTGGGCCCCCCACTATAGAAAGTATGTGGACACATTGGAGAGGGTCCAGCAGAAGGCAACAAAAATGAATGGGGGCTGGAGCACATGACCTAGGAGTAGAAACTGAAGGATTTGGGTTTGTTTAGTCTGCAGAAGAGGGGGGGAGGGGAGGAGAAGAGATTTGATAGCCTTCAACTTCCTGAAGGGAGGTTCCAAAGAGGATGGAGGGCAGTAGTGACAGAGGGCAGAACAAGGAGCAATGGTCTCAAGTTACAGTAGGAGAGGTCTAGGTTGGATATTAGAAAAAACTATTTTACTAAGAGGGTGGTGAAGTACTGGAATGGGTTACCTAGGGAGGTGGTGGAATCTCCATCCTTAGAGGATTTAAAGTCTCAGCTGGATTTAGTTGGGATTGGTCCTGCCTTGGGCAAGGGGCTGGACTTGATGACCACCTGAGTTCTCTTCCAGCTCTACAACTGTAGGGCGGAGCTAGTCCTCTCTCCTCCGTGCAGCCTGCATACTGAACTCCTCATCTCCAGCCTCACACCAGAGCAATGATTCAAAGGACACACATGCATTTTCATTTTATTTTCCAAACAAAAAAAGGACCTGAGCAACACCAGGTAAAACTTCTAGTACTAAATAACATGTGTTATCTGCCATTACAAAATTTTTCTTGTATGCTCCCTGATGAGAGCTCGCATACCGCAGTTTGAAAAACCACGGTACTAGGGAAAGTCATTCCCACAACAGCTCTGCCACTCATTCACTGCTTCACTTTACTTTTCTATCCTACCCTAGCTGAAAATGTATGAAATAGGAACAGCCCCCCCAACAGGAGAGCACAGTATTGTTCAGCACTTTGAATAGAGCAGAATATACATACTGCACTTAATTTGACCATTCCTTCTCATTAGCAACTAGATTCTTGTCATGCTTAACAGAGCAGAAGACAAATAAATGCACTGTCATCACAGACACAGCTAAGACCAGCTACATTATGGCACCAATTGTATCTGGTATTACTTGAAATGAGTGCTAGTACTGTTCCTCCCATCATATATATAGTAGCCCAGTGTCTGTAACACTGATGTAACCCCTGGCTGTGTACGTAAGCACCCCGCCCTCCTTCCCCTTCTGCTGTGGCACTCAGATGATCAGCTGGGCCCCGGTAGGGGAGCAAGTGGCGGCAAGCGGCCATTTGGGGTCCGCGCTCCTTATGGATAGGAAGCGCGGACCCCAAAAGGCCGCTTGCCACCGCTTGCTCACCCACCAGAGCCTGGCTAAGGGGCGCAGCACTCAACGCCACAGCAGGATGGGAAGGGGGAGCGGTGATGTACATCAGCGCCTCGCCCCCTTTCCACTCCCTTCATGGCAGCTGGGCTGAGTGTTGTGCACTCAGCCAAGCCACCGCGGGGGAGGAGGGGCAAGGCAGGGCGCTGACGTACATGGCCAGGGAGCGGGGCTGTGTATGTCACTGTCCCCCCTTCCCTTCCTGCTCTGGCGCTCAGCTGAGTGCTGCGCCCCTCTGCCGGTGGAGCCAGCAGTGCAAGGGGCTGTTTGGGCTCTGCGGCGGGAGGGGAAGGCAGGGTGGTGACGTACATGGCTCTGCCCCCGGCCGTGTACATCACCCGCCCCCCCCTTTCTGTCGGCAGCCAGGCTGAGCAGGCAACACTCAGCCGAGCGCCACGGCGGAGGGAAGGGAAAGAGGGGCAGGGAGAGACGGAGGGGAGAGAGGCAGGAGGAGGAGGAGGAGGAGGAGAGAAAGGGAGAGTGAGAGGCAGGAGGGGGAAGCAGTAGGGGAGAGAGAGAGGGAGAGGAGAGAGAGAGAGAGAGAGAGACAGAGAGACACGGAGCGAGCGCGCTCAGGGGAGAAGACCTGAAAATCCCATCTTATGACGGGCTAATTGGCTTGTCTTTCAAGAAAGGAGATTTATAGTTTAAAGCATTCAGATTAAAAATTTACCCACTTTTAAAACTGCTAGTTTAGATTAGGCCCGGACCCCTTTTAAACCAAGCCTTTTCTGATGAGGGTTCCATTGCCAGTTCTTGTCCTTACACACACACACACACACACACACACACACAGAGTCCCTAACTTGTCTGACAATTTCACAAAAAAATCCACCTCATACTCCTTTCAAGTAGGCAAATTATAAGGTTTTGTAATTTGCACTTTGTTACTTTCTAAGGTACTTAATGTGTACTACACCTACCACCTACTTTACACTTGTGCTCCTCCACGGTAGTGTTTTTGTGGTTGTGCCTGCAGCAGCATGCAGTCAGACAGGACTGAATGAGGATTTTATGCAAACCCTGCTGCAGTAAATCAGAACTCCCACTCCCAGTTCTTCACTGCCTAGTATACCATTCACATCTGTGCAGTTGTTGTAAAATGCTACCAAATTACCATGGTACAAACCTCCTTAGCACAGGTTCAAATACATTCTGCATAGTGTCTTAGAAATGCTTAAGTGGAATTAATTTACTCTTAAATCAGTCCTCTGACATCTGATCTATGCACAAGACTATGTAGAGAATCTTGCACAGCCATTCTTCTGGACATGTTTGTGTCCATTTACCGTTTTTTTCCTGCAGCTTAGTCTTATTTTACACAATGAAAGAGGCAAGGGTTCAACTGTTCTTAAGTAGGAGGATGATTCTCTCAAGCTTCAGTATTGTTTAAAAAGAATGGGGGTGATCTGGACAATTGAGCGCCCACTGGTCCCTTGTTCAAATCAAGCTTAAGGGCTTGTCTCCAATATGCTGGGAATTGATGCTGCAGTGACTGATTCACCAGCCTTTGATTTATTGTCTGCGCTTAGATTCAATAAATCAATGTCTGAGGACTCTCCCTATCCTTTCAGCTGCTTGATGCCACTGTCATAGTTTTAGCTTTGAAACAGTCATGCACCACTTATGATAGCAGGTTGTAGCTTTCCCAGTAGAGAGTTTTAAAAAGCCAGTATACACCAATTAGACATAAAAGCTCTATGTCCTCAGTGTTCAGAAGTCAAGAGTTGGTTCTCTGATTAGTGCAACATGAGTTGTAATTCATAAGAGTTAGTTTTAATACTGTAGTGAAGTGTAAGCCTCAGAAGGATTAACAGCTGCAAGTTAGCAGGGATGTCTTTAAAAAAAGTCTTATATTATGTTCACTTTCCGAATTCCTCAGATTAGTCTCAAATGTATGCTTTGCTGTTCACACGAAACATCGTAATATATACCGGGAACTATATCAAAATATTTAGTGATCCTCACTCATGCAAAAAGCACAAGTAATCAGACATATCACCCCATTAAGCTTCCATACTTGTTAGCCATCAGGAGGCAAGAATGGGCAATACAAAGGTGGTGATGCGCAACCATTTCCTCTAGGTCCCATTGGCCTCTTTGTTGTTCCCTGCCAACGAGAGCGGCAATCACCCACACCTGTGGAGGCGCATGCAAATATAGCAGCAGTGGACCGCCATGGCTAGCTCTGGGAACTGGATCCGGCCCATGCGCCAGCATTTGCCCAAGCTGGTTCTAATGCTAGAGCTACTAAAAGGCAACAATTTCATGTATACTAGGGCAGCTCCACCATACCAGTCAGTAAAAGACAGTGGCACATAAGTGTCAAGGCACATTGCAAAGACAACTGAACTGTCGTGAAGAGAACTGCAGTCTAAATTTTTAAAAGCCTTAAGGAGCCACCGAATGTTGATAAACCATTTGCTTTCTGCCTCATCACCACCCCAAGGCAGACATCCAATTCAAGCATTTCAGTGAGGACATCAGCTCAGTACAAATATATGCAATGACTCAGTATGCAGTTGTTGATAGTAACTTTGGAGAGAGTCAGTGAAATCCTTACTTGCGGATAGTTTATCCAGTTCCCCCCTCTCCCCCCTCCGCCCGCCCCCGTAAGAGACCTTTTACCTTTAAGACTTTTTAAGGAAGTAAATCAGTGGTTTTGAAAATGCCATACTAAGACCACTCTTGTTGCAACTACTCATTTATGTTGAGTTATTTTAGAAGTCATTTGATATAATGAACTATTTTTCATACCGCCGATTACACTTACCAGCCAAAAAGGCAATACAAAAGCAGGGAGGGAGGGAGGGGCATGCTAATTAGTCCAAAAATAATTTTAACTAAAGAAGTTAAGCAATTATGAATTTCTTCAGCAAGAATAAGCCAGTATGTGCAGGGAAAGCACTCCTTAAAGAAGTTAGTTGCATAGTCACTATTCAGCTGGTTTGTGTCCCAAATGCATATTTATGAAATCCACCCGTTCCACAATGTGAACATTCAATCACTGTTCAGAGTGTGGAGGAGGGGGCTCATACACATGGTCTTGGCCAGGCTTTAGACCAAGGGTCTCAAACTCAAAGCCTGCAGGCCATCTATTGCCCAAGTAGTTCCACAATCCAGCCCACATGGGGTTGCAGGCACAAGTCACACAACCCAAATCCCGCCAGAGGAGGGGACTGCTGACCTGCTTGGAGGATCTGAGGACTAGCACTGGCTCTAAGGTAAAGTGAGTTTGAGACCGCTGGTCTACACCAATTACTATATTCATATTGACACCGGAAAAATGTGACAGCCACAATCAGGTTTAAAACTAAGAATGTAAAAGTCCCAGTTAACTGGTTAAATGGTTAGTTGACCTAATACTTAACCAATAAACTGATTAAGCTGTATCCGGGCTAAGCAGCACTCTAGCCCAGCTGGAGCAGCCCTCAGCCTGCAGGGCTCCCAGCTCCCATGCTGGGGTTGCCACCAGCTCCCAGCCCCCACTGGCTTACCAGTTCTGGTTAACCGGTAAGCATCACCTGTTAGGATTATGGTTACCAGTTAACCAATTAACCTTTCACTTCTCTATTCAAAACACCCTGAAACTATAACATGCAGAAGTACAGCAGAATTCCATTCTTAATTTCGATTGCCTTCAAGCTTTGCATAAGTTACGCGTTATCCCCTCTATCAACAACAAGTCTTACTTGGGGTCTCAGACAGAAGGAGCAGGGCTGGGACTAGCCTCCCCTTCAGCACTGGTCAAAGTGCACCGCCCAGGGGCTCTGGCAGTAATTTAAGAGCCCGGTGCTGTTGCTCTCCCCCGAGCCCTGCCATCAGCAGGCCTGCAACAGTCATTTTTCATCAAGATGCCCATGAGCTGAAAGCAATGCAGCCCAGTCAGAAACAGGAATGTTAATAAATATCCAGTTAAACCATTACCCAGGAAGCATAATCTTTAACGGGTGCCACTCACCGGGTAACAATTCACTGGTACCCATAAGCAGCCCAGCAACAGCGGAGGGTTGCTCCAGCCCCGCAAGCAGGGCTGCAGGCTCCCAGCACATGCAAGCTGGGAGCCAGCAGCCACATGGGGGAGGAAGGGAGTAGAAGTAGTAGTTGCAGCAGCCAGGCTGCTGTTTTAGCCTGATCCCCAGTGGGTGGGGGAGGGGAGCCCTACTCCAGCCCTGTTATAGCAGTCCCACCACCCATCCCCCCCCCAATCCATTAAACACGGAACAGGATTTTGCATCCCTAGTTAGAATCCCTGTGTCAATATTCACGTTTGCTCAGCTAGCCTTCTTTTGAAGAGATCAACAGCCTTACTTAGGATGAAATGACAGCCCACCAAGTAGTCCCTACTCCACACTAACAGTTGTACACAAGCATCTAAGGGTTAATCTGACACTTGCTAAAGCTAAAGGCTAGAAATCAAGAGCATAGCCACATGACATGATGACCAAAACAGGAAGCTAACAATGACTAACATGCTTCCTCAATCTTTTTAGAGCCTCAGTGTGAAAATCTGAGTACTTTACACTTGAGAATATTACCGGTTCTGTCCAAACCCAAGTAACTCAAAGAATGTTGCCTGATTTAGGGAAGGAGAGAATCCTTAAGATACCAAGTTTAAAAATTAAACTGATAGTTTTAGGCTTTTCCCCAAAGCCTTTATGGAAGTATACTCCTTGCAGACAGAACAAGGTTCTGTCTATCCATGCTTGTCTGGAATCATTAACAATTTCCTTTGCCTGTTAACTCTCTAAAGTGGTTTTATTGCCTTGAGACAATTAGTTTGTTTATATGAAGCACATCAACTCCTTTGATAAAGTGGCACAATAAAGTATCAAGTCTTGAAAATCTTTTGTTCACAGCAAGTAACATATGCTCCCCCAGCCATGAGCGGTAGAGCAGTCTGAGCTTGAAACAAACACTGTCATAGTCAGTTTCACTACTCAAGGGAACAGCCCTAAAGCTGACCCATTCATTTCATTCAAGTTCTAATCTTTCACTTTAAGAGAAAGATCTAAGAGGAGTCTCTCCAATCCCCACCCCCATTCCAATACACCAAGTAGCAAAAGAATGTGTTGTCTGTTCAATTATTTGGCATTAATCAAGGACTCTCAATATTGCTGTTTTATTCAAAAATGCTATTAGACTATTAACAGTTGTGGTGAAACTGACCAGCATTGAGCCATTTTCACACTGCTGCATTTAAGGAAAGCTGTGCATGGCAGCAGGCTCTGAAGACATCCAAAAATACACAGGCAGGGAGAAAGACATGAAAGTCCAGGTAAAGTAGCTTTCTGAAAAGGAAAAAAGCAGAAAGACTGGGAAAGCAGTGAGACCCCCCTAGTGCAGTGTTTCCCAGTTTTATTTGGCCACAGAACCCTTTTAAACCCGAAAAAAATTTGCAGAATCCTTAACAACAGTCATATGGAGCTGAAAAAAGTAGACCACAAATAAGTAAGGATAATAATAAACAAATGCTAAACAGGGTCATGAGAATACCACTTAGTTTAATTGCACATATTTAAAAACAAAAATCACATTTAATGTGTACAAAAAAATTTAAATAAAGTGTTATTGTAATGGAATTCTCACGGAACCCTTATTTTCCGCGGAACACCATTTGGGAAACACTGCCCTAGTGCAATGGTTTCCAATTTTTTTACGTGAAGATCACTTTTTGAATTTAAGGGCAACCCAGGAGTTACACCGCCTGTTTATAACCACGGAGGTGAAAGCAAGACAGGCCTGCTAACAGTCACTTGCTATGGTATTTACAGCGTAGGTAGGAACTGAGTAGCCTGATGACAGACAAGCCAGTAGTGGAGGAGAGAGGTCTTCTTGCCAAAGAAGAGTGGCAGTTGGGGAGCCAAAATGCCTAAGAGAAAGAGTCCTGCTCCTAGCAGTTGAGCCCAGAACAAACTGGATTCTTTCCCTTGTCCCATCTGAAATCACCAAGGCCTAACAAGCAGGGCCCACAGACTAATAGGAGTAGCCACCTTCCTATACCTAGAATAGTGAACATTAAGTCTTTCACCAGGATACTGGGCTTAGCCTTTAATGCCTCCACTGGCAACTGATAACATCTCTAGAAGTCACCATCCACAGTGTCTGTTTCATAGTTTGAGAAGCCCGTTTGGCCAAAAGCCAAAGAGCAAAATGAAGTCCTGAGTTTAAGCCACATAGGACAAATTAACAGTAGCAGTAAAAGGTGTCAAATAATGTAGGTTATAATATAGCATGGAAACTCAACAGGATGCGTTTTAGTGGTTAATTGGCACTGGGTTTTCTGTTTAATAGTCTGTGTAGAAAGAGAAATTGCACAAGGAATTGTAATCAATTTAAGATTGGTTTATAGTGGTTTGTGGAGCTGAATGTTGAAGGGTGTATTTCTTGTTGAAATTCACTTAATCTCTGCTGTAACTTCACAGGTTTGGAATATGAACCACTGTCACCAGTGCAGCAGCCAGGGCTATGGCAAGGACAAAAAGGGCTTGAGGGGGAGTGCAACATCCAGCTGACCTGTAACAGGCTCTAAGAATGAGCCACCTCAGCTCCATCTTTGGATAGTCAATTGTCTAACGAGCTGGGCAGCAGTTTATTAGGTCCAGGAGCTCCTTATCTAATTAAGGCTTATGAGAGCCCTAGAGCAGAGCAGTTCCTCTTCAGGAGCACTGGTTAGAAAGCTACTTTCGTGTCTCCCTGGAGAACAGAGGTGCAAGGACAGAACAGTCCAAAGACAGAAGGTGCACCCACGGCAAAGGACCAAGGCAGTCCAGGAAAATGCAATTGACATTGGACACCCTCCTCACCATGTGATTCTAGGGAATTGCTCAGCAAAGAACCCACTGTTGGGGGAAGACTGGCATGTGGCTGAATGCCCAGATGGAATCTGGCCTGAGTGTGATCCTGGGTGGTTCACTGTAATTAGAGTCAATGAGAAAAGACTTTAGTTGTGTGTTGTCTTTAGCAGAAAAAGATGAAGTCATCTAAACAGGGTATTTTAACCCTAGAAAGCATGCTCGGATTTGTTTATACCCAAGTGAAAAAACTGAGGCAGGGCTCACCTCAAGCCCACACCTGACTTCTGGTGATTCTACACACAGGGTCTATTCCCCAAGAATGACTTTATATGAATGTCATGGCCAAGCTGGAAGGAGTCTCCTGCTCTTGTAAACTAGAAGTGTAGCTTGCTCCAGCACGTCCTAAAGCAGTGGTCACCAACTAGTAGATCGGGACCTATCGGTAGATCTTGGAGCCTGACAGATGATCCTGACTGGTTTGGCCAGGAAGCTCTCAAGTGCTGGCACTTCCAGCTACACCTCCACCTTCTCGTGCTGCTCCTGCTCTCTGGGCAGGGTCTGGGAGGGAAAAGGGGGTACTGATGTACTCCTTCTCCCCACTCCTGTACCCCATCTCCACACAGAGAGAAAGGAAGGGAGGGAGCAAGCTTGGCAATGCAAAACACTGTCTCACACTCTGTGCGTATCTGTCACTCACAAACACACAGTCCTTCACTCTCCTCTCCTGACCCAACACATACCTGGGGGGTGGTTGTTACTTCTGTTACTGCTTGCAAACTGGGTTATTTTTGGTTTTTTGACTGATCTGTCCATTTCATAATTTTCCTTTTCTCTTATGCGTAAATTTAATTCGAGTAGTGAGTTCTTAAAATGTCTAATGTCATGGCTGGAGCAATTATCCCTGTGGTAACTGCCGTCCCTGAAAGTGGCTAGCATGTCCCTGAAGCCCCTGAGAGGCAGAGCAGGGGGTCTCCACATGCTATCCTTGCCTGCAGACACCATTCCTGCAACTCCCATTGATCAATAATGGGGAACCATGGCCAGCAGAAGCTGCGAGCTCAGTACCTATAGATGAGGGGCAGCACATGGCACTATGGAGCCCTGCTGTACATGCCAGCTGCTTTCAGGAGTGATCCAGGGCAGGAGTAAGCCTGCCTTAACCCCACTGCTCCTGCACCCAACAACCTGCCCAGATGTGAGTCCCTCTGCATGCAAACTCCTTTCCAGAGCTTGCACCCTGAAACCCCTCCTACACACCAATCCCCTGCCCTGGGCTAAGCCTGGAGCCTCTCCCACACTCCAAATCCCTTGGCTCAAGACCATAGCCTGCACCCAATCCCCTACCCCAATCTGGTGAAAGTGAGTGAGGATGAGGGAGAAAGAGGGATAGAACTGAGCAGGGTGAGGCCTTGGAGCAGGGGCGGAGCAGGGGCAGGGCCTCAAAGAAGGAGTAGGAAGGAAGTGGGGTAAGGGTTTGTGGTAGATCTTACATTGCACTTAAATTGAAAACGTGATCTTGTGGTTAAAAAGGTTGGAGAACACAGTCCTAAAGCTATATTCTGCTCACTTTGATAGAGTCCCTCCTCATTCTTATATGCAATCACCACCAATAGCTCCTGACTAACTGCAGGTCTCTTATCTAAGCCAACATTACTTACACCTAATCCTGCCATGCTAGGTTAGTGTTATTCAGCTTCAAGATCTATGTACCTTCTAACTATTCATTTTTTTATAGTATTACTGTATTGGCTAAGCCACTCATACTGAAGTGCTGCTAAGTATGGTAAACAGGTATATATTTCAAAGACAAATCCAGTGTGCTTCGGTCTTGCAAATAAATCTGAAGATTTTCCCGTATATGTTAAACAACCAAAATCAGGGGAGTTCTGTTGGAAGGTAAGCAAGTGAAGACGATTTGGCTGCTGAAGGTGATAGCCAGTGTAACTTGTATTTTTAGAGAGCTATCCTGCTCCCGTGTTATTTACACAGTGGTGTGACAGTGTATAAGTTCAAACAGTTAACCAAGGAGTCTGGGCTACACCCAAGGCCCACCCCCACCTTGCCTTTTAGATTAAAAGGAGGCCCCCCCATGGCACTGCTAACTGATTTAGAGGCAGCCATGTGAGAGGGGGAGGCACATGCAGGAGCTAGTAGCCAAGGAGAGCAGTTACACATTTACAAAAAAAATGCATTTTAATATTCCTAGTGTGTGCTTTCCTGCTCTGTAAAATGAGCAGTGGGTGTCATCAAAAACCTTTAGCACACCTTAAAGAGAACATGAACATGAGCAAAATTAAAGTAACTACCACCCTAGTACGTTTCTCTCCCCCAGAGTTGTGTTCTAAAGCAAACATCTTGGCTGACCATAGGGATTTTAAATCTGAAAGTCTGTCTTGACCTGAACTTTCAAGCAGAGTTGTAACAACCACATCATCCATGGACTGATCACAGAGATTATCACTAACCTGTTAGTTGTATTTACCTTTTTTAATGTCAGAGCACAAGAGTAAGACTACCTCTTACTGACAGTGAGATGATCTATGGCTATTGGACAGTCTTGTTTATTTTTGGAGGACTTGGTCTAAGATAAAGCAAATAAACCATTTGTTGGATTATAGAGTACTGAGTTTGAGCAGCCTTGCCTGCTTTTCCAAGTTACAAAATCTCTCAACTGTACCAAGTGCCTACACAAGTGTTTTTAGTCCCTTGAATAACATTAACCAATTAAAACAAATGGTCTGGTAGCACTTTATAATAGACTAACAAAACATGTAGCTGGTATCATGAGCTTTTGTGGGCACAGCCCACTTCAGATGACCAGAGTTTGTCTTCTTCAGATGTCCAGTCATCTGAAGTGGCCTGTGCCCACAAAAGCTCATGATACTAGCTACACGTTTTGTTAGTCTATAAAGTGCTACCAGACCATTTGTCCCTTCCCCCATACAGACTAACTTGGCTGCCCCCAAAGCTTATTAACCAATTAGCCAATCCAGTCCAGATACATGATCCCGCCCCCCTGTCAGTCTCTCATTAGTATTACAAATTTAATTACAAAAAAGAGATCAGGAAGAGATTACAGTTACAGCATACCTTTCCACAGATTCCACCGCAGTCTCAATTCCTGCAGCTGCATGAGATAGGTAGCCAAACATTAAGGAAGTGATTTTTCTTCATTTTTAGCTAGGTTAGTAAAATTATGCTTCACACACTTAATGCTGCTGCCCAATTTGCCACAACATCCAATACTGGCTTTTCATAAAAAATTAAGTAGCTATGCCATAGCATTTCGAGTCAGTGTTCCATGACCCCCTGTTGCCTTGCATTATTTCACTTCAGCAAACAGAAAAAGGATGGGAGCAGAAATTCAAAAGGATTCAGAGAAACAAGACAGCAGCACAAAAATTAAGCCTTAAGAGAAGCTAACAGTTTGCAACAAGTGGGAGTGTTCGCATATCAGGCTCAGGAGCTTCGCATCTTGTCAAGTTTAACTATTTGTAAGCGCCTTCTTAAGGCTCATAGCAACCTCACTCATTTAAGATGCATGATCTCTGAAAGACCTTTCTTATGGCAGACAAGAACCCAGCATCAGTATCACCCCAGCAAAAGAGTCACAAGAGAATTTTCAAAGTTGCAGAATTTGGAGAAAGGGTCCTTAACATTAGTTCACTCACTGGTGAACGATCCACACCAAACAATGGGGACACCAGGTGTAGAAGACAAATGGTATTCAAGAAAGTCTTACACACTAGTGTAGGTGGACATGCGCTAAGGTCATGGGGAAGAGTTTTAACACAGAGAACCTGAAATATTGGTATTGGTCCTGCCTTGGGCAGGGGGCTGGACTTGACCTCCTGAGGTCTCTTCCAGCTCTATGATTTTATATGCTCCTTACACCTGTGAAAACATAAGAACAGCCAGGCTGGGTCAGACCAAAGGTCCACCTAACCCAGTATCCTGTCTGCAGACAGTGGCCAATACCAGATGCCCCAGAGGGAAGGAACACAAGTAATCCTCACGTGATCCTTCTCCTGTCATCCATTTCCAGACAAAACAACTTTGGTGCTTTCACATGTAAGACTAACTACACAACCATAATGGTTAGAGTCCTCTAGAATTCATATTAAGACTATTTGCTCTGTACTTTAACCTTAATTCTGCCCTTAGTGCCTATGCATTATAATAATCTTACTACT